>NW_017732114.1:128936-133815 GCF_001890085.2 Hipposideros armiger | reverse complement strand
GGCAGTGTCACTGGCCCTCATATGTGGGATCTGAACCGGGGCCCTCTGGTGTCCCAAGCCAGTTCTTAACCATCGCACCACTCGGCCGGCCCTATAGGTTATTTTTAAGGTGAGGATTTTTTTTGTTTTCCTAAACTAAAAATGGTGGTGTTTAAAAAAAAAAGACCATTAATACAATTTATGCTTATTTCAAACATTGAGAAAATAGAGAAAATATAGAGAAGAAAATACAAATCTCTTTTAATTTTAACACCAAAAGGGAAACATTGTAATATTAAGATCTTTATAAAGTAAATTTTTTATTGGGGTCAAATTCACACTGGTACTCGTTCTCAGATCTGGACTTTGCCTTATTCCACAGCTGGTCATTATAAGGAGCTCCACTTTTGATCATCTGCCACTTTTCCTGTAGTTTAGTAGTGTTTTCTTCTATTGGGTTGTTGGGAAAGTCATGATGTATTTTTTCTATGTTTTTCGTTGCAAAAAAGCATCATGACTTTTCCGACAACCCAATACTTTGTGATTGCATAGAGGGCTTCTATACATAGAGAACATCAGAGGCCAGGTGAAAACTACATTCTAGATTTTTTCCAACATTGAAATAAATTACAAGTTCAAAGGAGTTTAAAATATGTGAATTACAAGACTTCAGAAACACTCCAGATTATATGTAGAACTAGCCTTTCCCAGAGCCACAATTGTATAAAGAGGATTCCACAGGCGGCAAGTATTTTTGGCAACTTTGGATAATTTGGAATGACTTTAGTTTGATTCTCTATGACTTTTACTTAGTTACATTTAAAATTTTGATTTTAGAATAAACATTTTGTTAACTGCTATACCTCTGCTCTCACCTGTCCATGAATATTTACTGACTTTGATTAATGTGAAGAAAAGTAGAAAATAGGAAATAAAGGATAAATTACACTTAAATTTTACAAAATTTGAAAACCTCAAATGTAGGTTAATATTAATTTATGTGGATGAATTTTCCATTTACAGCATTGAACTAGATACAATATGTATAAAATGGAGGGAAGGTAGAAAATAGTCCATTGAGAATTTCTAGCCAAATATGTATATGAATGAGTTCAGCAATTAAGGATCAACAATATTTTTCTTAATGGGAGTATCACTGAATAAGCAATGGATAGAATTTCGTATAGGAAATTACACCCCATTCAAAAATATTCAAGCATGGATATCTTAGACATAGCAAGCTGTCATTATATCTCTCTAGTAACAGACCAGTAATCCAATATAGCCTCTTTTATAATAGAAACTTTGGCAAGACCCAGAGAAACTTTCTGTGTCATATTAAGTGTTTGTGCTTGTGTGATATAAATAAGAAACATAGCCTGGAAGAGTAGATATATTTTGTAACATTATTTTTTAAAAACATAAATTTTTCTTCAAAAATAACACTTTGGCAAGCAAAATAATTTTTGGTCTTAAAAGCAGAATATGAATTGCTGAAAGGGAAATATTATGAGGATTTTCATCCACTATAAACTTAGGCTAAGAAAAATTAATTCTTCTTTAAAACTCTGAATTTATTTCAATGTATTATTTTAAAACTATATTATATATTAACAATATTAATATAAATACTATTTTGCTTTATTTTTTGTCACAGAAGAAAGCTTTCGTGAGATGTAAATATTTTCAATTTTTGAATAAGATTTTAAATTATTGGAAAATAATTATATTTAATTTTATTATATATAGTATTGAAGAGTCATATCAACACTCAGTATATGTCTTTATCTATTTTATTTGCTGGATCAGTCATTCATCAACAAATATTTATATAGTTCCCTGTTGGCACTGCACTTAGGCTTTGTGTTTGATGCAAAGATGGATTTAATGTTGTCCTTGCCTTCAAAGAGCTTTCAGTCTCATGAAGAGATGTGACAAGTGCCTATATGAACATAAGCCTAAGTAGAAAGTAAGGTGGAAGGTGTTTTAATTATTTTTTACTTTGTAAAAAACCACTGCAAAACTTAGTGACTTAAAACAACAACTTAGTATTTTCATGATTTTGTGAATCAGAAATATGAACAGGATTCACCTACATTGTTCTGCTTCATGAGACGTTCACTCAGATAATTCTCTTGGCTATATGAAACTTATAGTAGGGCTAACCTGGGAGGTCCAAGCAAGTATTATTGATGGTGTCAGCTGGAATGGCAAAGTAAGGAGCTCAGAAAATGTACCCATCCATAGAAACAATGAGAACACAGGCAAAAAATGGTCAAAATGATTATTTTTAGAACTCTGGAAATTAACCAAGGGCTTGCAACATTAAAAAAAATTATTCAAGAAAAACACTGACTCTCAGTAAGAATAGAGAGCTTTCTGGCCTATTAATTTGTCCTATTTACATCCCTCTCTCCTCAGCACAATGGTAGGCTTGAAATCCAACAACTTCATAATCACAAGTGCAAACTAGCAGTCTAGCAACCATTGGAGGAGAAACAATGTGCTCGGAGGTCAATAAAAGCCTCATTCCCAAAGAACTGTCATTATTTTACCTGACTGGTAGTTACTTGGAAACCCCTACTCATAATAAGGCTTGTCTTTATTTGACCTGACTTGCTGAGTAAGAGTAGCCTTTCCCCCATCATTTGCTGAAAATAATTAATAGCAAGTGTGTAACATTGCAGCTGCCCAAGACAGCAATTTCAATTAAGGTACATGAGAAGAGACCAAACATTTTTTGAAAGGAAAAGTTGGGAAAGGAGATGTCCACTGAAAGCATTAGAAAGCTCCAACATATTTATGGGAATTCAGATACCTGTGTGTATGTGCAGGGCTTTGTAGACGCCCAGAAAACATCTGAAAAGATCCCAAGCTCATAGCTCTGGCCAATGTTGAAACTTTGAACAAGCATAAAGTGAAGGCTTAGGAGAATTGTAAACTGCCTGCCTCAGGCAAACTCCAACATAGTCTCTCAGCAGAGGCTGGGATGTTATAGGTCAAAGGACTTGGCTGTTCAATCACTAACTGACTACTAAACCGAGCAGAGACTCCAGTGGTCACACATTGCAGAGTGCATACTTTATGAAATTAGCTCAGGAAAGTGACTAAGCAAACAAACAGCAGCAGCAACAATATCAACAAAAATAACAAAGAGCAACAACAGCAAACCACTAATGGGCAGAGAATAATCTGGTTCCCAGAGTTTCCATGTTGTATTATTTAAAATGTCCACTTTTCAATTAAGAAATTGCAAGGTGTGCAAAGAAACAAAGTATGACCCATAGACAGAGAAAAGAGCAGTTAACAGAAACTATTTCTGAGGAAATCTACATATTGGACTTATTTGACAAAGACTTTAAATAAGCTATTTAAAATATGTTCAAATAACTAAAGGAAACTGTCTAGTGAACTAAAGTTAAATATGAAAATGATGTCTCACCAAATAGAAAATTCCAATAAGTAGACAGGAATTACTAAGAAGTAGCAAATCAAAATTTTGCAGTTGAAAACAGCAGATTTGAGGTGACAAAGGAAAGAATCAGAGAACTTAAAAATAAGTCAATTGAGATGGTTTAGTATGAAGAACAGGGAAAAACAGAATTCAGAAAAATGAACAGAACCTCAGAGACCTGTGTGACACCACCAAGCATACCAATATAAGCAAAAAAGGAGTCTCAGAAGAAGAGAGAAAGAAGGGGCAGAGAGAATATTTCAAGAAACAGTAGCTGAAAACTTTCCACATTTGATGGAAACCATTAATCTCTACATTTAAGAAGCTAAAGTATGAAGAGAGAGCCACACCTGATAACTACCAAAAGACAGAGAATTTTGTTAGGATCAAGAGAGGAGTGATTCATCATGTACAATGGGGTTCTCAATAAGATGAACCTGATTTCTCATCCGCAATTGTGGAGGCAAGAAGGCGGTGGGATGACAGCCAATGTTCTAAAGAAAAAATTATGCCAATCAAGAATTGTGTTTCCAGCAAAACTATCCTTCCAAAATGAAGATGAAACTAAGTCATTTCTAGATAAAAACTCGGGGAATTGGTCACTTACTAATCTGTCCTATAAGAAATACTGAAGTCATTCAGTTTGAATGATAGAGAATTAGTCACTCAAATCCAGAAGGAGAAATAGAGTATTGGTAAAGCAAATTACATAGATAAATATAAAAGACAGAATAAATGTATTTTGTTACTTTTAATTCTCATATTTAAAATGTGGTTGTATAAACAAGCAAACAAATTAATTAAGCAGTAATTATAAATCTGTTTATGGGTATATAAAATCTAAAGATACAGCTTGTATGACAATAACACAAAGGAAGAGGAAACTGCTATATAGGTGTAATATTTTAATGTACTTTTGAAATTAAGTTGATATCAACCTGAACTATAATAGATTATGCAAATTTAAGATGTTAATTGTAATCCTCAGGGCAACCACTGGGAAAATAACGCAAGAAGCAATGGAAGGAAAATGGTGCACTATCAAATATCTTTTCAACATGAAATAATGCCATAATGGAGGAAATACAGAAACTAAAAAGAGACATAAGATACATATAAAACAAGTAGAAAAATAGCAAACATAAATCCTACCCTAACAGTAATTACATTAAATGAAAATATTAAACAATAACATAAAATGGCAAAGATTTGCAGAATGGATAAAAAAGAATACACAATTCAACTACATGCTGCCCAAAAGACATACATATTAGATTAAAAGTGAAAGTAAAAAAGATTCATTAAAAGTAGAGGGAAAAAATATATTGTGAAAGCAGAAATTGGAAGAGATCTTGAGTGGCTGTACTAATTGTCTTAAGTCAGCTTGGGTTTCCATAACAAGGTACCACAGACTGGGTAGACTAAACAACAAAAATTTATTTCTCA
>NW_017732114.1:127033-128391 GCF_001890085.2 Hipposideros armiger | reverse complement strand
ATAGCATGTGCAAGAAAGAGGCATGGCACCAAAAACAGAGGGATAAAGTAAAATTTATACTGAACTGTTGGACCAGCATACACCCAACCTGCTTCCAGAATGCCTTCAGACAGGTGAATACTCTTTACCTGTAGGAAAGAGATAAATAGAAAGATTCTATTCTGTTCTAAAGTGGGAAATAGAAGGACTCCTCTTTGGAGAAATTAAATGCCCATAGAGAAATTATCTCCGTACATTAACATTTGAGGGACGCAAATGAAATCTGCCAGTTAATCATGCTGTACAATAAAGCTGGTTCATTGACAAACTCTGTCAGCATACATAAAGTTTGCAACCAAAATTTTAGTGCTTTATTATATCTATATATGGGCTACAATGAATCACTAGTAAATAAGAGCATAGCTTCCAACGTGGAAGAAACTATCAAACAGGAAAAATTAACCTGGATGAAATGGAGACATTCAAGGCTGCAGAGAATACCATTTAAAAGCCCACCTAATTGATAATGTCAGAGATTTAAAATACTGCATTCAAGATATTTTGAAGAAGAGAACAAAAGAGAATTTTGGAATAAAAAATTAACAAAAATTGGTATTGAATAGAAGGATTGAAAAATAAATCAAGGAAATATCCCAGAAAATAGAATAAATAAGGAGATGGAAAAATATAAGACAAAGAGTAAAAAAAACAAACAAACCTAGATTGTTAATATAGGGGTTAAACAATTGTCTAAAAGAGGAACTTTTGAAAAAGGGGATAAGGGAAAATGATATGGAGATAATAATAATAACTTACAAAAAATGTTTCTCAGTAATGCACATCCCATATTGAAATATGTGCTCAGTAGAATGAATGGAAGGAAAAAACCCAGGAAATGCAATAGTACATCAAATTTTAGAACATGTGAGATAAAGGTATGATCCTAAAAGCATCAAGGTGAAGAGTGCAATAAAAGAGGCGGGAAATTGGAAGCAAGGTGGAGACACAGTTTTTACATGTGGTGGTGGTTGGGGGACCTGCCATGTGAGTTGAGATTTCCTTTTTGAAAGTTGTTTTGATGCAGGGTCATAATTTTTTTATAAATATGGAATAGTACATAGAAAAAAGTCATTTTGATGTAACTCACCAGTTCAAAACTTCCACTTGGAAGTTTACGTTTTGGTGTCACTTCTCTCGTCTCTCTGTGTCCATTTTTTAGGGTTATAGGTGGTTCCACAGAAAAATGGCACGCATCAAAGCCTGGTTGCTTTGTTTATTTTTTAATGAACAATGTTACTTAAATAGGTACAGTAATGGTTGTTATAAAATTTAGTTTAATACTGGTGACTTTCCAGACAAAATACAATTTTAGAAGCTTT
>NW_017732114.1:114187-126508 GCF_001890085.2 Hipposideros armiger | reverse complement strand
CGACAATTTGGTTGTCAGTTTGAATAGTTAGTTGTCAGTTTTAGTAGACCTCAGTGTAATATTTGAAGTTAGCTGTTGTCATCTCAGTGCATGATGTTTTATTTATATAAACAACTTCTGGCTATGTTGGTTCTTAAGAGAATACTTACCTGCTATTCTTCATGATTTTTTAAAAGAAAAGCAAAAGTCCTGCCTTGCAGTTTTTACATATAATGCAGATAAATTTAAAAGTCTGCTTGGAGGAAAGTATTTCTCCTTGTTTTCCAGTGAAAGTGTAGATATAGGATATGTTCATTGTGAATTTCTTTTCCCTGAGTTTCTACATGGGTCCAAGTGAGACCAGTATTTTGAAATAAGATTGAGGCAGGAGGATAGTTGGACTGTCTTTTGACTTCTCTCTGCTACCTAGAAAGAATTTGTTTATTTTCTGTAGGAATGAAAAATAAGCTAACACTTCTTTGTTTTATTTAGTATCAGCCTTAAATTGATACTAGGAATTCAGTATTAGGAACTCATTGGCAAGAGCTTAATATGATAAAGCTGCTTCTATGGAAAATGTGCATTTAATTGTTAGCAATGTTCTTTGATATGCTTTGTATTTTTCTATACTGACAAAACTGAAGGGTACTATTAATTTTCTTTATAAACCTCTACAGTTTGCCTGATTGCAGAGAATTCTGAGATCCTCCTCTGTTGGAGTGTCTTGTTGCGTAAGGCCGTATCACTACATAGCACCATATAACCTACTCGCTTGCTTTCACATACCCCAAGCCTTAACAACATCATACCAGAAGATTTAAAAAAAGGGAAAGAACAAAAATAAAAATCACATAGGTAAGGTAATGTAGGCATGCTGCTTCCATATAGCCACTAGGTAGATTACTATAAAAATACAAAATGAATTATTTAATATATAAATTCATTGAGAAAAATATGAGCGAGACATTGTTACATAGAACTTCATATCTACAGTTTCTTTCCTTGCCTTCTTAAGTTTTCCCACAATAGTTCTTTGTTTTCCTCCCACAGTAAGATATTTCCCAAAGGCCTTCCTGAAGAGTATGCCATAGCAGCCATGTTTCGTGTACGGAGAAGCACCAAAAAGGAACGGTGGTTTCTGTGGCAGGTTTTAAACCAGCAGAATATACCTCAGGTAAGGAATCTTACTTTTGCTTAGGCCAGGGGAATCTTGGAACTCTGTGCGCAAATTTGGGAGCAGATCTAGTATCCAAATACTCTGTCTTTTAGAGGAATCATCAACAGGAAAATTCAAGAATTCTCATTGCTGATATCTATAATATGAGAGTCTGGAGGGTGAGACAATATTAGTTTTTCTTTTTACTTCTAGCTAGTGACAAAGATTAGAGATTTTAAAAACATAATTCCTATTCTCAGGAGCATAGGTCTAAGAGTGTTACTGAACTCAGGTTCAGCTGCTTGCTGCTCATAAGCCAATGATGGAGAGACAAGGGTTAATGGAGAGAAAAGTAGGTTTATTCAAAATGCCGGCATTCTGGAAAGATGGTGGACTATTGTTTCAAAGACCATCTTCCCTCTTTCTAGAACAGTCAAGGAGTTTTATAGGTACACAAGAAGAAGCAGAACAAAGGAAAGGAGGAGTTTGTGATGTGACTCATCTGGGAGAACATCTCCTGGGGTCCTGTTTGTTCCACGATGGTTCTCTCGAACCTGGTCATAGGGGTGATTTATATGTCACCTGATGGAAAATTACAGTCCAGAACTGCAGCCTGACTGCCAGTGGCTGGATGGCTGAGGGCTGACTCAGTTTCTTTCAAGTCAGTGTTTTGCCAGTTAACCAGATTAATGAGGTATGCATGTAGCCTCAGGAAAACACAGTTATTGAATCAGGTAAGAGGGGAAGGAAGCAAAGAAAAGAATGAAAAAAGAAAAATAAACTAGATTGTTAAATCTTGAAAAATATATAGTCACCCTTACAAGGGGATATCATCTAGGAAAACAACATATGAGCATAATCAGAGTGTGACAAATGCAGTGGTAGAGCTAAGTTCTGAGTTGGTAGGCACTATAGGGGCATTGAAAGGACAGCTCCCCAAAATGGGGTATGGGAGAGCAGGAATCTAGGAATACTTGTTGAAGAGATAGCATTTGGGTATAAGGAGGGGTTACAGGTGCTCCGGTGAGGGGAGATGAACCTCAGTATTACTTATTGGCACCATACATTTGGGTTTACTTTTATGCCTATCCATCGGAATGTTTTTTATTTCACCGGTGTTTTAATCTGTTAATATAGTCACAATTTTGTGATGGAAATATGAACCAAACTGAGAGAGTATATCCTCTATGAAAATGCATTTTCTCTGCACCATGCAAATCCTCAAAGGTTAAAGTTGATATTTAAAGTCTCCATGCTAAGAGAAGTGATCATATTTGTATTTTTTTTAAATTAGTAGCATTTAATTCTTAAATTACTCATGCAGAAATATATATGTGTACATATGTACACATATATACTCTTAGATGTTCTCTCAAGAAAGGAGCATGTTACATGCACCAGAATACCACATGGTTTAAAGCCATTTTGTAGCTCGATATTTGCTGTTCTTTAATGTTAACAAATCTGGAGGACACAGGTGTCATCTAAAACATTTTACTAAGTGCCTCAGTTATACTAACATGAGTCTTGAGTTTTTATTTGTGTGCCTTAATAATTTCAAACATTGATTTAAAAATATTTAAGGATAATTTGCATTTTTGCAGGTTTCGATCGTGGTTGATGGTGGAAAGAAAGTGGTGGAATTTATGTTCCGAGCTGCCGAGGGAGATGTGTTGAACTACGTTTTTAAAAATCGAGAACTCCGTTCTTTGTTTGATCGTCAGTGGCATAAACTTGGAATCGGTGTACAATCTCGGAGCATTTCACTCTATATGGATTGCAATCTAATTGCAAACCGGCATACTGATGAAAAGGAGGCTGTGGACGTTCAAGGAAGGACAGTTATTGCTGCACGAGCTTCAGATGGCAAGCCTGTAGAGGTGAGTTGTGATGTTGGTTGTGAAAGAGAACTAGTCAAATTTCTAAATTAAAACAATGTATCTTATTTAAAACTTCTTCCTTTAATTGCTATATAATACAGTGCCTTCTCAACACTGTTTAAATTAATTTGCCATCAGACATGTAAAGGATAGCTATGTATTTCTAACTCTATTTTCACATATATTACCTTCTACTGTTTTCACCCATTTTTCATCCAGCCTGTGAATTTAAAAGAACTAGGTCATGCCTTAAAAAAATAAGGTTATTAAAACTAGATTTTAGTAAAAGTGAAAATATACTACAAAAAGTAAGCTTGGTCTGGGGTGACTGGTTAGCTCAGTTGGTTAGAGCATGGTTCTGATAACACCAAGTTTGCCAGTTCGATCCCCACATGGGCCACTGTGAACTGTGCCCTCCTTAAAAGAGTCAACTCCATTGTAGCATGAAAGCAATGTGTAACCAATAACCATGGCTGTTCCCCAATAAAATTTAAAAAAATAATAATCTTGGTCTAAATGCATGTTTTGAATAGAAAGTGCTGGAAAAAGTTGAACACTAAGTAGTTCCAGATTATCTGGTGTTTTCATTCAAAAACAATAGGTTATTTATTCATCCCCATTATAGCAACTGCTTTGTGTTGCAGACTATTTTTTCATAAGCTTATAATGATTTTTCAGGGTTCTAATGGACTGAAACATGGCCACTAATTTTATCAGTAGGTATTTGGATGAAAACAATTGGATAGTAAAATGCTTTCAGATGAAAAGGTCCTTTAAAAATTACATTTGATGCTCAGATGGTAAAGATTTATTATTGATTTCCCAAAAAAAAGAAGGCCTATAATCTTAAAGAAAGTGAGATATATCTAAGTTTGATGACTGAATATTTTCTTGTGTGTAGAATGATGGGAAAACCCATAAAAATAATCTGAATGCAGGTCACCAGTAGGAATTGCTATTGCTGTTAACCTAAAGCACTTAACAGTTTAATTTTATTTCAACAGTACATCTCTGCACAAATACATATTTGGCCAGCTCATTTTATACACACACACACACACACACACACACACACACACACACACACAATTTTTTCAATAAAACATACTTTTAAACTTTCTTCTCTTAGAGATAGTGAACAAATCAGTGAGAATGCCATAACTATGGCTCAGTGATAGTCAGTAAAACAGGCCAGAGCAGAAATCAATCCTGGAGAGAAGACAACATGGCATACTGGAGAGTGAGCTAGCTTGGGGATCAGACACATGTGGTTGTAAATCTTACCTCATCTACTTAACTGTTATGATCTATTAATTTATCTTGGTAGTTGCTAATTTACCCAAGTCTCAATATCCTCAATTATAAAATACTGTTAGTAGAGTTACTCATTATAATTATATACAGTATGTGCCTAGTACATGGTCAGTTCTCTGTAAATTCATGTGTTTATTCAGGGCCAGACATGGAATTCAATCAACAATGGCATAAGAGAGTAGGAAAAAGAAGGTTTCTATCCTAGCTCTTAAAGATCTTGAAGGCTAATGGAAAGATTAAAGCCTGTGTCAGTAAATGATGGCCGCCGATAATAACGGTATTAATTGTAGCAATACTAGATAGATCGTTCAAAGGCAAGGAAGGAAGTGGAGACCAGCAGCTAGAACTACAGAAACTTCAGGCAGTAGATAGAATATAGGTAGATGGGAAATCAGCTTCAGGAATTCGAGCAACTGTAGTAGGGAGTGGCAAGACCAGAGTTTGGAACTGGAATCTGGTCCTTATAGGATTAGTGAGAGCAAAGTGGGCTCTGGTTCAAGGGGAACTAGAAGAACCAAAGAGTACACTGAGATAAATTTATAACCTTTGGGGGAGAGACAGCAGTGAGAGAAGAACAAATTATTGCAAGAGCTGGGTTTGGTTCAAGGCTCCCCCTCTGAAGGTTGAGTGTGTGTCCTGCGTCTCATTAACTATCTCACACGAGGCAAGAATCAGTCTCAGAAACTGAGGCTGAAGAATATCAGGTGTGTCCTTATAAAACGACATAATGTGAAAATTATACTGTTGCAGTAGTTATGTGGTTTAATATGGAATCAATTCATTTGAGGATAAAATTAAAGGTATATTGCAACGATGCAGCTTTTTTAGGAGATAGTCACTGTTTAAGTTAAACAAACAAAAGACATAGTATTTTATTTTTTAAAGATTCTTGATCCTATTAAAACTTTAAGTGGACTAAATTTTCATTACCTCCTTACAAGCTCTATGATTCGTAAGGCCTGCTGTAATGTGAAAATGTTTTATTTATACAGAATTTATGTTACTGAAAAAAATTTAATGATTGGGTTTTATTTTACATATACTACCCATGTGCTTTTGTGAAAGCTAGGTGACAAATTTTATAAAAAGTTTTTTTTTTTTTTAACAAACAAAATGTGTGACAAGGGGTAGTAAAAAGACTCAGCCCTAAACATCCTCATTCTAAAGCGCTGTGTCAAGGAAGGATTCTAAAGTAAATAATGAATAACAAAAGCATGATTAAACCAAGCCGATGGTAGTTTCAGTATCATGGGTAGTTGATTAGTCTCTAATCCATCAAAAATTGATCATCTATCTTCAGTTAAGTAAAATAATTCATATGAAGGGCTTAGCACAGTGGATGGTACATAATAGAATCTCAGTGTTTATTGGGTATTTTGATAACAATGATGATGATAAGTTTTAGTTAAAAAGAATATTAATTAATCAGTGTCCCCATTCTTCATGCTACATAATGAGTACATTACTGCCTGGTATTTCATTATACTATGTAAGACAATGTATTTAAACTTTATAAATAATAATTACTTCAATAACCTTGCAAAAAGTTATAGAAGATAAATCATTTTTCATTTTATCTCATAATTTTTCATTGGCTGCAAATCTTAGGTTGCACATGAATTCACAAGATGTCTGGAATTTTTAATGCCTCCTCTGAGCTGAATTGATTTTGTTCCTCTCAGTGTAGACTGATAGTTATAGCTTTTTATTTATTTTTTATGTTTTGCTTTTTTTAGTGTTGGGGTAGGGATTTAGAACTAGCTGCAGATATCTGCTTTCAATTATCATAGGATTAATTATTATATTATTACAGTTGGGCCTTTCTGTAGAAAGTACTTATTGACCTCAAGGTAATGTGTAATCTAGCTATTATTTTGGGAGACAAAGAAATAAAGAGAGGCAGAGAGAGAAAGGCAGGGAAGAAGAGTGGGAGAGGGGGAGGTTGGTCCTGACCTATTTTATATGTCAAATCATCATCCTATGAATTATTAATTAAGTTGTTAAATTTTCAACCACAAACTAATTTAAAATAACCTATTTACATCTATCATTGAAATTTTATTACTTGTCTGTACTATTTACTTGCTCTTATGTGGTTGGTTGATCCTGTGCATAAAGGCATGATTGTATTTTCCTTGAACTACTTTTAATTTCATGTCCAAATGCCAAAAAAAAAAAAAACAAAAAAAGTAAATCTGCTGAGCAAATAAATAGAAGAAATCAACTATTTTTGTAAAAAGGTTGTGAATCCTGTTCAAGACTATGCCAACATGATATAAAATCCATAGGTATTAGGATATATGAAAAATAGGTCAAAACTAAATACCTTTTATTTCTTATTGGGAAGTGAGCATCTGTTTTCATGTCGCAAATACATAGGTCTGAAACTACAGAGAAAGCCTTTCCCATCATTTGCTCATACCTTTGACTTGATTTTTTTTCTAGAAAATTTTATTATAAAATAGTACTCATTTTGTAGTCATGTACTTTATTGTAGTGCATAGCAATACTTCTCTTTAATTAAATATTTCTATTTTTATTTTGTGAAACAACCAACCAAAGTTTGCAATTGCTTTCATTACCTGATTCCCTTTATATGTAGATTCATCTCGATGACTGAACCTATGTCTGTTTTTGAAGTGGTCCATAAAATCATGATCATAAATTAATAAAAATATTAAAAACATCTACCAGTAATTTATTTTTATTAGCTTCTTTTTTCTTACCAGTAAAATTACCATAGTTCTTAAGTGTCTAAATGTGATTTTCAAAAAACTAATGATATATCTTACTATTATTTTTTTTAATAGATTGAACTACACCAACTTAAAATCTACTGTAACTCAAACTTCATAGCTCAAGAAACTTGCTGTGAAATATCAGATACTAAGGTAAGTTAATTTTCTTGTCATGTGAAGGATGTAGAATGTCAGTTGCCTAGTCTGTAGAGTTCAAATGTAGGGCAACACTGAATATCTTTTGCTGAAGCCAGGTGAGTAATTTGTGCCAAGAAAGAGACTCCTGTTAGAGCTCTCCCATAGTTTCTTTTCAGAATTTTAATCACAGTGTTTCGTCCTGAACTTCCATAATTATGTCTTCACTTTGGGATCAACATAAATAAAAGAGAATTCATGCTTTTCTCCCTAAACTGTATTCCAAAAGTAGCATCATCATTTTCCAGTTACAGGGGTTTTAAATTTGTGATCATACCTTATTTTCACTCATTTCCCACTTTTACCCTCTCTCCGATCCTGGGTAGTTTTTCTTTGTGATAGGGTTTTTCATCTGCATCTTCCTTTTTCCTGTTACTGCCATGGTCTGCCTTTGCCTCACTCCTGGATTGTTGCATTATTGTGTCTACTGCCTTCCCTGTCTCTGGCCCTTTTGCTTTCCAGCATACTCAGAATAAGTCTCTGAATCAGTCTTTGTATATATTTTTTAACTTTCTTTTACTAGATATTTATTATTCAAAAACAATGGTCTTATAGATATTGTGCTAAAAAACAAGGCTAACAGACATGAATAAGGCACATTCTATGCCCTCTATTCATCTCTTTCTCAAAGCTTTTGTCATTCAGGGTGGGCAACTAAATATAAATCCAGTTTCTTAGCCTCTCATTCTTAATATTCATAACCTCACTATACAGTTATTACTTTCTTATACCTGTCTTCCATTCCAAAAAAGTTCTGAATTCAATACTTTCTATATCTCTCACTGTGATGGTCATATGTGCCATCTTATATTATTAGATATAGTTGTGTTTGTTTTTAATTTATTCAACTACATTTTAAACTCATTGAGGGGAGTTATACTTTTATACTCTTTAAAAAAAATTCCTAATCCTTTATTTGCAGAAGGTAGTTAAAACATTGTTTCATGGCTTGTTGACTTATCAACTACTAAAAGAGAGATGGGACAAAAAGGTGTTTGAAAGGGGCAAATTCTAAAAAGTCTTACAGAAAGAACATATGAAAAGTAAAAGGTGAAAGTGTTTTTCTTTGTGTCTGAGATTTCCCAGAAGGTCTATGCTTACCATCAAAAATTATATGGAAATTTTATCCATATTTTAGTAATTCAAAAATATTTTTAGCTTCTATCACTTACTATGGGTAGGAGAATAACAATGTGACTAAAGCAAGCTAAGTCTTTCAAACTTTTATGTTTTGCTTATGTAACTTGATTTTATAAAGTATGTCTCCAACCTACTATATGGCTTTTATTCCAAGTAAAATAAATGAGGGCCAGCCAAATGTCTTTTTATAAGTATCTAAAAGGATAATTTAGAATACCAGTCCACAGACTTGAAATACCTAGACTTCCTAGAGCCACACATTTAAATCTTCTAAAAATTTTTTATTTTTAATAATTATGCTTTTTTTGATGTAAAAACTCTTAAAATAATAATTTTCTGTGATTAAAAAGTAATATAATGATGTTTCAATATATCCAAATATATCACATAATCCTGTACCATCATATAATGAACATTTTCAACTAGAATTATGAGAAAACTGTTTAAGGAACTATAGGTGATAGATTTGACAGAGTGGTTTGATAATTAAAAGCAGTAACAGGACCTCACAAATTATGAAAAAAACATTAATCATGTTTTAAAAAGGTTATTTAGGAGTTAGTTTTAAAGAACAGAATATAAGGTAGGAATTCACCTCTAACTATAGAAAACAATAACAAAAGACTACTCATTTTCCTGCTGATAATTATTTGGAAGAACATCACCATTTTGTTAATGATGAACAGAAAATAGAAACATGCTACATTTTACAAATAGGAATGTATAGTTTAGAAGATAATTATATAAAAGTCATTTAAGTACATCTGCTATAATTCTAATATCAACTTTTTTTAAATGTGTTGAATTCAGAAAATTTTAATGTACTTCCTTACAAATCTAATTTTGTTCTGAAATTTCAAATCAGACATGTTTTTTTATTAACATTTTATAGCATATTTCAAAGATGAAATTTATCCAAGGTAATCTATAAACAGTTCTTTGCTTCTATTGATTAGATTTTCTGTTTCTGAAGCAGTCAAGTTTCAGAACTACATAGAATGAAGAACAAATATGAAAAAAAGGAGGAAATCAGGAACATTTGCTGAAAATAAATGAGAAATGTGATTAAAATTTTGAGGGCCGATTAATTAATATGTGTCAAATCAAAACCAGAGGTTTTACAAGGGTAGGAGTCCTTACTTGTACGTTTTATGTTCCCTCTAGGCACTTTTTAGAGAGTGTGGACAGTTTTATAGTGAAGCCTCAGAAAGACTTTTAAAGTCACTGAAATCCTCAATTTATTACAGTGAGTCAGTTATCCAGTGCAAAATTGTGAACTCTAACTTGGTCTTGGTTACTTTGGGAAGCCACAGGATTAGGAACTGGTTGGAACATTATTTTATATGAGAATAAATGATTGTTTTGGTGATAACCTTGTTTCATTCTGATGTGATTTTTAGACTTATGGACATGGAAACTTATTAAAATAACTAAATAGCTAATCATTAAATCTGGAAAGAGTCAATGTGGTGAAACAAGTGAGGAGACAGGAAATTAGTCACATTATTCCTGGGTGCTGTTTTTCTTAGAGTTTTTATTGTTGATCTCACAAGAATTAGAGTACTACCCATTTTTTCAAAATATTTTTTTGTTTTATTTTAAAAGTAACATATATTTATGAGGGAAATCTTGGAAAACACAACCAAATTCAAAGAAGAAACCATGATCTCAGCAAATAAATAACCTTTTAGTTTTTTAGTTTTATATCTTGACAGTATTTTTCCATGCATATATAATTTATAGTATACAAAGTGATGTGGGAACCTTTTTCACTGCTTGCAAACACAGAGTTTATGAAATTGCAAATTGATGAAATTGCAAATTCAGAGTTACAAATCGTGGTGAGGAAGGAGCCTGGTAAATGATGGTGAGAGGAAAGGATGTGTTTATCCTCTTTAGACTCTCCATCTGGATTGACTTTTTGAGAAAAAAAAACGTTGCTTTGTAACCAAATTTCTCTTCATGTTGTCCCACATGTTCTGAACCCACTGGATAAGTATAAAATTTGCCATGTTTCTCTTACAATGGAGACTTTTTAATAACTTTGAAGGACAATGGACTGGAATAAGATATACTTTAATTAAATATATAACATCTTACAATGTAAAAATAATTTCTACTTTTATATGCCTTTACAATCATCTTGTTGAAGTAACATGTTTTAAAGGTTCAAATTACATTATTTTATTTTAAATTTTGTTCCCAAAACATATACAGATGTTATTTGTATAAATTATTTTATTGTAACAATGAAATTATTTTAAGTGTCTATTATCGTGCTTGTCATAAAGTCACCTACAATAGTTTTGGAATGTGTCACCAAAACCAACATTTTAATGCATTTCTAGCATATTGTCAGTGTAACAAAACACATAGGGGGCCTAGTGTAAGAGTATGGGCATTATAAACTTTCGCATACTGGTATAAGTTTTGGTTAATTAAAAGGTAGTTCTTACAGGTAACCCCAGTCATCCCTAGTTTGGTGGGAACCAGTGTTTGGAATGTCAGAATGTTTGGAGTTGACTCCACTTCTTAAAGCCGCTTTTTGGATTGTAGTGCCCAGAGCAGGATGGCTTTGGAAGGACTGAATCATCGTCGCTACCCGCTCATGCCAGTAAACTGTCTGCCTATCTGCCAGCAAAGCAAGAACTTAAAGAACAGTGCCAGTGCATTCCAAACAAGGTATGCTAGTTTTAATCTATGTCCACTGCACAGCCACTCCACACGGTGAGCCTGGCCCCTTGAAGGTGGCCCCGGTGCACAGAACGTGTCTTGCTCTTAAGTGCTAATTGAATCAAATGCCTAAGCCACTCAGTCCCTGGGGTGGGTTAAGAGAAGAGGATTGGGGATAGCATTTCCTGGATTTTTTTCTGGATAGTACTGAGCCCATCTGACCTTTTTTTCAAGATGTGACTTAGAATGAGTAAGAAGGTGAAGGAAGGAACTACCTGTATAACAAGACAAGTATTGAGTACTTAACATGTGCCGAGAATAGGCTTCAATTCTGGGGATTCACAGTGGAAGGAAACATAGTGCCTGCTCTTCAAAACATATACAAAGATACTCTACATAGTATTTTCTTGTTACATGGAGACTACTCAGCCAGTATCTGCAAATATCCAACCGGCTATCTCCATCTGCCATAAATTATATGGAAATATGCAAAGGGCTCTGTTAGTACTCAAATAATTTATTTCACTCTCATCAGTATGGTTCCCTGGTCAGGAAAGATGGGCCCATGGACCTACATGAACATCTTTTGTGAATGTCAATGGCAGTCAAGTGGCCTGTGCTAAAAGGCGGCTGAGTGAGCTCTTGATGACTTCCCTCTATGTCCGTACCTGAGGAAAAGAATGAGGAAAGGAAAGCTTGCCCTGTACCTGGAGCAGGATGTCCCCCAGTACTGTGACTTAATGCATGCCCTTAGGCTTAACACATCCTGTTACCACTTCACTCCTGGCTGGAGGAGTGAGGAAACGGGTGAGGCGAAAGCTGAGAGGAACCTTGCATGTCCTCTAGTGGCTAATGTTGTATAGTAAGCTCCACTGAAAGGCAGGTACCAGGTGCATGGTCGCCATACAGGAGCAGCACGTGTCCCAATCCTTGGAGGCCTCCTGGCGGACTGTGAGGGAGAGGAGGGATCCTCATATGCCGGGAGCCGGCTACGCCTCAGTATCTAACATGGCCAAACACACTGCAATTGTGTTTGTGACAAATTCTCACAAATTGTGACAAATTCTGAAGCTCTGACTGAGAAACAGATACTGCTTTATATCTTAAAGAATTTAAATTCCCCTTTGGATGTCCCCCAGTAGGATGAAGATCTTACACCCCTTCTGATAGATATATCACAATAATTATATTTTATACACTAAAGGTAATTTTAGTCACACTACTAGTCTCTTAGTAAAGGTCAAAG
>NW_017732114.1:46677-112874 GCF_001890085.2 Hipposideros armiger | reverse complement strand
TGTGTGTGTGTGTGTGTGTGTGGTGTGTGTGTGTGTGTGTGTGTGTGTGTGTGTGTGTGTGTGTGTATACACACACAATGGAATTCCATTCCACAGATTATACCCAGAAGTGGAATTGCTGGATCATATGTAGTTCTATTCTTAATTTTATAAGGAACCTCCATACTGTTTTCTATAGTGTCTGCACCAATTTGCAATCCCACCAACAGTGCACAAATGTTCCCTTTTCTCCACATCCTCGCCAACACTTGTAATTGCCTGCCTTTTTTATAATAACCATTCTAATAGGTGTGAGTTATGGTTATGATGGTTATGATTATGGTTATGATGTGCATTTCTCTAATTATTAATGATGTTGACAATCTTTGTATATACCTGTTGGCCATTTGTACATCTTCTTTGTCTATTCAGATCTCCTGACCACTTTTTAATTGGATTGTTTCTCGTTTTGCTATTGTGTTGCATGAGTTTTTCCCCCATGTTTTGGATATTAGCCTCTTATCAGATATATGATTTACAAATATTTTCTTCCATTCATGAGGTTTCCTTTTCATTTTGTTGATGGTTTACTTTGCTGTACAAAAGCTTTTTAGTATAATGCAGTCACAGTTATTTATTTTTGCTTTTGTTGCTTTTGCTTTTAGTATCACATTTAAAAAATCATCTCCAAGAACTATGTCAAGGAACTTATCTCCTATGTTTTCTTCTAGGAGTTTTATGGTTAAAGGTCTTACGTTCAAATCTTTAATTTACTTTGAGTTAATTTTTGTTTATGGTATAAGATAGTGGTCAATTTTTTTCCCTTGCGTATGGTTGTCCATTTTTCCCAACACCTCTTATTGGAAAAACTGTCATTTCCACATTGTATATTCTTGGCTCCTTTGTTGTATTAAATTAACTGACCATATATGCAAGGGTTTATGTCCGGGCTCTTTATTATGTTCCATTGATTGATGTATTTTTATACCAATACCATGCTATTTAATTACAATAGCTTTGTGATATAGTTTGAAATCATGAAGTGTGATGTTTCCAGCTTTGTTCTTCTTTGAGGATTGCTGTGGCTATTTGGAGTTTCTTGTGGTTCCATACAAATTTTAGAATTATTTGTTCTATTACTTAAAAAAATACATTGGGATTTTGATAGGGATGGCACTGAATCTGTAGATTACTTTGGGGAGTATGGACATTTTACCAATATTGATTGTTCCAGTCCACAAACATGGAATATCTTTCCATTTTATCTTCTTCAGTTCCTTTCACTAATGTCATAATTTTCAATATACAGGTATTTCACCTCCTTGGTTAAACTTATTCCTAAGTATTTTATTATTTTTAATGCAGTTTTAAATGAGACTGTTTTATTTCTCTGTCTGATAGTTTTTGTTAATATATAGAAACACATGTTTCTGTGTATTGGTTTTGTATTCTACAACTTTGCTGAATTAGATTATTAGTTCAAACAATTTTTTTAAAGATTTTTATTGGGGTATTGGGGGGAAGGGAACAGTGCTGGGGAATTGGGGGAAGGGGAACAGACAAGTTGCTGTCGTTTTGTTCTTCAGTCTAGTTGGGGAGGACGTTGATTCACTGGCCCAAGTTGGCACCATCATTGCGCTCTTCCCGGGAGAGGCAGATCAGTCACCAACTTCTGGATGGCCGCTCATGCTGGCTGCTGGCCGCTCATGCTGGCTGCTGGCTACACATGGTAGTCCATGGCAACCCACTGCCACAGGGGCTGCAGCCTACGCCGTCGCCGGCGACTCACGGCAGCCCAGCTCCAGGTTGAGCTGTTGTTCAGCATCTTAGCTGTGGAGGGCAGTGTCACTGGCCCTCATATGTGGGATCCAAACTGGGGCCCTCTGGCATCCCAAGCCAGTTCTTAACCATCGCGCCACTCAGCCGGCCCCAAACAATTTTTTTGATGTTTTACTTCTTCCTTTCCAATTTGGATGCCTTTTATTTCTTTTTCTTGTCTAATTGCTCTTGCGAAGACTTTCAATAGTAAGTTAAATAGAAGTAGTAAGAGTGGGCAATTTTGCCTGCTTCCTGATCTTAGACGAAATAGCTTTCTGTATTTTACTGTTGAGTATGATGTTAGCTGTGGGCTTGTCATATACAGTCTTTATTATGTTGAGGTATGTTCTTTCTATACCCACTTTGTTGACAATTTTTATCATAAATGGATGCTGAATTTTGTCAGATGCTTTTTTGGCATCTATTCACATGATCCTGTGGTTTTTACCCTTCATTTTGATAATGTGGTGCATCTCATTAACTGATTTGCAGATGTGGAACCATCCTTGCATCCCTGGAATAAATCCCACTTCATCGTGGTCTATGATCTTTTTGAGGTATTGTTGAATTTAGTTTGCTAATATTTTGTCGAGGATTTTTGCATCTATGTTCATCAGGGATATTGACCTTTAACTTTCTTGTGGCATCCATGTCTTGTTTTGGTATCAGGGTGATGCTGGCCTCATAAAATGAGTTGGGAAGATTTTCCTACTTTTCTGTTTTTTTGGAAGAGTTTGAGGATGATTGGTATTAATTCTTCTTTGAATGTTCAGTAGAATGCACCAGTGAAACCATCTGGCCCTATACTTTTGCGTGTTGGGAGATTTTCAATTACAGATTTAACCACCTTACTAGTAATCGGTCTATTCAGATTTTTTATTTTATCATGATTCAGTTTTGGTATATTGTATGGTTCTAGGAATTTATTCATTTATTCGAGGTTGTCCAATTTGTGTATAATTGTTCGTAGTAGTCTCTTATGATCCTTTGTATTTCTGTGGTATCAGTTGCAACATCTTCTCTTTTATTTCTGATTTTATTTATTTGAGTCCGCTCTCTTTTTTATTAGTGAATCTAGCTAAAGTCTGGTCAATTTTGTTGATCTTTTCAAAGAGCCAGCTCTTTGTTTCATTGATCTTTTCTATTGCCTTTTTGTCTTTATTTTATTTATTTCTACTCTAATATTTGCAATTTCATTCCTTCTACTCATACTAATTTGGGGATACCTTTGCCCCTCTTTTTCGAGTTTCTTGAAGTGCAGAGTTAGATTATTTATTTATTTGAGATTATTTATTTGAGATTTTTCTTGTTCTTGAGGCAGGCATTTATCGCTATAAACTTCCCCCTTAGAGCTGCTTACTGCATCCCACAAATGTTGGTATTTCCATTTTCATTTGTCTCAAGGTATTTTTTTATTTCTTTTGATTTTTTTCTTTACCCCATTGTTTGTTCAGCGACCTGTTGTTTAAACTTCACATATTTGCGAATTTCCTAGTTTTCTTCATGTAATTAATTTCTAGGTTTATACCATTGTGATCAGAAAAGATGCTTGATAAGATTTCAGTACTCTTAAATTTATTAAGGCTTGTTTTGTGGCTTAACATATAACCCAACCTATACTGGAAAATGTTCCATGTATACTTGAGAGGAAAGTATATTTTGTTGCTTTTGGATAGAATGATTTGATCATGGTGTATGATCCTTTTAACGTACTAAATGAATTCAGTTTATTAATATTTTGTTGAGGATTTTTCATCTGTGTTCATCAGGGATATTGGCCTATAATTTTCTTTTCTTGTGACTTGTTTCTCTTGCCTGCTGATGGGACACCACTGAAGATTTTTCCTTAGCTCCTTACCCTTTATTTAAGTAGCTCATCTTTGTTGAATACCTTCTCTGTGTAAGACACATTGCTGGGTATTATAGGGGATTGAAAAAATAGGATTCATTTTCTGTTTTCAAGGATTTTACATCTGGGAGTGAGTAGAGGGACATCAGTTGGCCATACATGTTAGGTATGGGAGAGTTGCAGATATCCTGAGAAGATGGCCTTTGGAGACTAGGGAGAGAGTTTTATGGAAGAGATGGAGAGAAAGCTGGATCTCTAAGTATCTCGTTCTAGGAAATATCGATACTTAGAGAGTTGCATTTTCCTTCTCCCTGCTCCTCTCAAAACTTAACTGCTGTTTCCTACTCTTAGTGTTGTATCTTTTGTTAGAGAACTAGATGAATTAATTTGTGCTAAAATTAGGAGATGATTATGTTTTTGTTATTAATATAATTCCAGGGTGAAACAGTTTTAAATTTCTTTCATGCCTTAACTTGGAAGTCCACGATTCTTAGTTAGTTACAAAATCTAGTTGGACTCCTTATTTTAAAAGGTAAAAGACGACTTCTCAGTAATGACTGATCCCTCCAGCTTGCCCAGCAAGCTTCAACAAAGCCATTCACAGTAATTTGAATCCCACAGGAGGGTCTTCCCATTGTAGCTTGCATGGAAACTGCAGGTACTTCACCTACCAAGGGCTTGAGAAGAGATTTTTGAGGTAGGGCAGAGCATTTATTTTTGCTCTTTAAATCACATTACTTAGAATACCTTTGCTTTTTTTTTTAAGTAAAAATGTTTTAATTTTTTAAATATAATGACATCAGTCAAATCCAATTTTCATCACAAATTATTGTTAATCTGTACTTTAGGAGCACTATCTGTAAATACACAAACTACATATGATGTTTTTGAAATTTGACTTTATCAGTTTAGGACATTAACTTCTTAAAAGAAATTGGCCACTTAGATTTGTCTTTGGGATTAATTCTTCCAGGTTTAGAGGGCACCATACAAGGAGTTCAAATACAAAATTATTAACATATAATGAAGCATATAATATTAAGAGCAAATATAAACCCTGAGAGAAGTTTCAGGAAAATTTCAGTGTTTTATACAAACTTAACTATGTTCTGAAAGCAGTTGTTTATAATTTTTGATGTTTTCTTTATCATGAGCTATGTTGGGCTCTTTTCAAATGTCTATAAAAACATATCTACATAATTGGACAGATTTATTAAAGCCATTTTGGCCATAATCTATAAGTGGTATATGTGTACATATGTGTAAATACACTTATATACATATACTATAAATATATATATGTGTTAACTAATTTTTAGTTAAGTCCTATGTGAAACAATTTTTATCTTTATTCTTGCTTTTGTATTTTCATTGCAGAAAATGAGAAATTGTATCACAGAGCTTGTTTTGTTCAGGGGATAGTCTGGGAGGACAGAGTTATGAGTCTCCATAGTTTGTCAACATGTATTTGCTAGAGGGTTTGGTTTAGAGGTTTTAATGGCTACAGAAGTGTATGATAAAAAGCCACTGTTATAGTAAAAGAGTGCCTCTCCCATACCCGCACCCTGACAGTCAACAGAGCGATTTCTTCTTTGTGAACATGATGTTCTAACCTTGTGGTAGCTATGGATTGGTGTGTGTGTATTGCAGCTAGTTTTCTACCTGGTCCCTGGAATGTGCTCACAGTTGAACTGCCTGGCCATAGGTGTCCTGTGTTAGAGAGCACAGTCACGCAAGCACTGGCCTGCAGCTTACTGGGCCATATTGGTAGTGCCTGGACCAGTGTGAGCTGTCTTCACACATTAAGGCAAAGTCCAAGGCAAGATGAGCTAACAGTGTTTCTTAACTTATCAGAAATGTGTACACCCAACAAATAGTGTGCTGCATTCTAAACAACGGGAAGATGTTTGTAATGCACTTTGTTTTTTGTTTCAATTATAATTGACATTAAATATTATTTTATATTAGATTTAGGTGTACAACATAGTGGTTAGGCATTTATGTAATTTCAAGAGTAATATCTCCCCCAATAAGTCCAGTGTCCACCTAGCACCCTATGTAATTATTACAGTATTATTAACTGTATTCCCTATGCTGTACTTTACATCCCTGTGACTAATTTGTGACTGCCAATTTGTACTTCTTAATTCCTACATCTTTTTCATCCAGTTCCTCTACCCCCCACCCATCTGGCAACTATCAGTTTGTTCTCTGCATCTTGAGTCTGTTTCTGTTTTGTTTGTTATTTTGTTTTTTCAGATTTCACATAAAAGTGAAATCATATGGTATTTGTCTTTGTCTGGCTTATTTCACTTAGCATAATACACTCTAGGTCTATCCAGGTTGTCACAAGTGGTAAGATTTCATTCTTTTTTATGGCTGAGTAATACTCCATTGTGGGTATGTACCACCTCTTCTTTATCCAATTGTCTATTAAGGGCACTTAGATTGCTTCCATATCTTGGCTATTGTAAATAATGCTGCTGTGAACATAGGGATGCATGTATCTTTTTGAAATGGTGTTTTGGATTTCTTTGGATAAATTGTAGAATTGCTCGGTTGTAAGGTAGTTCTATTTTTAATTTTTTGAGGAACCTCCATACTGTTTTCCATAATAGCTTTACCAATTTGCAATCCCACCAACAATGCATGAGGGTTTCCTTTTCTCAACATGCTAATCAACAACTGTTATTTATTGATTTATTGATAATGGCCATTCTGACAGATGTGAGGTGATATTTCATTGTGGTTTTAATTTACATTTCTCTGATGATTACTGATATGAGCATCTTTTCATATGTCTATTGGCCATCTGTATGTCTGCTTTGGAGAAATGTCTGTCCAGGTCCTCTTCCCATTTTTTTATTGTATTGTATGTTTTTTGGTGTTAAGTTGTATGAGTTCTTTATAAATTTGAATATTAACCCCTTATTAGATATATCATTGGCAAATATCATCTTCCAATCAGTAGATTGTTACTGTGTTTTGTTGATGGTTTCCTTTTCTATGCAAAAACTTTTTTGTTTGATATGATTCCACTTATTTCTTCTTTTTTTTTTTTTAAGATTTTATTGGGGAATTGGGGGAGGGGAACAGCATTGGGGAATCCAGGAAGGGGAACAGACAAGTTGCTGTCCTTTTGTTTTTCAGTCTAGTTGTGGAGGACGTCGCTTCACTGGCCCATGTTGGTATTAATTGTGCTCTTCCTGGGTGAAGTAGATCAGCCGCCAGCCACTGGATGGCCGCTCACGGTGGCTCTTGGCAGCTCACACTGGCTGCTGGCTGCTCATGCCGGCTGCCAGCCACTCATGGTAGCTTAAGGCAGCCCACTGCAGCAGGGGCTGCAGACTACGCCATCGCTGACAACTCACGGCAGCCCAGCTCCAGGTCGAGCTGTTGTTCACCATCTTAGCTGTAGAGGGTGTAGCGTCACTGGCCCTCACATGGGATCCAAACCGGGGCCCTGCTGCTCGAGCTGGTGTCCCAAGCCAACTCTTAACCAATGCGCCACTCAGCCGGTCCTATTTTTTTAATTTTATTTCCCTTGCCTGAGGAGATATATCAGAAAAAAATATCACTAAGAGCAACGTCAGGGAGTTTACTGCTTATGTTTTCTTCTAGGAGTTTTATGGTTTAGTATCATACATTTAAGTTTTTAGTCCATTTTGAGTTTATTCTTGTATATAATGTAAGAAGATGGTCCGGTTTCATTTTTTTTGCATGTCTGTCCGGTTGTTTTTAACATCATTTATTGAATAAACTATCTTTTATTGAATAAACTACCTTTATACACTGTATATTCTTGCCTCCTTTGTCATATATGAATTGACCATATAGGCATAGATTTATTTCTGGCCTCTCTATTCTGTTCCATTGATATATGTATCTGTTTTTAGGCCAGTACCAATGCCATTTTGATTACAATAGCCATATAGTAGAGTTTGATATCAGATAACATGATACCTCCAACTTGGTTCTTATGTCTCAAGATTGCTTTGGCTATTCAGGGTTTGTATGGTTCCATATAAACTTCAGGATTATTTGTTCTAGTTCTGTGAAAAATGCCATTGGTATTTTGATAGGGATTGCATCGAATCTATAGGTTGCTTTGGATAGTACGGACATTTTAACAATGTTAATTCTTCCTATCCATAAGAAGGGCATATGCTTCCATTTATTTGTATCTTCTTCAGTTTCTTTCTTCAATGTCTTATAATTTTCTGAGTACAGGTATTTTACCTCTTGGGTTAAATTTATTCCTTTTTCTTTTTCATTGTGCAATTGTAAGTGGGATTGTTTTCTTAATTACTGTTTCTAATAGTTCATTAGTGGTATATAAAAATTCAGATTTCTTAATATTCACTTTGTATCTTACTACTTTACTGAACTCATTTATCAATTCTAGTAGTTTTTCGGTAGAATCTTTAGGGTTCTCTGTATATATTGGGTTGTTGGAAAAGTCATGATGCATTTTTGCAACAAAAAACTGAAAAAATACCTCATGACTTTTCCGACAACCCAATAGCATCATGTCTTCTTCCTTTCCAATTTGATGCTATTTATTTATTTATTTATATATTTATCTATCTGATTTCTATGGCTATGACTTCCAATATTGTGTTGAATAAGAGTGGTGAAAGTAGACATTGATGTCTTGTTCCTGATCTTAAGAAAACATATGTTAGCTGTGGGTTTATCATATAAGGCCTTTATTATGTTGAAGTATGTTCCCTCTATTTGCATTATGCTGAGACCTTTTATCATAAATTGATGCTGGATTTTTCTAAATGCTTTTTTCTGCATCTATTGATGTGATTATATGATATTTATTCTTCATTTTGTCTATGTGGTGTATCACATTAATTGACTTGGAGATATTGAACCAACTTTGCATCCCAGGAATAAATCTCACTCCATCATGGTGTATGATCTATTTAATGTATTGCAGAATTCAGTTTCCTAATATTTTGTTGAGGATTTTTGCATTTATGTTCATTAGGGATACTGGCCTATAGTTTTCTTTTTTGTAATGTCTTTGTTGAGTTTGGAATCAGGGTAACACTGGCCTTGTAAAATGAACTTGGGAAACTTCTATTTTCTTGAATTTTTTGGGAACATTTTGAGAAGAGTAGGCATTAATTCTTCTTTTAATGTTTGGTAAAATTCACCTGTGAAGCTATCCAGTCCAGTACTTTTTTGTTCATTGGGATTTTTATGGGATTTTTTTGTTTGTTTTTACTGATTTGATTTTATTAGTAGTAATAGGTCTGTTCAGATTTTCTTTTTCTTGTTGACTCAGTCTTGGAAGATTGTATGTTTCTAGAAATTTTCCATTTCTTCCAAATTGTCCAATTTATTGGCATGTAATTGTTGTATTTTATTATAATCCTTTGTATTTGTGGTATCAGTTATCCCTTCTCCTATTTCATTTCTGACTTTATTTATTTGGGTCCTCCCTCTTTTTTTCTTTATAAGTCTTGTTAAAGGTTTATCAATTTTGTTTATCGTCTCAAAGAACCAGATCTTGCTTTCATTGATCTTTTATATTGTTTTTTTATAGACTCTGTTTTATTTATTGCTGCTCTGATATTTATTATTTCCTTTTTTTCTTTTCCCTTTGGCCTTGTTTGTTGTTCTTTCTAGTTCCTTTAAATGTAAAGTTAGATTGTTTATTTGAGATTTTTTTTTGTTTTTTTGAGGTAGGCCTGTATTGCTATGAATTTCCCTCTTAGAGCTGCTTTTGCTGCGTCCCATAGATTTTGGGTTGTTGTGTTTTCATTTTCATTTGTCTCAAGGTGTCTTTTGATTTCCTCCTTGAACTTGTTGTTAATCCATTTATTGTTTAGTAGCATGTTATCTAGCCTCCATGTGTTTCTGTTTTTTTCAGTTACTTATTGTAGTTGTTTCTATTTTCCTACTTTGTGGTTGGAGAGGATGTTTGATATGATTTCAGACTTATTAAATTTATATAGACCTGTTTTGTGGCCTAACATGTGGTTGATCCTGGAAAATGTTCCATGTGTGCTTAAAAGAATGTATATTCTGCTTTGGGATGAAATGCTATAATTTCATTAAAATATGTCAGTTAAACCCATCTGGTCTAATATTTCATTTAAGGCCACTATTTCCATGTTGATTTTCTGTCTGGATGATCTGTCCATTGATGTCAATGGGGTGTTAAATTCCCCTACAATTACGTATTACTGTCAATCTCTCCCTTTATGTCCACCAATATTTGCTTTATGAATTTAAGTGTTCCAGGATACATTTGCTTTTAATATCATTATATGAAAAAATTAAAATAATTAAACAATATCTAGTTCTAAGGATTGAACATATAAATTGTAATAGCAATAACTCATACTTATTGAGTGCTTACTATGTACCAGACACTGGAAAGAGTGTTATAAATGTTATCTTTCTGAACTTTACAATTTTTCATGTTAGGTGTCAGTATTACTGTTTTACAGAAGGAAAAACTGAGATTTAGAGAGCTTAAATTATTGCCCAAGGCCACATAATAAATGGTCAAGCTAGGATATGAATCTAGGCCTCTTGACTCCAGTGTCCTTCTCTTAGCCAGTGTGCATTGTATGAATTTTGAAGTTTGCTCTATATTTTAAAAGTACTTCAGTATTATTTATTTATTGATCATGATATTTCCATTATTTTACCTTTATAACCTCATAAAAATGCCAACCTAATAGTTTTAACTTCATTTTGCAAACTAAGAGAACCAGGAATAAGTAAAATGATGTCCCAAGGTAACAGAATTAAGAGGACTAATAGAGTCGAAAGATCTCTAGGTTAATGCCAACTCGTCTCAGGTTAGCAGCGTGAACTTGGCCAAGCCACCCAGTCTCTTCAGGCTTCATTTCCCTCATTTATAAAGGTGGGTGTATCATCTATTAGTTCTATCTACATCATAAGGCTGACACAAAAGTGCTTTGAAAAGGAATAAGTGGCTTAGTTTTTGGTGATTGATATGATACACATTAACATTTCTTAACTTGAATTTCTTATTCTTTGACTTACAATTATATCAATTTAAGATTTTTGGCATAGGAAGAAATTTAACATGTCAGATTTAGAAAAGGTAAAATACTTAAAAAATATTCTTGTTCCTTTTAAAAAACATTTATGCATCAAAAGTGTGGTTCTAATTATTAAGAAAAGGATTAAGTAAATATTAAGAAAATCATTACATCACCTTTAAATGATTTTTTTAAAAGATTAAGGACTGAGTCATTCTTGTTAGAGCATGTATCTTAAGAACTCATTCTTTTGTCCATATTCTTTGATTATAATAGATGTCTCCTATTCTTACATCTAAATATTCCTTTTTTTCTTTTATTCCTCTATTCATCAACCTTTTATTGAGTTCCTATTATTATAACAAAAAGTGGGCTAAATGTAGGAGCTATAGCAGAATGAGAAAGCACAGGACTTGTTCTCACTGAGTTTATAATCTAGTGATGATTTGTTCACAGAGCCTTCCCTCCCTCTATAGGAATAAAAACCAGTAGAAAAGAACTAGGAAGGAAGGAACCAGTAAAAATCAAAATTATTAGCAAATTTATTGTATGCCAAATCTATAAAATATACAAAAATGTATCTTAGAGTTACAATGCATTACACTGTAATTCTAATATAACATAAATTATATATATATATATATATATATATATATATATATATATATATATAACATTTATGATATATTTTTAAAGTATTAACATTTGTTTTAACTCCCAGACTACACCAAACTCATAATGGCAAGAAATTTTAGTGGCAAGCTAAAAATAACTGGGATAAAATAAATTGGTAATCTACAAAATAAAACAAATAATTAATCAGTATACTTCCTTTATTTTTTTAATACAAGCACAAGCATTTGATTTAACCAGTATAAACTTTGCTGTGTGAATATGACTTCAGATGATCATAGCCATGAATGTATTCAGCTTTCCTGGCACTTATAATAAACATGGGTATATTGTTTCATTTTAAGGAGTTGGTGATGAGTCAGTTGCTATTGTACTATGTGATCCTGCAACTTTAATGTACAATAAATAAAGATGGCATTCCTCTGTGTTCAAGTCTGGTATATAATTTTCATTAGAGTAGGTGCACAAAATAGTGCCTGAATAGTGCTTGAAATCGAAAGTCATTTTGCATTAAGGTATATTGAATAGTTAATTGTGTGAAATGACCAGAAGTACAGTGTTACTAAGGGAATGAGAAGTTGTTCTCAAGGTTTTCCTTTTCATCTATAAGATATCTAGGGGAAGTAGGACAGTATATCAGAAGGAGTACCGCTTTGAAGCCTGAACCACTTGGGTTTGAATTCTGTTCACCTCTTACTTGCTTTGAATATGATCCTTATGACCACCTAGTCAATGGTTTATTGTGAAGGAATACAATAAAATGTGTAAAAAACACATCATCAGAAACTGGCACATCACAGATATTCAACAAATATTTCCTCTGCTTTCCTATCCACAGTGTAATTGTTCACATACTGAAGGAGAGGTGGAGATAATTAATTTAGGTTGAATTTAGTTTCTTATGTGACTTGGACAAAAACAAAGAAATCTTTATTTGTGAGACAATCTCTTAGAATTTTCAGTTGTTTAAATGTTTTAGTATATAAGAATCTCGAGTTGTTATATGCTACTTATAGTAAACACTAATAGTTTATTGGTAGTTAATTTCTTCAAAAGATCACTCAATGATTTAAATACTCTATTCACATCTGTCTTTTGTTTCCAGTACTATTTCCCAAGACTTTTCCTAGATGTAGTATACCAATTTTTGAAGATTCCTTGCATTGTTATGCTTAGATAATGTTGGTTAGCAACCATCCAAATTTACTTTTTCTCATTAACAAATATATATATATATATATATATATATATATATATATATATATATATATATATTGCTAATCTTGTGCATTTTTCTTTTGGTGCAATTAGATAAAATGGGAAACATTTTGAGAATGTAATTTCCAAATCTCTTTCCAAATTATGTATTACTCATTAAAATATTTCCAAAGGTTTTACATTTTAAGAATTCTTTTTTTTTTTTATTGTTAGTTTCAGGTGTACAGAACAATGCAATAGTTACCCTTTTCACCCTCACAAAGTAACAACCCCCCTCCCCCCATCCACTGCCCTCCCACCCCCGATATCATGCTTATCTATTACAATTCCATTGAATCCGTTCCCGCACTCTACTCCGTGTCCCAAGGTTATATGTATATATAATTATAGTTGACAGACAGTATTATTCAACATTTTAAGAATTCTTACTGCAATATGTGGCAGCTGTATAAAGAGCAAATTTTACTTTAATTCATGCTCAAATATTATGAGTTAGATAACTATTCTGAATAATCATGTAAATACTGTCTCACCTGGGTCAAAAGCTACCAAAAGCTTCAGATATCACTTAAGATAAACACTGAAGCTCCAACCATGGGCTACAAGGCTTCACATAATGTGTAGAGCTCTCCTTACCTCACTCCCCACTCCCTGTATCATCTCCTACCTCTCCCCTTGTTCACTCCTGTTCACGTTCTTTGCACCAGGTTACATATACCTGGAATGTTTTCCTTGCTATCTACTTGGTGTTTATATTTACGTCATGTAGGCTTTTGCCCAGAAATCAGTTTAAAACCCTATTCTGACATATCTATCTATCTATCTATCTATCTATCTATCTATCTATCTATCTATATAAAGCATTCCTTCTTTCCATCTCTATCTTCTTTCTTTTCTTAGCACTTTTATTGTCATCTGACATATCATTATGGATCTATTTATTTGGCCCACTAGAATATCAGTTCTGTGAGTACCATACATAGAACAGCACATAATAGAAGCTAAAAATATGTTCAATGAATGCACACTGTTCCTAAGGAAAGCCTGCATCATCAACTCAGCTATTTGTAAAACCTATAAATTCAATGCCCCAAATGCCCAGGGGGCCCTGCTAAGCAGGGCAAAAGTCAATTTGCAAAGAAAGAGCAAGATAAATCACAAAGGACTGTTATAGTATTCACTGTTATTCTACTACACCTTTTTTTCCTTAAAAAACAAGAGTTCTTTTCACATAGTGACCTGACTAGTTTTTGTCTGACATTGCCATTTAGTTAATGAAGAATCAGAAATATTTAGGAAAAAGCCACAAGTTTTTGCACGATTGAATGTTTATCTTTATTTGCCGATTTTCTGATCCTCACTGTGATGCTTCACTAATCTGATTTACTGCTTTTTAAATTTTTTATAACGATGTTGACCTTCTCTCATGGAGTAAGATGGTTTGAAATTCAACCACTGCTTGTATTTAAACATCTAGATGTGATCGGTATTCTCAATCAAGGCACCTAATCAAACCATTCTAACCATGCTCTCTGTCCAAGACTAAACTTTGGATGACATTATTTGAAATAATAATTAATACTTTTTAGACTCAATTATTATCATTTTCTGAATCTTTTAATTCCCTATTTTAGCAAGTTTATTTGGCAACCTAATTACTTAGCAACCACATTACTTTCTCAGTTCTTTAAGACCCTTGCTAATACCCTTCCTCCTTCAGAGCTGAAATTCTCTCAGAGTTTTATAAAATAGCAGCTCAATTTCAGTGTTCCTGAACCTAAGGCGGAGTGTGATCTGAGCTCTATTTGGGGAATAATTTTCTAGTTTATTTTTGTATTATCTTTCACATATCCAGTTAATTTCCCCAAAAGTATAGGATTTATGAAATGATTGTTTCTAATATACTTTTAGAGAAAAATCAAAACAATTTAAAATAGAATCAGTTAACTTACTTGACTCATAAGTCAAAAACTTTGATATTGATTCCTTTCTATTACCCCATCCTCTAATCTCACTACATGGAAGTTTCCATTTTGAATAGTCTAATGTATTAACCCAGAGATTACCAGTGAATTTCCCTTTATTTTTTTCCAGTCTGACATTACTCATATGCTCATTCTGTAGCCACACCACATACATTCAAAAAATAATTGAGTCAAAATATGTTCATAATTATTTAAAAGAATAAATATCTTACCTTAATAATAACCTCACAAAAGTAGGATTTAATATTATCCTTTTGAGTTTTTATCTGTGTCAATACAAGAAATAAAGAACATTTCCTTTCTAATCTAATATTGAATATATTGATATTGAATTAGTTGACAGGTTCTTTTTGTTTTTGTATCAATTTTACCCAGTCTGATATATTCTCATCCAAACTATAGGAAATTAAAGTTGAAATTTATTGTGTGCCTTAAATCTGAAGTGAACATACAATATCAGTGGCATAATAGCATTATATACTCATAAAATTCTGACATATTTCTTAATCTCTACCGAGCATTAGTGTTAGAAAAACTCATTCAAAAGTTTATATTATTTTCCACTGTTCCTAGGGTAAATTTATTAAACTGAATTTGCGATAGAACCATCAATGCAGATATTAGCTACTCATCAGCTTCATTGAGTAGATTTTCCCGGCTTAGGTGGAAGAGCAGGAAAGTTGAGAATTTGATTGGCCCAGATTCAGGGTTTTTCCTGGAAGATTTTCTGGAAAGTTAGGCACATTAAATGAAACAAATATGGGTACCTTAGAGTCTGAAATTTTATGATTTATTTGGATTAAAAGCATCAGGTGTTAATTGAGGGAACATCAATAGAATCATTCCTTACCTCTGATAAATATAAAAGAAATGACAAAGCCGAGTCATATGCCTGTGTGGAGAATGTCTAGCTTTCATTCTGATTAGCACTTTAATATTTATTAATCTTTTTATTATTTATTGTCAAAAGTATAGTTTGATGACTTGTGGACAATATGAGGAAGGAACTTAGGGCATAAACTTTGGTACAAGCAAAAGCATCTCATTTCTGAATTGATACAATAGATTCTCTTTGACAATGTTTGCAATTAATACATCTTTGAAAAAAAGTCCTAATGAGCATTTCTATAGTTTAGGATGAAATTGGTATTAAAAGTACATTTGGTGCTCCTGGACTTTCTGGGGAAAAGATATGTTGATTTGCTCTTTGATTAAACTTTGTGGCTGTTGTACAAGGTTGTATCAAATAGGAAGGGAAAATATACACAAGTTTGACAGTTCAGGTCTTAGCAAACTGCAGCAGGCTTCCCAGAACTCGTGCTGTATGGTTTTGTAAAGTTTTGCTAGAACATAACCACACCCATATGTTTTCATATTGTCTAAGTCTACTTTTGTGTGCACAGCAGCATTAGGTTCTTGTGGCAGAGATCATATGGCCTGCAAAGTCTAAAATATTTACTCTCTGGCTTTTTGCAGAAAAAACTTTCTGACTCCTGCTCCAGAACATTGGGCATTATAATAAGAGCACCAACTCTTCTTAATTTACTATTTTATGTATGGTTTAGTATCTTTTAATACATGTTTCATTGTAGATATAAATAAACATTTAAATCAGTATAGTACCACATGATATAAGTAAAAGTACAAGACATATATTTCAATCCATCAATAAAATGCTATAAATACAGTATTTATTTCACAAAATAGTTGATTTTCCCATTACCTTCTCTAATACTGTAAAGATGATTTTAAATAATGAATTTACTCACAATGGGTTAGTGTTGTAATTCAGCATCTTATTCAAGTTGAGTTTTTATAGAAACTTTTACAAAGTGTTATAATTATAAATTAAACTGCAATTACCTTTCTTGTCTTATTTTTCACTATGTGTGTGTGTGTATATGTATACTCACATATACCTACATATTATTAAAATTTCACAAGTTGATGCTAAAAAAATTCTCATCTTCACTAAAATAAATTTATTATAAGTTTCTGTGGCCATTCTAGCTGCACTAATTATCAAATGAGTCTATTGTGCCTCATTATCTAGAAGGCCAAGAGCCTTGTGGTTATTAATCTAAAGTTGTTACAGGAGCAACCGAAACCAAAGTGGTAGGAGGTTCAAAAATTATTAGACAGGCGTTTTTTGAGTCCTTCTTAAACATGTCTCTGCTATCCTACTGCTTCACTGCTGCTGCTTTTTTTCTATTAGCAATTATTCACCCTGATATGTAAACTTTTTACTCCTGTAGTAATGTAAATGTTAGACTCAGTAAAATCCAACAAATGCTGTTGATCAATGATACCATGCTGCAAGCTAATGTTTATTTGGGCTCCTATTCTCTTGCTTAAGTTTGCTGATGACAGGAATCGAAGACTCTTCATTGCAAGTAAAAGTTTCTTCAAACACTTGTTTAAAATGGTCAAATCCTTTCAAATGCCTTATTCCCTAAAGAATACTACTTAATACTTTCCCTAATTCCTAAGGAGATTGCCCCAATCCAAATTTGCTTTATACACTTATTCCACCAATCTCTTCCTATAATATATCATAGTGATCCAATTGTTTAGATTTCAGGTCATTGAGATTTTTCAAATTACTTTGACTATTGGAACTTTTTTTATGAAGCCAAATAGAGAATCACAGGAGTACTTGCACTATCAAATAGTGTATTGGATTTTTTTTTTACCTCTTTTTGTAAAGTAAGATTTATAATATATAAGTTTACACATGAGTTATGGGAAAGCAGGGTGAAATTGCCCTGGAATACTTTGAAGCAGAATTGACTAAAATTGGTATAAAATACCATTAATTTCAGTGCTCCAAAGTGACCTCTCTTGGATCCTATTTGAGAAAACCAGGCATAAACTGCTACTGAGTGGCTGTGGAGGAGGCTCTCCACTCCTGAAAAGGGGCCATCAACAGACTGGATTCGGTACCAGAACTAGATAGCGACCAACATTGGTTCAACCCAGGCCAAGTTAATCACATCAATCTCAGTCAAGGGCCAAGAGACTAAGGAAGCCACAGGCTGGAAAGTTAGGTACAGAAGCTAAGAAATTCTCTAGGAAAAAAAAAAATCGTTCTAGGAAAAGCATTGGCATTTGGGGCAGAGTAAAGGAACTGGAGCAAGACATAGTATTGCAGAGACAAACACTACTCAGAATGAAAGGTTTTGCTTCTTTTCCCAGACGCCCAAATTTGTAAAAAGAATATTGTGTATTGATTCATCCTGTACTCTACCGAAAGTAAAACTTCAATGAAAATAATGGACTATACCAGCTACTGAAAAACTAGTTGGACCTAGTAATTCTGGGAACTGGAAGTTTCAGTCTTTGGGGATGGACTATTTGGTCAAAATGGTGATTGTCAATCTCACAAAATCAATGAACTTCAGTGTCTTTGTGAAGACACTGTCTCCAGAGAACTTTAAAGCTAATATGACCACAGAGAAGCTGTATCAATAGTGGTCTAAAATGCAAATTGTCCTAGGAAACACTCTCTCTTGTTTCCTCAAGCAGTTTTCCTTGGGCCTAATTCATTTGAGTTGTTCTGAAAGTGCCTCACAGACAATTAGAGAATTCATGCAGCTTCCAGTGGGGCCAAACATGGTATCAGGCTACACTTAGCTCTTGGGTATTGGTTTCATGCATCTTTCTTGACCCTCCTTAGTGACGGATACCTTCCTAATATTTGTAGATTTACTGAGCCTTTGACCATCCTCAAGGTACATTCACTGGTGGGGTCAGGTCAGCTTCTAACTTATCGCTTTATTTAGTTGCTAAAGGAATATGACACTCACAAGTGAAGAAATAATACTTTCGGAGTGTTTTTCTTCTATAATCCCCAGGTTGCTATCTATTTTAAATAACTAATGGATATATACAAAATTAAGATAACAAGAAAGCTACTATTTTATCTGATGGTTAGATCAGTAAGTAATAATTTGACTCCAGTGAAGATATATCTCTTTTTTTTTCATTTTTAAAATTTTTAAAAACTTAAAGTTGTAAAGATGAGCATTTATGTTTGGGGTAAAATACTTCCATTGCATTATAACAAAAATAACTTGATTAATTTTTCTGAATAACTTTCCAAAGAAAACTCATTAATTCTTAAAGTATTATGTATCCTCAGAGCTCTGTCTCCCACAGTTGGCTTAATGTAATTCATATGCATCTGCCAATGCATTTGCACAGCATCCCCGAGCCGAATTTTGATTCTGCTTCTCAGCGTTTGTAATCCTTGGGGTTATTTTCTTATAATTAAAAATGCTTAAGAGTTCTGCTAAAAGATAAAATTAAAAAACAATGAATTGTCTCACTTGGAGCAAGAACATATACAAAATGCCACTGAACATATATCTCAGGTACAATATTCTCAAAGCTGAAGTTTTTTTGTTTTTGAAAGTTTAATATTTGAACTCACAAACTGATTTATAATAACAGAGTGAAGCATATTCTGAGCAGGGTAGAATAGAATTTGTGTATTAGCTGTACTTACAGCCAATGTGATGCAGTAATAAATTAAGTGATTTGCATATAAATCCCATTATTCTGACATAAACGTACAGGTTGAAGTTTGGCTAGGTGATAGCAACAAATATTTTTAAAGTCAAGGCCCTGAACGAAGGATTAGTTTACTGAGGTGGCATTATTCTTCAGAGGCAGGGAAAAAATAGCATGCTAAACAACAATATATTATGAAATCAATTTATGGAATATGGAGTCATGGAGACTTTTAGAATGAAGAACTGTAGCATTTAATTATGTTGTTTTGTAATTATAATACTCATCACCTGATACAAACTTGCACTACACCTTCTAACCTGATATATACAGCCTCACTGCCAACACACTGCAGAAAACTAACTGCCCCCGTTACATTTATGCAGCACAGCTAGGATTTTGCTTAAGAGATTTGGTAAATTTTCTATTCTCGGTTATATAAGAAAATCTATTCTATATAGTAAATGTTATTAGTCACTGCTGAATTCTGGTAAGCTTGGTTGGACAGAAGCCACTGTCAGTCAAAATGAGTAAATTGGATGGTCCAGTTTCCAAGAGAAGTGAATTACAATGTATAAACAAGGTCACACACATTTATGTACACATACACACATGCATGTACACACATATGAACACACGCACTTACAGCTCACATCCTCATGGTGTGTAGTGCGGAAATGAGGTGAAGATTTGGATACTGAGAGCAAGTCCTGCCCACTGTATATTATCTCCAGACATAACACTCAAAATATGCTTGCATTCATTACCTGGGTATTTTAAATGAAAAAAATGCCTCATTCTCTGTTTCACTTATGGATGTCATGTATTAGATAGTTTTCTGAGAAGTGGGTATATTTTTTGAAATTAGGGATAATTATTTTTCATTAATATTAATGCTAATAATGTAATAGTAAAAATTGAATAAACTTACAGCCTAATTTATTCTGAAACCAATTTTAAGTCTGCTAAATTATCCAGAATTTGTCCTAAATTGTTTATTTTAATGGGAAAATAAAATTTGCTAAATTAATTTTGCTTCTCATGGAGTACTTGATAGATATCACTATCGTACCATTCAAATATTAAATACCCAGAGTTAGACTGAGTTTGAATCCCAGCATAAAGTTTTGCTCTCTGTAGTTTAGGACAAGTCTCTTGGTTTCTCTGTGTTTCTTTAGAGCATGTCTCATGGTTTCTTCTAACTTTTCTCTTTCATAAAATGGGAATTATATATACCTACTCCTAGTTTTGTGTTAAACATTAAATGAGATTATTCATGAAAGCCAGCTCGGTGCCTGATATATAAATATTTGGTAAACAATAGATATAATTTTAGAAGAAAACAGTTTGATGGTTCTAATATCCTAAACTCTGGCTTACTATTAGACTAAATTAGAACTCATTTGAGGGATTTTTTTTTAAATTTATTCAAAATATATTTAGTGGAAAAATGTTAAAATAACATTTGGCTTATGTAACTTTGACCTCTTAATACATACTAGGTGTTAGCAAACCAATGAATTTTTTGTTTAACCAAAATATGTATGAGTATAAACTTTTATAATAATAATAATAGCAGCCATTTACACAATAATTATTATGTGCTAAACACTGTCAAGAGGCTTCTTTACATTAATTCATTCATTCCCCACAATATCTCTGTGAGGTAAAATTTATCATCACTATTTCACAGATTAAGAAACCGAGGTCTAGAGAGAATAAAAACTTCCCCAGAGTTTTCTATCCAATTGTGGTGTCAGGATTTGAACCTCTAGCCATATGAACCCATAGTTCTTGCACCTTTACCATATTACTTGAGAATTATTCCTCAAGTATCCAGATTTCCTTTGCACAGACAGTTCTGAACTAGATCTTAAGTTCATTTGCCTCTAGACCACAGAGGGAACTGTATAAAGGGGTTCCTACATTCTGCTCCAGGGACGGCTGTGTCCCTTCTCTTAAAAATCCATGGACACCTTTCAAAGTTTACCTAACCTTAGAGACTCTGACTCTCCCACCCTCAGGAAATTGTGTCCACGTATTAAAAATCATCATCATACATTTTTCACTAAGTAAAAGGATTTTGTCTAGCTTTACCTTTCAAAATAAGTACTATGAAAATAATAGGGTTTGATTTTGTTTGGTTTCCAAATAATATTTGAAATATAATTTTAACTTCCCATAGCCACCTGACTCTCTGGAGATCCTTATTTTCCCTGCAAGCCCACCTCCAGCAAGGCCAATCATGGCCACGCTCTCCAGAGTAAACTTGCTTCAACCCCTAACCTCGAAAATTCCCTATGCCCTCCACCAAATATTATATATAGAGAATAAATTATATATTCATTTGATCAAATATATCTAAATTATATATTCATTTGATCAAAAACAAAAGTGTTTAACTTAGTACCATGACTTTATAAAAAAAAAACAAAAACCTCAAACTTCTAGAGGTAAAAAGCCATATGCATTAAGTGCACTTAAGAAGTATATCTGATAACATGGTGAGACAGTTGCCAAATTGCTTGTCTTAAAAATAGCTGGGCTAACTATCCTCATTACGAGGTGCTTTGTGCGATGGGTCTTTTCACCGTAAGCTCTGAAGCCCTCAGTCTGCAGGGGGATGAGACTGCGTTGAGCAGGTCCATTGTTCCCTGTCTTTGTATTTCTTTTCTACTGGCAAATGAAATGACTGTGATCTTTGAATCTCAATTTTCCCTTAAAAAGACATTTTATGAGGAGACTGCAGCTTCTGGAAATAAAGGCAGACAGATGCTTTGCAGTTTATGAAAGTGCAGACAAGGCTGGTAGCTGTTATGAATTATAATGTAGTCTGTGACAGGCCTGGTCCAGATGTAGCATTAATGCCACAGAGACTCAGAAACTTATGGGTATTTATTGAAAAAACTAGAGAATTTTTAAAAGTCATTTGGCTTTCTCTCTGTATTACCTAGTTTCATCTAATTTTCCTTTGAAATTCAAAATTAAAATTAATTTCAGAATCCCTCCCAAGTTATAAAGGTTAAAATACCTGTTTATATGTGACAATTTATTGTAGGAATCGAAACTACATAACAAGAGGAAGAAAAAGGACAACCCAACTTTGTTCTAACAATGAGATGAGATATTTCCTTTCTATGAAATTATCAAGGTATGAACTCTAGGTTAGAGAAAATTCCTCTTAAACAGAGAATCATCTACTTCTGTATTTCAGAATATTCTGCAATGAATGAAAGTATAGTCGAATCTGGAATTAGGATTGAATTTTTGTCAGGACCAATATTTATTGAAAAAAAAAAAGACCACAAAGAAAACAGTTTTGTCAACCTATTTGTTGGCTTCACTTACTAACGTTACAAGAATGATACTTGAATTATCAGTGAAAAATGACTGCCTTTACATGGGGTCTTATTTAATTGTCTTATCTGTGGGTAGTATATTGATACAATATAGTACTAAAATAAACAGAAATGTGAGAAGGACAGAGGTAATAGAAGGACAGGAAAAAGAAAAAGAAACTTGCTCACTCTGCAGTTGATTTTATTTCTTAATGGTTTCTTATTCCCTTCTAATGCCTTCCACTCGCACCCCAAGTAGAGCAGTTGGCAGAGAACACAACAGATGGATGACAAGCCCAACACATGCAGTGGATCTGGCACCCAGGCACTTGACTTTTATTTGCTAAACAGTTAGCCAGATTTCAAGGACCGAGTCTGCAAATGTTCCTGTTTAGTTTAATGTGCGATGCGAATCTAGCACATAAAATATTTCCATACAAAAGATCACACACTCTCTGTTTCTTTGCATAGTTTAGTAGCTAATTATTTTATTCTTGGTGTAAACTGCTGAGATACAGTGAGTTTAATTGGTATTTTATAAAGACATCTATAATTTCAGATATTAGAGTTTTCTTAAAGGGCTCTGTCTAAAGGAGCTGTTAGCCAGCCAAGGAACAGTGATGCCAGTGCGAGGTGCTGAATGAAACTGCTAGGTAAAAGATTTGAGGATAATTATGGACAAGTCACTGCATTTTTACCATCACTAAATTCAAAGCTCAAGAAAAACTGCAGCTTTTTCATGAGTCTCCCTGGCCACCAGGCAGGTTTCACAGCCCCTTCAGTATGCCCGCATAGCACTTTGTTTGCACGATTGTGTCTTTGTCCCCAGTATGAGCTCCTGAAGTACAAGGACTTGCTATCTCTCTCAGCCCTGAACTCCAGCTCCTGGACCAGCATATGGTACCTGATTGGTTCTGGATAAATGTTTTTTGAGTTGTTAGAACTCAAGTGGCCTTAGCCCCAGGCCAACAGAGAAAAGGAATAGAGGATGATTGTTAGTCAAGTTACATAGTTTTCTGGTGTACAATTCTGTAATACATCATCTGCACATCACATTGTGTGCTCACCACCCAGAGTCAGTTCTCTTTCCATCACCATGTATTTGATCCCATTTACCCTCATCTACCACCCCCCTTAATTAAAAAAAAAAAAAGAAATAGAGGATGATTGTTAGAAAACCCTGCTGAGGGGGAATTGGAAAAGGCCCCAATGGCAGCGATGCTTCAGTGTATCTTCTGTACTTTCTGCAAAAGCATACTTCAGGGAAATAGGAGGGCAGGGGACTCTCTTACCTACCTATCAAACTTACAGACGTTGTTTCCTAAAATGAAATATAATAGAGAGACATGTGTGCAGCTCCATAATTTGCTTCCCATTTGCTCATGGAGAAACTATGCTCTCCTTCCTCAAGCACAGATCTTCAGGTTGTCTTGCTCTGTTTTTTCCAAACTAGGTTTGAAAATCTCCTGACTTTCTTACAACAGTGCTAAGGCATGTTCTTTCACCCTATCTTCGCAACCGTTTATTTCAGGGCTAAAGATAAGTAAGTAATGACTTTAGTGCATGTAAGTTCCAGCAGAAGTAATTGATATGGAGTAGAAGTATAAATTACTCATCACGAGGAATACTTTGGACAGGAAATAGTTTGCAGTTACTGGTATCTCACTTTCCTCAATTAAGAGCTTACTGATGACACTGTCCTCTTTATATCTTAAATCATCTTTCACTTGGTAGAATACTTAATTCAAATGTCAGTTTCGATACTTTAGAAATTTCAGTAATGATTCACATTAAATGTCATCTGTTGTATTTCCCTAGTACTTTTATAAAGTTTCAAGTTTACTTAAAAACTGCCTTACAGCTAGTCTCATAATAAAGTGAAAAGCCCAAACACTTGTTCTTGACAGATCCACTTTAAGAAAATCATCACAGTTACATAGGAGCCCAGGTTTTGTAATGGGTCCTATAACACGGGCCAAGGGTCAGTTCCCCAACGTTGCTGTATATGAAAGAAAATGTTGATGTCTTTAAATCATTTCAAAGTTATTTGTTTTTTATTTAAATAACAGCATAATTTACATTCAATTAATTTGATAAATCATTGTAAAATATATTCCCTTTGAAAAGAAAACGTAATGGATGTAGTTGACCACAAGCTCAATATAACATAAGCAATTTAGCCTTACAAAAGCAAGTTGTAGTAATAGAGGCAATATACTATCCAGAAAAAGGTGTGTGTGTGTGTGTGTGTGTGTGTGTGTGTGTGTGTGTGTGTGTGTGTAAAATAGTCCTTGCTATTCTGTGATAGTGAGACCATTTCTGGAATGATGTACTCAATTTTGAATGCCACATTTTAAAAGACATATTAGCTGACTGGTATGTTCCCAGAGAATAGTGACCATAATATTAAGGGTCCCCAAACTATTATTTGAAAAGTGGTTGGTTTACTGAACAAAAGGCTTGGTAGTGACACAAAAGGAATGTTATATAAAAGACCCATAAAATTTTTTCTTGTGTGAAATGAGGCCAATGGGCAGAAATTCAGGGAAGGTTAATTTGGGTTCAGAAAACATTGTTTTAGTGTCTACCCCTAGAATGTTTTTGTTTTGATCTTCATAGTGCAAACTGAACAGCAAAAGTGCCTGACTTTTCAGAAGCATTCAATAGAGTCAGTACCTCGACAGACTTTTTGGTGGAGGTGGCAAATATAAATGTATGAATTTATACTTGTCCATATAGTTAAGAATACCATCCTGCTTGTTTATCTAGGTATGTGCACCTGCATATACTTGTGTGTACACACATGCATATACACTCGGGTTGGATTTTGAGACAGCAGTGATTGAGTTCAATGCTAGTAACTTCCCATATTTACATTACTATGATTAAGAAATGTATCCACCATACATTACCTTCTTTCAAAGGACCCATAAGAGTAAATAATAATATGGTCTCATTCATTTTATGATTAAAAATGTTTTAAATTTGTCTATCCTGAGCATTAATGTGATAATATATCCCCATGTGTTAGCTGCATTAAGAATCCAACAAATACAAAGAATTCAAAAAGTTTGAAGTTTAAAACCTTATATAGTACATATATTTTTTAACTTGAAACTACATTTCTTGCAATGAAGTACCAGAAAACAGAAAGAAAAAGTAATACTCCTCTTTGAAATAAAATGACTCAGACTGGATGAAATAGCTAAAAAAAATAGGAGGCATATATTTATTTCCTGAAATATTTGAGTACCAACAATTTAGGAACCATATAAAAATTCAGTTTTTGAAGGTTACATCCTGAATACAGCAGGACTATAGTCAGAAATGTAGAGGTCAAGTGAATGATACACAAAATCAAAACAGATTTACTTTCTTTGATTTATACCTCTTTGATTGGTTTTCATGTGAGAATTCTGGAATGCTACTTCAGATGTTTCCTCTACCTATTTCACTCAACATTAAATTTAAGTAAATTTTCTCTTAATATGAATTAGTGGGAAAATATTAATATATTTCCAAGTGTATACTAAATTCACATAGGAAATTATGTTCCTTGAAAAAATGCTTTCAGTAAAATGATAGGTCATATGAAATTTTTTTAATACGAAAACAATGTTATAATAGGGTCTCACGCTTGTTAATCAAAGACTGAATGCCTAACTAGTTTTAAAGAAAAAAAAAACAAAACACCACAACATAGTATATAACTTTGTATTCCCTGGCCTAAGATTACTTATTAGCAAATTTTTGTTTACTTGCTTAATCTACCTTTCTTTGCTTGGTCTCATATACCAGCTTTGCAAAGTATAGCCCTAGAGAATGTGATTCCTTATCAAGTGTCCTTCAGACAACATGTATTTCCTGCATAATAAGAAAAGACATTGAATCCAATGTCAAAGGAATCAGGAAAACTGATAATTTATTTTTTATGTCTCGCTGTGCTTACTTCAGAGAAACGTGCAGTGATAAAAAGGAGGTAAAATGAAATACTTCGATCAGAAAGCCACCACCTGGATTCCACCTAAATTTTTTACAGAAGCTTCTCAAAGAGGTTACTTTGAATTCTGGAAAGGGTGCTTTCGATGGTTCCGTGAAGTTGAAGACATGCTATGTATTACAGTAATAACATGGCAACAGTGCTATCAGCAGCAACATTAGATTTTGCCCTACTTTCTATTACTTGTATTCATTCATTTGCCCATCTGTAGCTTGAATTTGTAACAGGAAAGAGACACAGGCCCTTTGATGGAAAACCCCTAGTATAAAATACATGCTTCAGAAGCAAGTGTTGAAAGTACAATTGTTAAGGGAAACATTGGTTGTAATTTGTTTCAATAATAGCTAACATATTGATTGGAAGCCACCAGAGGAGTTTCCTATTTCTTCCTTGTGCTGAGACTAGGAGGAAGGAGGGACAAGAAGAGTTCAGAAAAAGCAGCTAATATCTGCCCATCTGGTAATTTCAGGCAAGCATCTATTGGGTAAACAGAGTTCAATTTGACCTCAGGTTGCATGGGGCACCAGAACTTTGAAACTGCACTTTAGAGCGAGCATAAAGAAGGGCTCATAATGTTGACATAAATTAGGTTTTAGATAAAGTCCTGACAGAAACATCATCCATTAGTCTGTTAAAAGAAAATTCTGTTCTCAAAGACTATTTTCTTCTTTAGGTTTTATACTACTTAAGAAATCTCCCTCTTTTTTGAGATAAAGATGAAAACAAACATGCTAATTTATCCCTGAGGGAATAGAAAAATCACAAATGATTTTAAGTGGTTATACATTTCTAAGTAGGGCATCTCTGCTAACTTCAAGAAAATCAGCGAGGAGAAAATAAATATGTTTCTGAATACCAGGGTTGTAAACGTCAAGCTTCAAAAGCTTCGACAATATCTCAAAATGTTCCATGTGTGGGTGTGGCTTGTGAAGCTGACTCATTTCCTGTGTGAGTAAACAGTGGTGTCCATTTGGGGATCTTGGAGTTTAGAATTATGTTCACAAATTTCTCATCCAGAAAGAGCAGAGACCAAATAACACTGGCTATAGCAAAACACATTTAAACTGCAACAAAAAAACTTGTGTCCAGTAAAGAGAGAAATATTCTTAATATCACAGTGTTAGAGAATTTTAGTACCAGTTAACAGTTTGTCTGGGAGTAACCCTAACCTGACATATGCTAAAGGTCAGATTTTAGGCGACAGTGCTCAGAGCACATGGTACCTAGGAGTGGGCTATGAGCAAAGAAACAAAAAGAAGGAGATGCTGTCACTACGTTTTTTCCAAAAAAGTATTTTTGGCAGCGTATGCAATATCACTGTCCGCCTCTGGATTACATGCCGTATCTTGTTATCATGTACAACTTGTAATATGATATAAAACATTATATTGGACCAACCGATGAAAATAATTCTGCTCTTTATAGACAAGTGCACATATTTCTGTGATGAGTTAACAGAAGCTTAATTTCGATAGAATGTTCCCTGGCGTCAAATACTTAATGTGCTTTTACTATTACTTGATCAAATGAAATTGGAAGTTTCTGATATATTTCTGTGATGCCTGAGGTCTAAAAATATAACACACTTTTTAAAATAATACAAATATATGTATTATATAGATAAGTACATTATATTTTATTGATGTTTCAACTGTTAATTACATTAGCAACAAAGGTTTGCCTTTAGTATTTAGTATAGACTGTGATGATACGAGTTAACTGTGGAACACTTAGATAATTTAGTCTAATTTAAGAAAAGCCTTAGTCTTTAAAATAATATGTGTGCATTCATATAGCAGTACGTTTTTGTTGAAAATGGTTAACGCTTTCTGAAAAATGAATTAATAAAAGAATAAAAAACCTCTTTAGAACTAGAATATATTATTGGTATTTTTAAAGTTTGAAGGTGTGATATTTTTCTTCATATTTTTGAATTTAATTTTATGTAAGGAATTCTAAGAAAAATTGTGTGCTAGAAATAAGGCAGTTCAGTAGAATTATTAGTTTATTTTGAGCTTTCTAAACCTGGAAACTCAGAATCTACAGCCTATTCCTATAAGCAGCTAAATTCCTAAGCCTCCATCTCGAATATGCACATCCTCCCAGGAGTATCTCATTCTAGCTGGTGTGCTGTTTACAAACCAGACTTGTTAAAGAGATGACCCATGAATTCCAGTAATGAAAATTGATAGGCATGTGCTGGAAACCTTTTACCCAAGACAGGAACCAGATAAATGGAAGGAACTAAAAATTCTCCCAAGTAATTGTTTTGAGTAAATGGCATTAGGTATGTATTCAAAACTGATATAAAGGCAATCAACAGATAAAAGCAAGAAAGTGTGTGTATGTGTGTGTGTGTGTGTGTGTGTGTGTGCGTGTGTGTATACATATACACACGGGGTGCCAAAAAAATGTATACACATTTTAAGAAAGAAAAAAACTGTATTAAAATTATGCTGATGGTAGCCACTTTGAGCACCTCTTATAATTGCAGAAGTCAAATGTGACTTGTATTCATCTTTTTTTATTGCTATATATTGAGTATCACAATTTTAATGCAGCTTTTCCTTCTTAAAATGTGTATACATTTTTTTGGCACCTTCCGTGTGTGTGTGTTTGTGTGTGTGTGTGTTTACATAGCTATGTGAGCAGATGATAGATAGATAGATAGATAGATAGATAGATAGATAGATTCAGTTTTTAGGCAAGAGATCATGCACAAGCCAGAAATAACTCTTTTCCATGGGAGAGTATAATGTGGCGGTTACATGCACAGAGCTGAAGTGTGTGGGCTTGAATTTCTGTTCTCCTATGGATTGTGTAATCATCTGTAATAAGAGGGTCACAATAATAGTGTCTACTCAATAGGTTTGTTGTGAGAACAGTGCCTGGCCCACAGAAAGCCTATGTCAGACTTTAATATTATGCCCAGAAGTTTGAAAGAGAAAAAGGGGAATAAGGGAATACTCAATAACATGTGGGAAAACATGGGGCACCGAGTCAGAGTCCTCAAACGAAATCTCAGGTAATGCCACTATTGGGTGACCTTGAGCATGTTACTGAACCTCTCGGAGCCTCCATTTTCGTACTTTGTAAATGGAAGCACTAATCCTGAATTTGTGAGATAAGGGATAGATGGAAAGCCCCTGCACTTGATAGACGGTCAGTATTAGGCTACCTTTCCCTGCTACGTTAGAACCAGTTGTTAAAGATTACCACAAAAATTTCTTTATTCATTTGTTTTTTATGGCTAGTAACATTTATTACTTTAGGGTGAAAATGGATCTCCAGGCTTACCTGGTCTAAAGGTAAAGAATTGTTGAACGTTTCATATAATTAAAGAATTTTAACATCCTGAAAATTGAATTGACACATAATACAGTACAGATTCGGAAAATGTATTTGATGAAACTGAATTTCCTGAAAACCTCTTTTAGAAAGCCACTGACCAATCTTTCCAAAGAGAGCTCTCTGGCCTCCAAGGGGACACCCACTCTAGGAGATAGCATTGTCAGAGAGCTTAAGTGACATGGTTCTCCAAGGAACTCAACAATGGTGCTTTCTGGAAACCATGGGAGTATTCATAGCTGCTCTGCAAATGTTTTCACTGTTATTTATCAGTCTAAAGTGAAGATTGGAACAGTTTTTACTTCCTTTGACTACATTTGGTTGTTTCTCACTTATCTTCCTTTTTGTATATCCCAGATTGAGCTAAACAAAACAATTGCAATGACATAAAATATTAAATGCTCCAAAGATGCTGCAACTAATCTCTTTAAAAAAATCTCTCTTTTTCAGAATGATAAATTCCTAATAGGGATTTTTGCATTGGTTCGGCTCCTTCTTTTCTGTGCCTAGTATCTTTCTCTTAAGCAAAGTGGATTTCACTTGTACCCCTGTACCTGCCAAGGGCTGCTTTCTCCTCCTGGGGAAGAGTACGACTGTATGTCACCAGCATTACTGGAAACACAGACACTGGTCTATTCCAGTTTCCTGGAGGGTTGGGGAGCCACTTCAGGTGGGGCCAGCTGTGCTGTTACCACCCAGATAATCCCACCAGAGGGGAGGGTATTACTGGTGCAATAGTAGATGCCCACCAGAGCCAAGTAAATCATTGCTATGCTCTGGAGAAGTTTTATAGGTCTTCGCAACAAGATGTCAGAAGTTACTATTTCATCGAGAGTTTGCTCTCTAGCAAAAAATTACCACTAAAAAAAGATATGCACTTATTCATAGTTACAGTGTTTGAAAAAATCTTCCTTTGTTTGTCTTGATAAAGATAATAAGATTGAACCAGCAGTGGTGAAATGGCAAGTTTCTGAGTTTCTTCACAGGAGTTCTAGACAAAACCCATTGATACAACATGTGCTGCATCTGTGAGTCAAGTTGCAGGCCAAGGGATGTGTGGATTTATCTGCTGGGAAATAGTTTTGGACTTTCCAGCAGCTGTTTGTGGTGGCTGCATCATGCCGTCATTGTGGCTGATATACTGGGGTTTAGCAGCTTCAATGTCAGCTTGAATGAACAGATCAAGTTAAAGTCTATATTTTAGGAAAAATGGTTGAAAAACAGGTAGAACATGCATTCAGTGGCAAATATATCCAAATACTAACCTATTTTCTTTCATGATACCTTTTTTTGAGGGTAGATGAAGCAGAAATATCATATATTTGTTTACATAGAATATATAGAAAGAAACTATACATATAGTAGAACGCTGGCATTCCTTTTTTAACACAAATTTTAATTATATTAAGTGTTACCTTGCTGAAGCATTATAGAAAAAAGCTGGAGATAAGAAACCCTTCATTCCTTGTCTTGGTACACTCAGGCAGTGTTTACTGAGTGCCTCTTATGAGTGGGGGGAGGGGAGGTCAGTATGACCCAGCCTCAATACTTGCTGGCTATGTTTTTATGAGTGTATGACATATATTTGGTGTTCAATGAATGTTTGTTGAATGTATGGTGAAACATCAGTAGTATAAATATCTGTGCAGAATCAAGTGAGAAAATAAGCTTGTCAGATCAGAGAGGGTTTAGTTGAAGAACAGGGTACTTACACCTTTTAGCATAAATATGGTGGTTGAGAGCCAATCCCCATCGTGGCTGAAAGGCAGGAGATCTGTGGGTGAAGAGCATGACGCTGGTGTCAGAGCTGGAGCCAGAACGCTGGGGTTCATACCTGGACTCCTTCATCACACAACTCTCCCTGGAGCAGAATTCTGTGGAAGTCAGCTGGAGATGGATGTTTCTGCTGGATCTAATGAGATAAATACTAATAGAAATAATAACAATAATAGCTCACTTAGTCTGTGCCAGGCACTATGTTGATGCATTCAATTCTTAGAACACCTATCAGAAAGGTACTATATAGAAAGAAATTAAGTTTTATGGAGATTAAATTGCATTGGAAGTAGTGAAGCTGTAGATTGTACCCTAGAAAACCATTCCTTCACGTTTTAGGACTATTTAAGTTTATATAACTTAATATTAGTTTAGAGCTTACATATTAGAAATGATATTTATAATTATTTATTTTTTTCAGTGTTAGACATGTTATCATTATTATCGTAATAATTATATGTGTTAAAAGTAGTGTTCCTATTATTATACACATTATATTTCTCTTCTACAGGGAGAACAAGGTTTTAAGGGCAGCAAAGGAGAAATTGGTGAAAAGGTAAGTATCTCTCCTTATATATATGTTTGCAAAAATAAATTTTGTTCTTGAAAATATTTGGGAGTGGAGTATTTAACTCGTTTTGTCCTTTTATATAAGCAATTCAATAATTTTGTAGAAATGATTTAAAATATTTGCTTCATCTAAGGTAGGCTTGATATATTGATGTTTTTCAGAAAGCTTTCTAAACGTGTCTGGATGGTAGTTATTTCTAGACATTTCTAGTTAATACATTCCATCGATATATAAATGACTAAAACATTTATTAAGCATATTTTTGTGTTATAACATCATTGATGCACTAGGTTTCCAAGTCTTTAAATAAATGCTTTGTTTATGTGTATACCTGGTTTATTAGTGGAATTTTTCCTGAGGAAATAAATAACACAAGCTAACTGTAATAGCTCCAACAGAAAACAGAGGGAGCACTCAGAATAGTTTGAAAAAGTTTATACAGGGATGGTTTAAATGATATGGGCAAAGTGCAGGAAAACCACAAGGATTGTTTAATATCTTACATCCAGTTACAGAGGACTCCGTAAACGCCACAGGGTTGCTGGTTACCAGCCCCAGAGGCAAAGAAAACCATATGGAGAGAGGGCCAGATAGGAGCTGAGGGAAGCAGTTAACTCAGTATTCAAGCAATCATTGTTTTACACATTTACAGCTTTCTATACTGAAAGTACAGAAATTACGAAGTGCCTTAGTCATCTAAAATTTCCCTTCAGATAATCATTTGAATCATTTGGTATTTCATAAGTTTATTTTTATTTTTAAATAGAACAAAAAAGTATCATTCCTTTGTTTCATGAAATGTCAAGTAATTGGACAGCGAGAAGGAGGGCTAGAAAGGGGAAGAGATAATCTCAAATTAGACAGTATTGCCTCTGTTCAGATTTCTGGGTGGTGATCAATCATTTGCTTCCTCAATCAGTATTTACAGACAGAATGAGCATCTACTATAAGACAAATTACACATGTTGTAAGCTACTAGATAATTACTTTTCTTACAGAACTGTGAGAGAGAAAAAAGGATAGCCATATAATAATCATGTAATTAAGGATCATTCCATTAAGTGATGACTGTTTTTAAAAGTGAGTCTCTATTTTTAAGAATCCCTTGAATTTTTGCTTTAGAATAACAGTCATTGCAAGACCATGTGTTTAAATAAATGCTTTATTTACATGTATTGTTGTTTTATTGGGTTGTAGGAAAAGTCATGACGCATTTTTGCAACGAAAAACATGGAAAAAATATGTCATGACTTTCCTGACAACCCGATATTTAATGGGATTTTACCTGTAGGAATAAGTGAGAATAAGCAAGGAAAACAACTGTATTCTTTATAAATTGAAGTCACCATATCACTAAAACCTTAGTGGTTATTTTGATATTCTGATACATAGTTGGTATTGCTCAGTAATAAATGGATTCTCATAGGCTCTGGGGTAGAAAAACATTCAAAATATTTAACTTCAAAGATCTCCCTTCTGATTTCTCATATCTATGAACTATTGCCTTCAAATAGTCAAGTTCACCATCAGGTGAACATATTTATGGAGAATGATTGAGATATCAGGAAGAAATAAAACATCAAATAGAAAACACAATAACCTGAAAGGGAATTACAATTCAAATGATTTATCGTCAGATGTTAAGATTCACATAATAACCCTTATGTTAAAAAATAAGTTCTGCTTTGATTATTATTTACCATATATCAATAATATTATTTTTTTCAGTGTTACATGCTATGTATTCTGATTTTAACATGTATTTTTTATAAGATAAATAATTGAGGTCATCTTTTTGTTTCTAGATTATAAACAAAAAGTTTATAATCTTTGTTTTCTTGTTCACAAGAAAAGTATGTGAAGCACTCAGTTTTGTGTGACACCACCGTGAGATTCTTGGACTGTTCATGTCATAATTTGTTTTTTGAACAAAGACAATCTAATTTGAGTTTCAATTATTTGTAGAAAACTGATTATATAATTACTGTATGGCCTACCTCTCTTCTCTAATTACCTTATTGTGGCCTTTACTGTCTAAAGTTTGACTGTTTTGAATGACAAGATTCAGTAGCCTCCAAAGAAAATGATTCAGGAAGTTTTTCAGAGATGTCATTTCTACCAAAGGCACATGGCCACTGATCAAAAACAAAAAATTACATCAATTGTCAAAGATAAAATACTATGTGTTGATTTTCAGGTGTTATTTCTATAATCCAGTATAAACCAAGTAAAGAAATCTGCTGCTTTTCCTTATGGCTAGAGAACTAGCCTTCAAGCCAATTTAACTCTTAAGCGAAATGAAGTGATTCCTCAATGTTTGAACATGCGGAACTTAGTCCAGAGAAGAACCAGGAAACCTGAACAAGTGTAGAGGACCTCCCGTGGAAGTATATTCCTCAGTCGGTAGCAACTTATAACAGGGCAGAAACTCATATAGAACCTGCGCAAACACAATTCAGCCAAGTCAGTCCTCATGTAAAAACTATTTGAAGGGATGGTTCATTCTCTCAAAAATCGGTTACTTCTACTGTCAGGGCTCTCCCAGAAGACAGCTATTTTCAGGTTTATCATGGTCTGGTTTATCATTCAGACGTATAGGAATGACCCCATCCCACTGCTCCTTTTCTGGCTGGCCAAGTTAGGTGAGCATCACTCAAGGATCCTTCAACTGGTAACAGCATTGTTCATGAGGCAGGAAGAATAGGATCTATATTCTGGCTGAGGAATAGCCCCACAGCTGAGGTCTCTATTCTGGCTTCTCTGTTTTTATGGGGGTGATCTTAAAACATCCCTTCTTGGGAGGATTTTCCTTAGATGACGTCATTATTATTGTAGGTGTTCTGTGGGCCACTATTACTAGTGAACAAAATGGAGAGTCTACTCTTGAGATGACAGTTATTTCCGTACTATCAGCCTTCCTAGCAATGATGCAGTCCAATTCTTGTTAAATGACCAAATGTAAATGCATGAACTAAGCTCTGAATATCACATTAGAAAAAGGCATTTAGCAGGAGGTCATAGAAGTGATCGTCATTACTAAACCCTGAGCCCAATTTTATACTTTAGGTCTTTGTGAAAATAGGAATATTACTGGTTACATTTACGAAAAGAAGCACAAAAGAAAAAAAGAAAAAGAAAAGAAAGCATATGTAAATATCTGCTTTATAATAACATTCAATATTTTTAAGTCATTGCTTCAAATCATGTAATTTAGTTTGCTTTCAAAATTGTCATTGTTCAAGCTGACTAACTTAAAGTTTAAAAACTAATTTATTCAGTGTTAAATGTGATTCCGCTGAATTCTATTGTTAAATATCATTTGATCGTGAGAGAGAAACAAGTAGCAACTGCTTGCTACTCATGCCACACTTTCCTTGACATTTTTCCTACATTTTCTAGCTAAAATGTTGTCCATTTTAGTTCACTTGAGAGTGGCATTTATGTTAACATGGGCACACACAGCAGCAAATTCTTACAAGGATCTAAGATGTTTCTGCTAGTGTGGAACTTGTCCATTTGAAGAATTAAAATGATGTGGTCTCTTGAAGTTCTCTTAAGTTTAGTGACAAGGAAAAAAGAACAATCAAATGCACTTTTCTTCATGAACCATATGGCTCAAAGTGTGTGGACAGTATCCAACATTTGACATTTTCTGTAGCTTAGACTGTTCATGGTTAAATAGGTTGTGGCTTATTCTTATTTAGATTTATGGGCATTACCTACTTTGATTATCTTAATTACTGATCTTTTTTTCCATTCTGAGTTAAACTAACAATAAACACAATCACAAAACAAACAATGGCTCTTTCTTTAATTCATCACTTAAAACTAAAAAACTGATTGTTATAAATTTCCAGTGGCTTGTGATTTTTATTGTCCTGTTACCAGAGTGTTATCTAGGCCCTGAAATGCAATATAAGATATTAATGTAAATCTGAAAATTATGCTAAATATTTATTACAATGGTTTTATAGCTGTTGCAAATATTTTTACCTGACAGAATCCGCTGGGATAACATCCCACTGATTCCTGTTCTTAGATGATTTATTTAACTGGTATAATTATAGGATTCTCTGTGAAATGTGATATTCGAATGAATAAAATTACTAAAATGCCTATTATAACTGATGGTAAAGTGCAAGTATACTTTATTAAAAAATTGTCTGGGGTTATTCATAATTAAGCCATATATCCAATCATTTTCATTTCTTCTATAAACAATCAACATCAGGTAATTTTCAGGTGACATAATTCAAATCTTCATTGGCCAGCCTAAAATAAAATATATTTAGACTTAGCGTTGATTCTGTGTATGATGTGCAGCCTTTTGCTTTTGGCGGTTGAGGTTAAAGATGTGATAGGAGGGATGGAAAATGCTAGAATGTGTCCTTATCTGTTTTATAGCTGAATCATTCATTTTGGTTTCTAGTTAAGTGTTTGTTAAAGAAGAACAGCACTAATTCCATTTACTGTTATTTTGTTGCTTTTTGTTTTCAGTGTTAAAAATGTATCAGTACCTGTGACTTATCATATATAATCCTGATACATAAAGGCTAGGCTAATGGACATAATGTGCAATTTATTCAGTAGTGTTTATTGCTTTGTTTCATATAGATTGATTTAAATTTCATACTTAACTCATAACATCCAGTTAGAAGTTAAGACTATTTTTATACTAGTACCACAAATAAATGATTTTGCCTGTCAGTAAATAACTAAAATATTGACTTTTAGTATTAAATATCATGATGTTGTAGTCAATCAGGCAATCAATTACAATCATTTGCTACTAGAAACAACAATTATGTCTTCAAATAAATCAAGACCCTTTACACTAGAATGTATTTTTACTTTACATTCGTCAATTTTTCATTCAGGTGTTATAGTAATTGCATATAGAACTTAAAGTGAGAATTTGAAAGGGTAACTGACATATTTTGGCCATTTAAAATTTGTTAGAGAATGAGAAAAAACTTAAGTGAGTAAGTCTATATAATGTGCATACTATTCTTCAGAAAATTATGGGGGTAGCATCTAGGTCATTCAGCAGGGAGCACAGATTTCTAGTTTCTAAAAAAGCACTCCAAAAACAGTCTACACCTGACAGTTCAGTTGTGGATCTGATGGTGACCTATCATAGACTAAATGGATTCCCATGTGAATCTGGACATTTTTCTTGCTTTCTTTACCTTAGTCTATTTTTCTATAAAATAAAGATAATTCCTACCTCATGGGATTATTATAGGAATTAAATAGATACCTCAAAAATAAAAGGTACTTGTAAGCGTTAATCTCCCCACTAGCCAAAATATTAAAAATATTAGATATTGCTATTTTGAGAAAAACAGATTTTTATATAATTATATCTAATTTTTTATTTGCCTAATACTACTTCCCAATTTTCTTTCTAAATAAGTAAACAAAAGACAAGAGGCTATATTAGCTAGCTACTGTCATGTGACAAATCACCCCAAAATATAGGCTAAAAACAATATTCACTTACCTATTTCATGATTCTGTGGATTAGCAATTCAGACTGGGTTTAGCTCAGTGCTTCTCTGGTCTCAGCTGATTTTGTCCAGTGTGCTTACATATCTCTTCTCAGCTGGCACGTTGGCTGGGAGTGCTGGTCAAGGTTGGTCCCTGATAGATAACATGTCTACTCATCCTCCAACAATTATCCTGGTCTTGTTCTCAAGATAAAGGCAGGGGTCCAAAGAGAGTAAGCAGAGCATATACGGCCTCTTGATGCCCCCAGCTCAGAACGAGCATGCCATCACCCCTGCCACATTCAGTTGGCCAAAACAAGTCTCCAACCCAGTCCAGAGTCAGGGAGTGGGAAAGTAAGTGCCACCTCTTGATACTATAAGCCCCAAAGGCACATTGCAAGGAGTACAGATACATAAAGGAGTGAAAATGAGGTCACTTTTATAATACATTGAAGGCAAATGAGATAAAAAATGTCCTTGTTTTTATATAAGTTAAACTCTACTTCAGAGTAAAATGGTTGAATAGATTTAGCTATTAGAATATTTATTTTTCTTCTCCCATGACTTGCAGTATCATTCTTAATATTATGTTTATATATTGGGATTTGGAGAATGTGTCAGTTATTTTCATATTTGAAGTAGTAGAGATGCTTTATGGGTAATAGGAAAATATTATAGAAAAAATGAAATTCTTTTTATTAGAATGACAATAGAGAAGCATATCAAATAATTAAACAAAGGAATGATTTAGTACTTTTATGTAGTCTCATGTGCCTATTAATTTTAGGTAAAGTAAAACTGAGACTAGAACAACGGGACAAGGCAGGTCAGAGTTGAAATGTATTTTTAGGATTTCACTATTAAGACTTTCTTGGCAATCATGCCTAGTATTTAAAACTAATGCAAGAATGTTACATCCTGTTATTATAAATATAGCACTTTCCCATCATCACTGTCGTCATGTCACCTTTCTTCCTGTGACGTCTCTGTTGGTTCACCTTGTCCAGTTCTACTGACAAGTGTGTAGCATGTTACACAAGTGCTTCATTTACCCTGGTAACGTGTAAAACTGCCACAATTTTTAGGAACTTCCTTGTTTAATTTGACAGCTGACTTGAAAAATGAAGAGAACAGATGGAGTAGAATAATAACTATGATTTCAAAAATCACAGAAATTCATCTGTGGCCAATGCCAATTGGTATGGGAGTAACGGTGCCAACTTTCAATTAGCCATGGTAGCAGGCAATGGGGAAGTGATGGTAATCCCACCGGCAAGCACGATGCTGAATGCTAGTCATTACGGACGGTGTCCTCTTCTTGATTCTTTACAGTGCTAGTGAACAACTCCAGATTATGTGAAATATGTTTAACCCTCTATTGCTGCAACTTTTAATGGTGGTTATAGAAAAAGTGAAATGTCAAAAAAAGGAGAGACGTGAAAAAGAGGAGCATAACCGTCAAGAACTGCAATATATCATGTGTATCAAGTGGTCTTAACACATTATTTTTTAAATAACTGCATGGTATTTGACTATATGGATAAATAATATTTGATTTGGTCATTCCATTGTTTGGAAATTAAGACTTTCCTATGTTTTTGGTTTCTTTTTTTAAATTTGTTTGTTTTAGCTAGTACGTGCAATACAGAATCAGCATACTTTGGCAAGCATTTTTAAACACATCTCTTGTTCTTCCTTTAAACTAGATTTTAGGAATTAGAATTATTGGGTTGATGAGTATGAAAATTTTTAAGATTCTTGATACATATATTCAAATTACTTTCTCTGAATTTTTTTTAAAATCAGTTTACACATTCATAAGTAGTAGTCGTGTCCTTCATCTACCCTTACTAACTTTTAAGTATTACATTTTCTAAATGTTTACCAATTTTTTAAATATTATTTCTATTTAACTTTTTATTTCTTTATTTCTTACATTAAGAATACCCCAGATAATTATTCTGCATCATATGTATTACAAATACCATTCCTATCTTAAGGTTTGCCTTTAATGCTAATTGTGTCTTGATATATAGAAATTCTATAAATTTCTTGTTTGGCTTGGATCTTTCTTTTCTGATTTCCTTAATTACCTTTATGTTTTGAATTCCTATGTCTCAAGCAATCAGTTTAATATTCACTTCTATTTTCTTCCAGTTTTGTTTTTATACACTTTAATCCTTTCTTTAGCCTAAAATTTATTTTGGTGACTATTGTAAGGTGAAGATGAAACTTGACCTTTCCCCCAATACTTTGGTAACAATTTCCTTAAACATTTGTTCATGATGCTTTCTTATCATATACTACTTTTTATATATGAAGATTATTTTAGGGGTATATATTCTGTCTGTTGATTACTAATATTGTTGCCACATTATTTTAATTATTTTAGCTTTTATATTTTTTAACATCTAACACTGGAAATTCAACTTCATTGCTCTTCTTTTTAAATGTTTTCTGGCATATTTTTACTCATTTATAGTGCTACTTGCTAGATGTAGTTTGGATAGTTACTCTAACTTTGATTTCCTCATCTTTGAACTGGGAATCATAATGACACCTATTTGGTTTGTGTAAAAGTTAAATAATCCCATCATGCTAAGGATCCTAATCAGAGCCTGGCACATAGTAATATGCTGAATAAGTGCTTGCTTTTATTTTTGTCTTTCTTATGAATTTAGTTCCAAAATATAAATATCATTGGTATTTTGGTTGGTTTTATGTTAAATAAATGTTAAATATGCATATTGACTTGGGATGTAGCAGAGTGTGGCTGAGACTCAGAGGGGTTGGAATCAGGAACTAAAAAGCCATCAAGAACCTAGACAGTTGTGTATTCTCTCTTTTCTTCTCTCTCTACATGATCACTCTTCTCTGTGAAACGACTCTGTTCTCTTACTTGTCTTAAAATCTGACCCTGCTGCCTCATGGGCAAACTTAGTATTAAAGGACCACTCCAAAATTTGCATAGCTTTGTAAGTCTAGGGCTACTAACACAGTGTGCTCACTGGGTCTCATGTCCCCATGCTGAATAGAGAGAATCTAACTGACTCACCTCTGGTCCGATTGCCTGTGTTTCTAAAGCCCTACAACCAACTCAGCTGAGTAATAAACAGTGCAAAGGGTTTTTAAGAAAGGGTGTGGTGTGGGAAGAACATAGTAGGCAACTATAAGACTGTGAATATTGCTGATATATGGGGAAAGTTCTTGATTTTTGTATCTTTATTAAGTATTTGGCCAGGTTACTCAATTATTTTATTGGTTCTACTTATTGATTTTATTAAGTCTACTCATTTTTTTCAGTTGAAAGCAATGGGATATATATGATAGCATCAGAGGAAATACACATAATGATTTTGGCTTCTTCATTCCAATTTTTAACATTTTGTTCATGTTTCATGTCTTGCTATAGATTGGTGAAAGAGGCAGGATAGGAAGGGTGACTGTAGGGTGACTACTTAGGAGACCTCAGCAGTAATCAAGCAAGAGATGATTGTATTACAGCTTGCAACTTTGGTGGAGATGCAGAAAAGTGGATAGATGTGATATATAATTTGGAGATAGCATCAACTGATTTTGGTGATTTGGGGATGTGTGGTAAATGTAGTGATAGATTACTGTCACATTTCTGGCCACTGTACATTGTAATAGGAAGAAATTTGGATGGGGATGTATACCATGACTTTGAGAAATATGTAAGGCATCTAATCAGACCTGAGCCTGGAGTTCATAAAAAAAGTCTGTAGTACAGTTATTATACAAATGGGGAGTAGTCAACACGTAGCAATGGGAGTGGGGAGACATCATAAGGAGAGAGGTGGAAAGTAGAAGAAGGCCTGGGATTCTGAGTGGAGAAACTTAAACATTCAGAAGCTGAGGAGAGGAAGAAGAGTGTGGAAAAGATGCGTAAGAGAAGTACAGGAAAAATCAGTAGAATGCTTTACCAAGTCGAAGAAAGTGTTTAAGTACGTCAGTGTTTGAATGTTCAAAATGTTACTTAGAAGTCAAATAAGATAATATCAGTAGCTAATATTTAATTGAACATTTACTACATGCGGGCATTTTTTGTCCATGAGCTTAAATAAATTACCTCATTTAATCCTCCCAACAACCCTCTGCTACTATTATCCTCATTCCAAAGATGAGGAAACAGATGCAGAAGGTGAAATATTAAGAAGCATCACCAGGGCTCTAACTTTTTGTCTCCCTAAATGAGCACATAAGTTGTCCCTATAGGTCATTGGTGACTTTGGCATATGGATTATTTCCTTTTTTTTTTTTTTTTAGCTGAGCCATCCTGCCACCTGTTGGCAGGCATATGGATTATTGAAGAAGAAAACCTTAATACACCAGTATCCAAAGCAAGCGTGAAGTCCTTGGAAAATATTCTTGATCAGGATAGGACCCAAAAGAAAAGTACAGACTAAGCTCACTTAGAGAGTTGCAAACATCTTACACTTTCTAAGGAATGTCATACTTATACCAAAAATAATATCCTATTTATTAAGGACTTATAATTAAAATCAAGAACAAGACAAAGTTGTCACCATTATTATTATTGAACAATATTCTGAAATTTCTACACAACATCAGTTTTATTTCGAAATTATAGTTTACATCTATCCAGTTTTCTCCATCTCCCCCAATACCACTAAGTCTTAATGATTTATTAATCATCTCCTGACCAGTCTCCATGTTTTCACTCTTGCTCTTATATTGTCCATTCTCGAAATTACAGAGAGATAGACTTTTATAAAACGAATCATGTGGCTTTTGTGTTTAAAATAATTCATTTTTTCCCATTAAGTTAAAATCCAAAATCCCTAACATCTCCTACGAAGTCCTGCATGGTATGGCCTATATGTACCTCTCTGAACTTACCTTTCTCCACACTCTCCTTTCTCCATCTACTGCAGCCACACCAACCATTTCAGTTCTTTGAGCTCACTTAGCTCTCTTCTGCCTCAGAACTGTCCATTGGTGCCCCCACTGCTTGGAATACTTTTCCCTTCATTTGGCTGACATCTGTCCGTTTATCACATCCTAAAAGTCCTTTTTTTCAGAGGAGGCTTCCTTGATGCTCCAATCAAAAATCAGTCTCTTGTTATAATTTCTCACTATACCTTCAACACTACACTTCACCTTCCTAGCACTTAACACAACTTATAAATTTACTGACATGAGGTTTTGTTTGTTTGTTTTTTGTGTTTTTGTGGGATTTTGTTTTGCCATTTAGTTAGAGTAGAAGCTTCCTGAGAGCAGGGACCATATATGCCTGTTTGTCTCTATCTCCAACATCCAGCATAATGCCTAGCTCATAGAAGAATTCGATTCATGAATCCAGTACTAGAGGACAGCAGTGTAGACAAGGTGAAGTTGTGTTTCTTTTCAGCCCCCTGAAGTATTTGATAATTATTATTTTGATTCATTTGATTTGGTATCAACCCTACTTTTTTCAGATTCCTGCTGTTGAATTTATGAGGTAGAGTTAGAGATCAAAATTAATTTTATATGTATGATCCTTGGTATTTTGTTTCAAAAAATGACAATATATACAACATTAATATATTTCATAATATTCTAAAATGTGCAGAGAATAAAAGTGAACATAGCTCTATTTTTTATTATTTGTGAAATGCATTGCTTTTGACAGGCGCTGTTTAGTTCTTTATTCAATAAAATAAAATCATAAGTAAATATCAGATATTATGGTATATTTTTAATTTAGCAGTAGTGTTAAAGGTTGTCTGTGGATTCTTGTGTCATGATTTTTAGATGCAATTTTAGTGGAATTTTGCAACTCTTGACCGTAGTGACCTTAGGTTGGTTTCGTTAAGGAAATTTATTCAGTAATGATTTTATGTAATTTAAGGACAAAGAAATATGGAAATTTCGGGGCATATAATGAGAGATAAGTAGAAAAGGCATGATCCTCATTTATATAATGAGTAACACAATTTGACTTTTGATAGCTTCTCATTAGTCAGCGCTGAGTATTCTAAAAGGGCAGTTTACAATTTGTCTCAGTTTTGCTTTTATTTTTATCTTTATTTTAATGATCCTGTTACTTCACTCCAGGCTCTGGCACTGTCTCAGGTTTCCTTTTATGTTTTAGTCCCCCTTTGCCCCGTTCTCAGGGTCTGTGCACTATAGACCCAACTTCCTCCATGCTGCCTTGCGGGTCCCTTTCCTCAGCTTCTCCTTCATCTTTCCACCCCCACGGTTTTCTTTTCCATCTGTTTCACTTTCATCCCATCCAAGCCAGATTCCCTTTTCAAGTTACTTTCTACCCATTTTTATTTCAGGCAGCTCTAAGAAAGTAAGGTAATTTTTCGTGTAAATATATGAATTCATGAATAGGGGACTCGAGAGTATTTTTTATACACAAAAACAAAGAAAAGATCTATTATGCAATTCCTCCCTCACGCCTGAGTATTCCTGAATGAGACTGCATTTTAAATTAAAAGTAAGGTAAAGGCAACTCTACATGTGGTAACAGAGATTTTTGTGTATATAAAAAAAATGTGGTTTTAAAAAAAATTAAATGTAATGGATTGAAAAATTAATCTAGCAATTGCTTATGCCTAACATAGTCATCAAATATTCATCATTGCTAACTGTTTTCACTAAATATCAATTAATAAACATCCTTTATTAACTGAATCTCTTTGTTGGAGGTGCATTCCAGATGGTAGGAAGATAATTAATTCAATGTCACCGAATATTAGATGACAGGTGCATTTTTATTTAGAAGCCACTGGCATGTGAACTTCTTTCACATTCAATGTAAAAGCAGTTCCCTGTACAGTAATTGCTGAACAAGTGTGCCCCACCAGACTTAAATAGCAGAATTCCACTGCACAGAAAACAGAGGTGTTAGTGCAGCTGCTGTTCTAAGTGGATGTGGTGCAGTGACTGTGTGACAAGTATTTGTCCGGGTTTATGATCAGCTAGTGAGTGCTTCGTAGTTTCATATCATACAGAAATTATCCTTGGTTCTTCTTTTTCCTTGCTAATCTTCACAATCCCCTTTAAGCCACACAAGTAATTCCCCATCAATAACTTGTTCTAATATCAATCAAGGATGAATGAGACAAGATATAGAAAGCAATTCTCACTTGCTTTGTTTTTTCTACATATTCCCCTCTAGTTCTTCATGTTCTGCTGATAATCAGGCCATGCGATAAAAAATCAAGACAAAATGATAAAACATTAATGCCCTGGGCAAACACTCTGTGGAATATTATTTTAAGTACCTGCACTTGTCCATCCCGGGGAGGAGTGTGGCAATGCAGATGGCTTCACCCACTGGCTGTATTCCAGGGACTCACTGATAGCGATCCTTCCTCCCACTTAAGGTTTGCTTGTGTGAACAGATGATTCATGAAGTTGAGGTCTTGGTACAAAGCACAGGGCTGAGTCACACAATAATAGCACACAGCAGACCCAGGTCAAATCAAGGGTTCTTCTTTAGGTTAGAGGGAATTTAGGAGGTCATCTACTTTGACTCTCTTCTGTTATTCAGATTTTGACAGATGATCATCCGGGCTCTGCACACTCATGCTATAATAACAGATCATTCTAAGTTTTTTTTTTGTGTGTGTGTGTGTGTTTTTTTAAGCCAAAATCTATTCCCTGTTACTTGAACCAGTTTATCTCAGTTCTAACCCTTTGGAAGAATGCATTCTTAGATTATTCCTTTTCCCAGCGACTGACAATCTTTTGGAGAGCTGAAGATAGCTAATGTGTTCCTCTAAACCAGTGTTTCTCAACCTGTGGGTCGCGCGTGACCTCTTTGGGGGTTGAACGACCCTTTCACAGGGGTCGCCTAAGACCATCGGAAAACAAAAAGATATTTATATTACAATTCATAACAGTAGCAAAATTACAGTTATAGAGTAGCAATTAAAATAATTTTATGGTTGGGGGTCACCACAACATGAGGAACTGTATTAAGGGATCGCGGCATTAGGAAGGTTGAGAACCGCTGCTCTAAACCACGTTAGTTTTCATGTTTGTCCATTGTGCTTCATGGATCCTAGTTTATAGGTTCATCGTATACCTCCACAGCCTTACTCTCATGATGCTCATGAGTGTCCTGTTACTGTGATGTTCACAAGTGGACAGAGTTCTTCTAGTGTGTTTTAAAAGAGCAGGGAATAATACAGGTACTGTAACAGAGTGAAGGGACTTGGATTGAGTAGAACTGAATCTTCATTCTTGCTCCAAATCCAGCTGACTGCAAGGTATCATCTGTAAAAGGAGAGAGTGAGGCTAGATTACCTTTAGAATCACAAATGTTTAGAGCTAGAGTGGTTCTCAAATATAAAGCATCTGTACTATTGTCAGGCAGTTGTTTTCTTGAAATAAAATGTAGGCATTTACATTTATATGTGTTACTTTTATTTTGGATTTAGTCTCGTGTTATACTGGCCAGCTTTTAGCCCTTTATTTTGACATATATTTCAATATTCACTTTTTCTCAGCTTTATAACAGTCATGAATTTTGTATACATAAATTCTGGGTCTTTGAGTAACTGACACAAATATTGAACAAGACCAGGCTGGAGCACCGCTCTGTGGCACACCCTTGAGTACTCTTTTTAGGTGACAACTAAACATGAATGAGGTTAAAATTAGTATCTTTAACAATTTACTCACTTACCTCACTGCAGTTTAACCCACATTTATCCAACACATCTTAAGAAAATTTGTTTAATGTCTTACTGAATTAAATAAACCAACCTCATAATATCTGCATAATTTTTGTTTTTCGATATGATATACACTCTTGATAATCATATTCTTTACTAATAGCTTAAAACCGGTTTGTTTAATAATCCTAGAATTTTTTCAGGGATCAATACCCAGCTTTTTCATTACTCATGTATATTTTTTATGAGAAAAAATTATTGGATTTTGGCTTTTCTTTCTCCCAGATCTCAGAAATTCATGTCAGTGATTAATTTCCATGAGCTCTTAGTATCTGTCCTTAATTTATCCTTTCCTATCTTAACATCTTTTTTGGTCTCAAGAGCGGTTAGCTAGAATCAGTGAGTTAAAAGGCCTTCGCTTTATTTTCAAAGCAGTTTGATGCCAACCATAACCCAGTATGATATTGAAATTTCCTTTAGAACACATGCCTGGTTTTAGAACACATTTGTTTGTTCGGTCATCCATTTATTTGATCATTTACTACCTACTGTATATCAGATACTATGTTCAGCACTGGGGTAACAGAGATGAAAGAGACAAAATATTCTTGCAGAAAGCATCTATGAAGTGTTTGATGGTTGATAAAGGATGCTGTGGGAAGGAAGAGGAGGAATGCATAAGTCCACCTGGCATACGGAAGCGACTTGGGTGAGGATTCATTAGTGAATCTTGAAGCACAAGTAGGAATTCTCCAGAACAAGGAAGAGGCAAATGTAATAATTCATTCAAAGGCACAGAGTGGGACAACGTACGAGATGTTTGGGAAGCCAGATGGGGTGTATTGTATAACAAAATGAGAAGCAGTGACCACCAGAGGAAAAAAAGAAAAGAACTTTTACAAAACTGACTGAAGCACAGCTTCGGGTAGAGTTCCCAACCAGGAGAATTGCCAGGAATAACATCAAGAGGTTTCCTCAGAGTTCAGTTCATGGCATGTTTAGCTCACTCTCCCCTGGTAGGGGCAACACCTGACCTGCAAGCAAGCAATCATTATGGTAGGGAACTTTGATATTTCTGGAAGGACCTTCCCACTAGAAGACCCACATGAAATCTCCACACAATAGATTAGGGAGACTAATGTCCCTTTAAAAGACTCATGCTCACCTAAATGAGAGTTTAGGTAAGCTTTTTGGTTGGCCTTTCCCAGGAATTTCTGAATCCCTCTATTTCCTTTATTCTTGCCATTTATAGAAACTGAAAGTTTTAAGAGAAAAAAAACTGAAAGTCTAAGAGAATAAATGGATTTGGCTCCTATTCTAGGTTTATTCTGCTAATTAAGGTCCTAAGGCACCTAAATCTAAATTATTTTATCCTTTCTTTGATTAAAGAAAAAAAAGAAAGAGCATGGAATATAGCCAAAGATTTAGCATTTGATCATAAAATGGAAGTGATGAGTTATTGACTTCTCCTGCTAATAAATAGTCAAATTTGTGAAAACCTTCAATTTTACCAATATAAATTCTGATAATTAAATAACCAGATGTCAAGCCTTTTCTTTTTTTTTTTTTTTACAGATTTTTATTGGGGAATTGGGGGAATCCAGGTTGAGCTGTTGTTCAGCATCTTAGCTGTAGAGGGCAGTGCCACTGGCTCTCATATGTGGGATTCGAACTGGGGCCCTTTGGCGTCCCAAGCCAGCTCTTAACCAACATGCCACTTGGCCGGCCCCTCAAGCCTTTTCTTGTGATTTCCTTCCTCAGACTGTTGCAAGAATTCTCAGATTCTATGTGTTATCTCTGATTAGCATGTTAGTTAACACAAGGTCTTGCTGCTGTCATTTTCTCTTTTGGTTCTTGAGAAAAGGAATAAGAAATTTCAGGTATAATTTGAGTTGGCATCTGCAACTTTTACTATATCTCCATTCATTTAGGTTATATAGAAAGAGACAGAGATAGAGAGGCAGAGATAATTTATCCAATAGAGAATGATTTTCTATGTTCATGGAATATTTAGAAAAAATTATGATACCTTGACAAAAAAAATAATAATAAGTTAAAAAGCAGCCACCTTGCAAGACAGATTCAGGATATAAACAATAATAAAAAAATAAGAAATGAAGAAAAACACTTGTAAGTATAACCTTTGACTTAAAGAGTAAATGAAAAGAGAAATTCATAGAAATCAATAAACAAGAAAATACTTTAGTAAAAATATATGGAACATAAAAAAGCTATACTCTCTAGGTCCATCCATGTTGTCATGAATGGCAGGATTTCATTCTCTTTTTTTATTGCTATTTCAGTGTGTGTGTGTGTGTGTGTGTGTGTGTGTGTGTGTGTGTGTGTATTTATAGATAGATAGATATAGATATATAGATATAGATATAGATATAGATGGACACCTAGGTTGCTTTTATAGCTTGGCTATTATAAATAATGCTGCATAAATGTTGAACCACTATGTTGTACATATGAATAATTAATATAATGTATGCCAACTATACTTTAATAAACTTTTTTTAGAAAGCTATACTGAGGGTGAAAATATATAGTGCAAAACTTGTTTATTACAGTTGAGAAAATATGTAAATAGAGGAAATACATTTTTATCTTATACAATAATAAAAAGAGCAGCAAATATACCATAATGAAATAGTAGAACAGAATAAATATAATAACTAAAACTGATGAAACAATTTTTAAAAATTATGAAAAGGATAAACAAATCCAAAAGATGGTTTAATAAAATGACCAGTAAAATAAATCAACAAAATTTACTTAAGGAAATAGAAAATTGAAATGAGACAAATTAGAAATGATAAGGAAATTTATAAATATAAATTTGACCATAGATAGTGTATGAACTAAAAGAATTGTCAGAGACTACTATATGTACTTCTAAAGAAAAATATTTGACAACCTAGAAAAAATATTATTTCCTCAAAAGTAAAAGATTGAGCAAGAATAATTGGAAAATATGACTACACTAATGTGGAAGAAATTAGATGATTCAAAATATATCATTGAATAAAGGATATAGACTAATTGGTTTTTTTAGCAAGTTTTATCTAGCCAATTTCATTTAAACTATTCTAGACCAGAGAAAAGATGCATAGCTTCAAATAAGTCAGCATAATTTTAGTATCAAATCTAATAAGAAAAAAATGAAAACAATAACCAGATTTTATTTATGAATATAGGTATACATATAAAAAATAAAACATTAGCAAATAGAGTTCAACAATTCAGCAAAAGAAAGATCAAATAGAGTTATACTAGGAAATCAAGGGTGATTTAAGTTAAGGACTTATATCAACATACATAATACATCAACCAATTGAAGTATAAAAGTTATATGATTATATAGATAGATACTGAAACTTTTGTAAATATGTAATAGTCATCCATAATCAAATCACCAAGTAAAATAGGAATTGATGAAAATATTTTTGCTAAGGTCCAAGCACAAATATTCTTAAAAAGGGTGTGGGGAACTAGATTAGAAATTAAACAAGCAAAATTAAGTCCCAAGGAGGTAAAACTACCATCACCAGTGCTTCACAGGAAAATTAAACAACATATATGCATTAAAAAGAAGAAATGAACCTATCTCTTTTTACTTAAGTCTGATTGTATAGATATTATAGAAAACCTAAGAGACTTTAGTAGGAAAATATTTTTAATTGATAAGAAAATTTGGGTAATTAGTTAGATACCAGAGATATATTGAAAAACAGTAGATTTTTTATAGCCATAAACATCTAGAAATATAAATAGAAATATTCTATTAATAGTAGTAAAAACAATAAGAATTTTTGGAAAATTTGAATAAGAAAGGAACATGATATCTACAAAGGCTATGAAACAAGATCTAAATGACTATAGATACCATTTTCTTAAAAGTTACAATATAAAAAAGTTCATTAATTCAAAGTTAATATGTAAATTTAATGCAATAAAAATAGGCATTCTGACATTTTAAAATTTATTTTGAAGTTAAATAAAATTACTTAAAGTTTATATAGACAAATAAATACCTGAAAATAATTGAAAAATTTTTGAGAAAGAACAATAGTAAGGTTGGACTTGCTTTACCGGACATCATAACATTTTATAAAGTCACCATAAGGACATAAATATTCTATCGTGTAGTATAAAGATAGGTAGAACAAAATGAAAATCTACATATTGATCAAAGTATTTATGAGAATTTAATTTAATAATTTTTGTATTTCAATTCAATAAGAAAGGATGGGTTATTCAATAGATATGCTGGCTCTACTGATTCTACCCATGTGAAAAATATCTTATACGCTATATAAAAATAAATTCAAGATGGATGAAGGATTTATGTAAAAATCAAGACAAAACAGCATATATTTTCATGTACAATCTAGGAACAAGGGTATGTCTAACCAAGATTTTAAACACAGGGACTATACAGTAAAAGACAGATGTATTAGACATATAAAAATTAAACATTTTAATGGGAAAGAACCATAATAAAAATTAATTACAAAACGATAGTTCTGGAGAAGTTATAATATAGTTAACAGGCAACCAGTTAACATTTGTACTTTTTAGAGTTTTTAAAAATTGATGAAAAAAGATGAATAATTTAATTTTTTAAAGTGAACAAAATGTATGAATAGGTAGTTTACTACAGAATGAACCCAAAATATTAACAAACATATAAAAGAATTCAGATTGACTGGTAGTCAGTGATATGTAATTTAAAGCAATTATGAACTATGACTTTACATGTATCACCCTGGCACCTGTTGCTGGATGTGGTTTAAAGACAAAGGCATTCCCATACATTGCTGGTGGTATGCAGAGAGCCACAGCCTCTTTTGGAAAGCAATTTGGCAATATGTATTTAAACAAATATTTTAATGCGTAATCCCTTTCTTTACCTAGCAAACTCCTTCTTGAGACTCTGATCTATATGAAGTATATCACATACATATAATGGTGTTTATTGCCACATGATTTGTAGTGGCAGAAAACTGAAAACAGTGAATAGTCATTAACAGGAAACACTTGAATAAATTATGGTACCTCTACATTGTAGAGTATTATGGAACTATTTAAGAGAATAAATTAGGACTGTATTGAATAATCTAAATAGATTTATAGAAGGTAATGTTGAGGGTGAAAATTACAATGCAGAAACTGTATATAATATACAATTTTTAAAGCAAATAAATGACAAAATCCATAGTGTGTATGTGTGTGTCCAGTTATGATTATATGAGTTTGGAGAAAAAATTTGGAAGGATACATACAAAGTTAATACCAAAGATCTGGCATCCAGAGAAGGGATTAAAAAAATAAAGTGAGGAAAGAATAGGATGTTTTATTGTTGTCATCATAACTTATATATATTCTTTATACCTAAAAATATTCTATATCTATGAAATATTTTACATTTATGAATTTTATATTTATTTAATATTATAGTTTTACATTTATACATTTTATATTCATATATATTTTATATTCATAAAATGTATAAATATATTAATGTATATTACACACATTTACAGATACATACGTTACATATATTACTGAGTATGTATCAAATAGTTCATAAAACCATTTTAAAATCTGTACTAAAATATGTTTTATATAGAAATTTAGAAATGTATGTAAAATTATGTGTGTCTTAAGTAACTTTTTAATTTTAAAATACAAGTACAAGAATAATAGATTAAAATTAGGAAAACCAACTAATTGCTACAATAATACATAAATGAAATTGAACTAGGATCATGACAATGATAATGGCAATATCAAACAGAAACAGGAATGATTGAACAAGAATAAAAATGAGAGAGGAGGGATGGGGAAAAGATTCTGTACTTTGTTTCATTGGTTTATTTGCCTACCCTTGTGCCAATTTTTGCTGCTAGAAGATTAAAGCACATTTTATTTATCGACCTTGTATCTGGCAACCATGCTCAATTAACCAATTAATTCTAACAGTGTGTAGAATTACCATGCTTTACATGAATAAACAGTTCTACTTCTTTTATTCTAGTTCTTAGTCTTTGGATTTCTTTTTCTTGTCATATTGCACTGCCTAGGACTTACAGTACAAGAAGACGAGTGGATATCCTTACCTTCTTTCTAAATTCAGGGGGAAAGAATTCAATATTTCATTACTAAATATGCTGTAGGTTTTTGTAGAGACACTTGATGAGAATAAGGGTATTAAGAATATACTTTTCTGAGTTTTCCCCTGAATACCTATTCAGATAATGAATTTTCAAAATGCTTTTTCTGCAAATGATGAGATGATATTTCTCTTTGGGTGAATTTTCTTGATTGATTTTTAAATGCTAAACTAGACATGGATTCCTTTAATAAAAATCATTTGTTCATGATGTATTATCCCTTTGTTATATCACTAGATTCAATTTGCTAATATCTTTTTGAGAAGTTTTGCATCTGTGTTTATGAAAAACTTGAGAGATTTTCTTTCTTATAATTTGCTTATCAGATTTTGGTATCAGAGTTATGCTGGGCTCATAAAATGAAACTGCGATGTCTTTTTTTGTTCTCCAGAGGAATATGTGTAATATTTATATTACTTCTTTAAATGTTTTTAAGAACTCACCAGAAAAGCCAATAGGATCTGGAGGTTTCTTTGTAAAGATTTTAAATTAGGGGTCTAATTAGTTTGTTAATTGCTTGGTTTTTATTTCTCCTCAAAATTTGGAAAATTTTTATCCCCAAGGTTATATTCATAAAATAAACTAAGCTCTCTATTTATCCACTCAATATCTGTTGATTTCCTTCTTTGGGAGGACAGAATTAATATAGTTCTACTCCTTTCATCCCTGCTATTGCCTGACTTCAGTGAATTATGTTATTTTTATTAGTTTTTACCTTAGTATTATTGATATGCTAATCTTTGTTACTTAATTTATTGGTTTTGAAGGCAATCTTTTAATGTCTCATCACAAAAGATAAAGGAATTATAACACCCATATTGCCACTCTTTTTCTCTCCCTTCTACTTCCATTTTTGTTAGATATATAATTTCAACATTTTCAATACTATAACATTTATATTTGTTCTACTCACAATACTTATTATTATTATTTTTAATTTTAATCTTATATCTAAATGGAATTTGTGTTCATTGTGAGTCCTTTGTTTATAGCTTCTGTATTATTCTCTTGTTTGGCTGATGCTTATCTTTTATAGTTTTCTTCTCAAAAAAGTTCAAGAAAAATAGATATGCAGAATATGCAGAGAGCCCCCTAAATTTTCTTTTCCTTTATACTTTAATGACAACTTAGTTGCATTTATAGTTCTTGGGACAGTCTTTGTTTCCTTGAGTACATTTTAGCCATTGGTCTCCTTTCATTGAGTACTGAATGTTGCTGTGGAGTTATCTGAGACCAGCCTAAAACCTTTTTCACAGGAGACTGATAATTTTCTTCACTTTAGAGATAGAATTAATGCAAATAAAATAATCAAATGTGTTATGCATATTATTAATTTTACTGGAGTTAATTTAAGGGCTTCATTCAAGAGCTGGTAGCATTTGAGGGATTTTTTTTTTTCAGACTTAATTTGGGTAAGTACAGGCCTCCCTACTTGTAGTCAGGGTCAAAATTTAAAGTGTACCTCAAAACATATCTTTTAGGGGAGAAGTTATTTTCTTGGGCATTAGAAGACTTGAAAATGATTGCTCACTATTGAAATTTTGATAGTACAAGATTAAAAGTATTTAACCTCAGTTTTGTTGTGTGGGATGGTTTTAGAATCTTTAACTTAATGATTCCACTTGTTTAAGTTAGCCACGTTCTGACTTTACTGTGGAAGAGATTCTAAGTGAATCAATGGAGAGTGACTAATGTTAAACACAAAGACATTGTAATCACTTTTTTGCTTGTTCCTCTGAATAGAAACATCCTTTCTGCTATTCAGAGGTCCATGGTCCAATGGTCAGTTCAGCACCATTAGAAAAGGTGACAAAAGGTGAGAGAAGACTGAAAGACTCATTTAGGTCTATTAAAGAGAGAGCTCAATCAGAAAAACTAGGACCATTTGAAAATGATTATAGAAAGTGCAAAATAGAGACATGGATCCTGGAACCTGAGTCCCCTTCACCATTACTGAACATTTTCAAAAGTTCTTTAAACATTTATTTCTTTGTCCACAAAATTGTAAAAATGTCCCTTATTTCAAAAACTTCACTCAAAAAATTCTCTCATGGGAGTCTTTGAAAGTTTAAGCCATTTAAAAATGCATATTATTAATTTTACTGTTTAGTCATTATGGTTCAGTAGTGTGTATAATATATATCAGGGGACATCTTAAAAGGCATATTATCATAAAATGCATATTTAAGGGCTTTCCACCTACATAAATTTAATTTAATAGATTATAACAACTCCAATGGGACCATTAGGGTCTTTGGATAACACAGTTAAGGGCCCTGTTAAAACACATATTCTCTTTATGTTATATTCTACTTAGAGAGTTTGCTCTAGCAACCTGGAGCTTGAATATGTTTGTCTTGATTAGTTAAGAAAAATAAAAATAGAAAAATTTTGGTTTTTTTCAGTAAGACAGCCAACTAAGACAGGGAGAAAGCAAATTTTACAATTAATTATATTGTTTTTAGTTTTAAATAACATGTAAAACAGTATCAATTAAAAATAATAGCTGTTAGTACAAGTGTTTAATGACTCAGATTGCTATGTATTTAAAAATCCTCCTTTTATGTGTTAGAAAATGAGGGTATGTGTGTTTCAGTTTAAGCTGAGGTTATTAATTATTAGTTATCAATGGGTATACTTTAATGAAAAATACAGAGTATAAATTATACCCAGTGTTTGCGGTAATGTGGTCTGCAGACCCCCTACATCAGTATCGCCTGTGTTCTTAAAATACCTGTTTCTCTTGAGTCCCTAGATCATATGGAACAGAATCTCGGCATGTGCCTTGGAATTTTGCATTTTAATGAACTCCCTTAGAGATTCTTGCACAACAACTGAAATTTGAAAGAAGTGGTTATTTTAACCTACAAACCCAACCATATAATGTAGTCCACACATGGGGTCCTATCTAGACTGCACTCTGCTGCCTGGGTGTACACTCTGACTGCAGGGTGCATGCTATAACCCCTTAAACGTTCTTCAAGGAATACTTATTTTGAAACCAGTCCTGGCCTGTACTGCCCACTGAGCTTTGTGGCTCTAACGCTGAGCCACCCACAGCTCTGGCTCTGTAGTAGCCATTGGAAAATGGGTAGAGATTTGAACACAGTTGTCCATTAGAAATCCCCTTCACTGCTAGGACTTGGTTTTTTTTTTTTTTTTTAAAGATTTTTATTGGGGAATTGGGGGGATGGGAACAGTGCTGGGGAATTGGGGGAAGGGGAACAGACAAGTTGCTGTCCTTTTGTTCTTCAATCTAGTTGTGGAGGACGTTGCTTCACTGGCCCAAGTTGGCACCATCATTGTGCTCTTCTCTGGCGAGGCAGATCAGTCGCTGGCTTCTGGACGGCCGCTCACTGTGGCTGCTGGCCACTCACGCTGGCTGCTGGCTACATACGGTAGCCCATGTCAACCCACTGCCACAGGGGGTGCAGCCTACGCCGTCGCCGGCGACTCATGGCAGCCCAGCTCCAGGTTGAGCTGTTGTTCAGCATCTTAGCTGTAGAGGGCAGTGTCACTGGCCCTCATATGTGGGATCCGAACCGGGGCCCTCTGGCATCCCAAGCGAGTTCTTAACCATCGCGCCACTCGGCCGGCCCTAGGACTTGGTATTTTAAAAAAATCATTTTGGTGGTTCAAAATCAAAAGGCCCTCTTCCAGAGGTGTCCGCTCAAGGCCTATAGACTTTCAGTGATTATAATTGACTCATCTACAGCATACTACAAGTTATACCAACACAACCCTCCCCCCCCCAACCCCGCAAACTCTGTGTCATATTATTTCATTCTATAGTCTTCCTCAGAAATGGAATTATACAAAATTGAATTCTATTTTTAACTAATAACCCTATCTCTATATTTGTGTTCCCTGTTTTCTCTCACTTTAGAAGTACAAACAATAGCACCTTGACCCAGTGAAAATTGCACTTATCTGTGGCCCAGATAGGAGGATACCTGAATGAAAAGTCATTTGCTGCAGAAAAGCATCAACTGTGATGGTTGAAATAAATTTAAAACAAATCTCACACTACTGGCTTAAAGTCCTTAAAAGGATTGTCTGGTTACTGGTTTCACAAAGAGCAAAGTGGTTGTAACATCTATGTGCTTATGAGCTTGTGAAGTTTTCTAAAAGTTAGAGACATAAGCACTGCCATTTGCATCATAGCTCTTGCATTCACTGGCTTTGAAGACTTGCATCTAACAAAAGGCCTCCCAGCTGTGTTTAACTGCAGGGGTGGGGGACGCGGGGGTGGGGTGGGGGGAGACATTGGTTGGTTCTTGATTATTGGTAAGGATTCCCAGCTGTGCTTACTTAGGAGCTCTCTGACTAATAGTCTTCCTTCTCCAGTAGAGAACCCCTACTGAATAGAGTTGTTAACATCATAAAAGTGCCCTATAAAATCCAGTCAAATAGTGGCTTTCTAAGCCCAAATTGCAGTAAATGGAAAATGTGAAAAGTTTGAAATTAAGTGTGAACATCAAGTTTTAACATGGGAGGAATAAACTGAGTAAGTAAAAAAGATAATTATTTGGATCCTTAAAGCTGTAAACTAAATATTCTGACATACGGGTTCTGGAAAGTTCTCTGAAATGGTTTACTAATTGTCCTTACTGTAAGAAGCTGATCTTTATTTTAGTTTTTAACGAAGTGTTTAAACTTAAATTAGAAATTATTAAAAGTGCAAAAAGTTCAACATTGTTACAGTTTTCTTTCTCCATTCCTATTATTTCATTCTCAATTGATGTCAGATTTATTCATCAGTTGTTTATTATGCTAGAGGCAGGTAAAGTCTTACACACCATTTCCTCTACTCATATTGGCTGGACTTGACTAACAATTCAATAGTGAATCATGACATTGTCACTGTTTGAGTAATGTAGGCCAGAAGATAAAGACAGCTGCATGTCTGAATGATCTGAAAAGGGTCTTTAGTCCTCCACTACAAGTTTACTTTTAAGATTTGGCCTTTCCCTGTTGTTGGTTCCCAGGAGAGACAGTAAGAAAACAAACCATCCTCATTACCAATAAATAAATGCTGTACTGGGATCGTTTGGGAGATGAAAACACTGCTTATGAAAAGATTTCTAGCACCTCTTATATCTCTTTATGAATCAGACAAAAGAGTTTATTGAGTTCTGTGCTAGATGCTCTGGGGGACGGAAACCATAACAGAAAACAACATCCATGAATTAAGAGGCTCATAATACTGTTGGAGATTCAAACCAACCTACCTTCCCTTTTTCTCTCAGCAGTCTCAACTTGTTTTAGCAGTTCAGCCATCACCTCTTCTATATCCTACACCTGAGTTCTCTCCTGATTTGGGTCCACTTTACCTCCTTGTCTACTAGACCCGTCTTCCTGGATGTCTTTTTATTCCTTCAGTGTAGTATGTTCAAAACAAAACCTTTCCTCTTTTCTCTCACATCTGTTTCTCTTTCTGCATTTGCTTTTTTCTATTTATGGTGATGACATCGCCATCCTGCCAAGCTGTGCCCAGGCCCCAAACTTGTCATTTTTGTTAACTCATTTCTCTCTTCACTCTTGCTTCTGTAGCATCTTGTTGCTCATAGTTGCTCTCTGTTTTCATTCCCGTGCCATTCTATCCTAGATTCCAGCCTGCCTTGCTTTTGCCTAGACTGCTGGAATAGCCTCCTAACTAAATTCCTACCTCTAATCTCAACCCTCCTAATAATTCGTCCTAGAGGTTTAGCTCCATTAATCTCCTAAAAGTATAGTGTTAATCTGCTGCTCAGAGACAGTGCCTCCCCAATGGTTACAGGAGGCTGTCCTGACACTGCTAACTTGCCCTTCATGGTCTTTCACAACCTAATCTTGTCTGGCTTTCCAACTTCATTTCACGGCATTTCTCTTGCTCAGAATCTTGTGCTTCACTCAAACCAAGTAACTTGCTGGCCCTTATATTTGTGCCTTTACTTTTACTTTTCTCTTGGTCTGGAATAGCCTTTTCTCATTTCTGTGGCTCTAGATCCTGCCTAAAACATCAGAACGTGTCCAGTAATTAGGTATAGAATTAAATACTATAGACTAAAGTTTAAGAGCCTGAACCCTAGAACAGAACTGCTCAGGTTCAAACCCTGGCTCTGCCACTTATTAGCTGTGTCAAGATACTTGACCTTTCTCTACCTCTGTTTTCACATCTACAGTAGAAAATGGGGGAAATAATAGTATCTAATCCATGGTGCTATGATGAGGTAAATGAATTAAACCTCTGAGAATAATGTCTTACGCATATAAGATCTTATATCAATGCTAGATATCAATTGCGAATGAGTAACTTTTGTCTTCATTTCTAGGGTTTTACCCTTTAAGTAAATTCTTATTTAGGTATCAAAAAGATTAATTACAAGTATGTGTAAATAACCCATCTCTTTATTTGTGAGCATGAGATATATACTTCACTTATCTTTATGTCAAATAAAGAACTTGTACTCAGACATATTAAAGAAGTTAGTAAGGACAATTTCTGACAAACACTGAAGTATATAAAATGGGTTAATGAATCCCTGTGTATACATCAGCTGGCTTCAACTCATGGCCAGTCTTGTTCAGCTAGACCCTTTTCTGTATTATTTTGATGAAATCCCAGATAGCATATGCTTCAACTATAAACAGTTCAATGGGTATTTCTAAATGATAAAAACTTTTAAAATACCATTATGATACTTAAAAATTTTAAGAGTAATTTCTTAATGTCATTAAATAGTAATTTGGTTGTCTGATTTCCAATAGTATAATAAAAATCATATATTTTTTAAAATGATTTGCTTTAGTCAGGATCCAAAGAAAGGCTCAGACATTGGAGTTGGCTGCTGTGCTTTTAAATGTCTATTAGTCTATAATATCCCCCTCTATCTCTGTCATTTTGTTGTTTGTTTTCATTATATTATTTGTTAAGGAAACAGGGCTGTTTGTCCTGAAGAATTTTCCAACCTGGATTTGGTTACATCTCCATGGTGTAACTTAATATGTTCTCTCTTCTTGTGTTTCCTTTAAACGAGTAGTTAGATCAGATTTAGGTATGATGTTTTTGGCAAGACTACTTCATAAGTCCTGTGGCATTCTTCCATCTGAAGTGACCTAATGTTGGAAAGTCTCTTTTTGTGGTGATAGCAGCCACTGATCATGAATATCTACACCCATTAACTCATTTAGGGTTGCAAAACGGTGATATTTAAGTTTTATCGTTCCCTCTACATTTATTAGCTGGAACATTTCTATAAGGAGGCGCTTCCCTCATCTACACTGTGATTACCCACTGGTGTGGTTCGCAAAAGAAAGTCTTGTTAAATGCTTCATTCTTTTCATCGATATAACATTTTTCAAAGTAATGAGTTGATTTTCTAGTATCTTCCAATGGTTACCAATTGCATTTTATTTCATTTGCTTTTTAGTATTATGAACCTGTTTTAATCCATTGTTGTTATCCTTATTGATCCTCAAATTATCCCATTGTTAGTCAGTGGGAACCTCTTCTGGTTAGCTTCTGAATCCCTTTGACATAAACCAGGCATGTGTGACAGCTTCCTCTCTATCTGTTAGGATAACACATTCCAGACTCCTGAACATTATTCGAGTCCTAACTATATTTCAAGGCCTAACAGTTTTCGCGTCCAACATGAAGACTTTCTGAGCACAGCTGCCCACACTCCTTACCTCACCGCTGAACCCCTGTGGCTCCCAAAGTTATGAGCTCTTTTGTCGGTGATCAGAGGCTGGTCTTCTCCAAATAGCAACATTGAACCTCTGTCCCCCTAGTGCTTGCATAAGGCATTACATAGAGTTGTCACATGATCAGTTTCTCTGATTACTTAATACTTCCCTGGTTACATAGGCTTATAATTAATTACATTAGACTTTCAAGAATTTAATGGGAATAATATTGCTTATTATGGGATTTGAGATTCTAAGGTAGTTCAAAATGTTTTCTGGTCTTGCATGTATAATTGGATTGATTTTCTAATCGTGTGTGTATGTGTGTGTGTGTTGTGTGTGTGTGTGTTATGTATATATAACTATATATAAATAAATATATGTTATAATATAATTTCAGATTAAGTGACTTAAATCAGGGCTCTTTAAAGGATATTCTCTTATATCACCACAGTACAATGATCAGTTTCATCATCTACATTAATTCATTACATGTCTTGATTTTAACCAAAATAAGTAACACTTATGGGAAGTTTGTATACATGTTTCTTAGGCACAAGTTCAAAATAATGCCAAGGATAGATGATATTATTAGGTCAAATTTATTGATAAGGAAACTGAAGCCCAGAAAGATTGTCATTTTACTGTGTTAAAAGTCTTTGTTCTTTAAATCTTGCTAACTCTAATTGATTGAGACCTCGTAGGAAAGTTTATAGAGGATTTAATGCATCCTGGTAAAACAAAGAGAGCCGTGAGCTCAATGAGTTATCCAACCTAGGTGCCATTTGCCTGTGATGAGTGTGGAGTATTTCCTTCTAGACCTGTCATTCTCACTGGATTCCCAGGCAGCAGCTGCCACAGACTGAATTGTCTCTTGCTGATGAGTGTAAAGTTTCATCTCCTTTTCTAATCAGCAAAATGAAATTAAATGGAGAATTCTGAAAAAAGCCTGAAATACTATTGCCGATCTTGCTATAATTTGGAAATTTTCACTCTAGTACACTGGTGATTTGGCAGTTTTGAGAATTAATTCTAGATGTGACAGAAGTTCCAAATCAGCTTGAGAGATTGTCACTTAAAATGCCATTACTTTACACAAAATTCTTCCTGATTATATTTCATTCAGGAAACATTTGTGGGAGGCCTACTGTGGGCCTCTGCCTACGTGCATCCGAGAAGGGGCAGAAGAGCCTAATAATTCTGAGAAATGGGCCTACATTAGCATATCTCACATCTGAGCATGCCTTGCCCATACTCTGCCTACCTGCTCAGATATCACCTTATGCCTGGCTTCCCTAAAGAGAAGCCTCTTGGTTATCACATTTCCCAGGATTTATTCCTGCTATAATATGTTGCCTCCCTCCTTTAAAATCAAATCCATTCAGGGCCAGCAGAACGGCTCAGCTGGTTAAGAGCTCACTCAAGAGTGCGAGCTCTGAGCAACAGCGGTTCGAGCCCTGGCCCGAGCTGAGCTGCCGCTGAGCTGCCAACAGGTGGCAGGATGGCTCAGCTAAAAAAAAAATTGGTAAAGTCAAATCCATTCATTCTCATTCTCTCTCTCTCTCTGCCCACCTCCCCCCACCCCACACACACACCTTCACCTTCTCCCCTACCCCTTCAGCTAATCTGAAAATAACCTAGGGTGTTACTATTTGTCATTCCTAATGTAGTGACAACAATTTTAAGCTAAGTGGGAGGAGTGGGCTGTGGCATATAATCTTGCCAGCATAGTATATTGGGACCATTTCTGTGGATGCGTTAGTTGATTGTCATGTGTGTATTAGTATCTGTAGAAGTCATAGAAACTGTTATTTGAGTGTCCCCTTTGTCCCAGAACCACAAAATCAGTTTCTCAGAAGCTTGGAAACTCTGAGACTACATTAGCAAACATGAATGACTATTACCTAATAGTAAATTTCTCAAAGGTCTAGCTATTTAGGAGACAAACTTGAATCCTAGACTCCATACAAATGTGAGTTGGGTGGCTTTCCTTGCCACAGCAATTAGCCAAATTAACTGGGGACCCAAATCTAGGGAAACAATATTAGATGACTTCAGCTTATGTAAAACCATGTGTTTGTTTAACCAGAATTATGCATGGGTTAGTTACCAAATCAAAGCAAAGATTGCTCTTTGTTGTTTTGAACTCCAAAGACCATCTAAATTCTTCAATTTTACTAACATTTTTGTGTTTAAAATTATTCATTGTAATGGACTGTCAACTACACCTTGGAAATGACTTGTGATATGTCAGTGAGAGTGTTTCTTGAAAGTGGATTTGCTCTTCATGTACAAAATATGAACCAAAATAAATTTGCAATCCATCATTATTAATATATCTGCATTTTTAATTACTAAAGGAAATTGATATCAGCTGATTTTATAGAAGTTACTTTGTTAGATTACATTCTTGTCCCCCTTGGAGAGATAACTTAATTAGGCTTATGTCACAAAAGCAATTAGGTGAGTAATCTTGTCTCTAATCCACTTAGATAAAAGAATTTCAAGCAATTTGTGATATAACCAATAAGTTTATCAAGACAAAGTCTTTTTGAGGCTTCAGAAAGCAGGGGCATAACTCTGAACACAAAGTTTTCCCAGCCTTTATTTTATTCATCCTGTGTTATAAAATCATCCTTTTAGAAGAATCAGGGTAAATGTAATTCATAATATAGCCCCTTACATATAATTGTTTTTAAATCAGCATTGTAATAATACTATCTATTTAGGTTTAGAAGTTATTTGATTTTATCAGATAAAAATTCAAAAAGGCCAAATGGAAAAGGCTATGTCAATTCACAGGGCTCTAGAAACAGACACTTTATTAGCCTCAGGCCCCCCGTTTTCTAGGGCTATACTCAGTTCACTAGATCACAATTAGAACCTTATGCTCTGTTGTGGCAGTTTGTGAAATCTATGATGTTTCTCAGTATATATTTAGCTGCCAGAGACAGAATCAGTTAGTCACTGTTTATCATCATCATCAATAACAACAAAGCAGTAAATTATCTATTATAAGCTATATTAAGATAGTAAGTCACAGATACCTTTATATTAGAAAAAAAAGTATTTAGAAAAGCAAAAAGTTCTGTTTTGTAACTTCTTTAGTTAAGTAATCTATATGTGGGTTAGTAGTACACTATATGTTTTGTTTTGTTTTTTTTTTGTTTTGTTTTTAAATTTACAACATTTAGACGAAGGGGCTTTCCTTAAAATGATATTCCTCAACTTGTTGATTCTTGAGTGAATGAAAAGCAAGATATTTTAATAGTTTAAATTACTAAAAAACTAATTAAGTCATGTTTATTTAAATCTTTATACTTTAATAATTCACCAAAGAAATGTGTTTTAATTGTTTCTGATCTCCTATACTGAGTAGATTTACTTCCATTCCAATGGACCAGCAAATAACATAAATTACAGTCCCCATATTAAATTTATTTTGTTAAAGTTTATATTGATCTCAGATATAATAATATAAAATATATTTATATTTTATATAAAATACATGTATAACCTAACAGTGTAAAAGGATGACTAGGAAGCTATATACATAGGCAAGGCAAATCTGAATAAGCCCAGCAAAAATAAAAAAAAAAGAAGACATGAAGAAGGGCTGCAACAATGAAAGCATTCTCCAGTTCACAGATTGATCAGAAAAAAGTGGGCTTATGGACTTGGGGTTTTAGAACACAATTTCTTCTAAACCAGTAGATGATGACTAAACTATTTGGACACAGCAGTGATTCCAAAGAAGCCAGTTTATGTAATAGGAGTCCCAGGAGGAGGGAAGAGAGATAAACAAGAGCCAAAAATTTTACACAGTTGATGAAAAATATTAGTCTATAGACCCAATAAGCTCAATAGATACCAAGCAGGGTAAACACAAAGAGAACCACATCTAGACACATCATAGTCAAACTGCTGAAAATCCAAAGACAAACAGTAAAGAGACATTTACCAAAATGTCTGTTTTTGAAAGATTCTGCTAAGAGAATGAAAAGCAAGCTACATTGGGAGAAAAATCGGTGCAAATTACATGTATGATAAAGGGCTTTTATCCAAATCGATAAATAGCTCTAAGCAAACAGTCCCTTTTTCATGAATAGGTGATTTGAGTAGACACTCCCCTCAAAAAGACATATGGATCACAAATAAACACATGAAAAAATGCTCAACATGATTAGTTATTAAGGAAATGCAAAAGCAAAAAGCAAATTTTAGAAACCATGGAAATGTTTGTGATTTTAATTGTTTCGATGGTTTCATTGGTGTATACATGTCAAAACTTATCAAATTGTACACATTAATTATGTGCACTTTATTGTACGTCAATTATGCGTCAATAAAGACATTAAAATTTGTAAAGTTTAAAAATACCATTACAAAAATAAAAAGCCAAACTATGTTCTGGGAGTAAATATTTGGACCTTATATATCTGATAAATGATTTATTTAAATAATATATAAAGAACTTTTACAAGTTAATAATAAGAGGCAAATTAATTAAAATGGGCAAAGGATTTGAATGGACATTTCATCAAAGAAAATATGTGAATGGCTAATAAGCACATGAAAAAATAATCATTAACAAAATGCAAATTAAAACCACAATGACATACCAGTATGCACCCACTAGAACAGGTATAATAAAAAAGACTGATGATACCAACTGTTGGTAAGGATTAGTAGAAATTTGAAACCCTTATACACTGATTACAGGAATGTAAAATAATACAGGCACTTTGGAAATTGGTTTGGAAATTTCCTAAAAAGTTAAGCATAATACTTATATAACCTGGCAATTACACTCCTGGGTATTTATATACCTAAGAGAAATAAAACCCATGTCCACAGAAAAATGAGCATGTCGTTGTCTATAGCAGCATTATGTAGACTAGCTAACAATGGGAAAGTAAGGAGCAGATAAACAAAATGTGGTATATCCATACAAAGAATACTACTCAGAAGTAAGAAATGAGCTACTCACCCGTGTACCAACATAGGTAAACCTCAAAACCATTATGCTACATTAAAGAAGTGAGACCAAAAAAGCCTGCAGGTTGTATGCTCTATTTATATGAAATTTCTAGGAAAAAAACCCCAAAAATATAGAGACAAAAAAGTGTATCAGCAGCTGTCTGGACTGTAGATATGAGGGACTACTGACTACAAATTGGCAAAAGAGAATTTTTCCAGCTGATGGAAGTGTTTTAATCCTGAATTGTGGTGATGGTTGCACAACTATAAATATTTACTAAAACTCATTGTAAAACACGTCAACATTATGATGTATAATTGATACCTTAATAAAACTGTTAAAAATAGTAAAAAAAAAGATATCTAGGGTGGAAGTAGGAACTTGAGACTCATTAACATAGAGGTGATCACTGTAACTATAAAAGTGGAGAAGACACCTAGGGAAAGTCTATTGAAAGAAAAAGCATAAGAACCCTATGGTCCAGCAATACTTAGAGGATCCAGCAAAAAAAAAAAAAAAGAAAGGAAGGAAGAAAATGCAGCTATGGAAGTAGAATAAAAACCAAAGAAATACAGTGTCTCGGCAAGTATGTATTGCTTGGAGGGGGCTGGTCAAAAAGATCTCAAATGCTACTCATGGCTCGAAGAAGAAAAGAAACCAAAAGATCCCTGAGGGTGGTCACCTGAGACCTTGGCATGAGCAGTTTCTGAGGAGCAGGGAGTGTACAGGTCAACCTGGAGTGGACGTGGAAGTGAGTGAGAGGTAATGGAAGGCAGGCAAGAAGTGTGGGGTCTGTTTCAATAAGTTTATCTGAAAATGGAAGGAGGCAGGTGAAGCAGCAATAGGAGATGCAAGTAAGACATTTTTGTTTCAATAGAACAGTCAACAGCATGTTTCACTGTAGACGGGAAGAATGAGTAGGAGGAAGGATGTTGAGAATTCAGAAGAAGGAGCATAAATTCAAACATAAATCCCACAAGAAGACAAAAGAGAACGGGGTTGATAGCACGGATTGAGGGATTTGCATTAAGCTAAGGATGAAACAATTTTTCCATGGATTAGAACAGAGGAAATGATGGTATGGATGTTAGTGAATCCATAGATTCAAGGCATTAAGGGAAGGCAGGTTTGATGGCTTCTGTTTTCTTTGTAGGAAGCATAG
>NW_017732114.1:40598-43712 GCF_001890085.2 Hipposideros armiger | reverse complement strand
CTTCTGCCACATCTCTATCCTCTTGCTGTGAAGCATAAATCCTATCAGAATATCAAATATGTATGATTATAATTAAACTTTTATTACCACTGTCAAGCTTGCAGATTTTCTTGTAAGCACATACCTCTTTAATATGTAGAGTTTCTTATTTTTTTCTGCCTATGAGAACTATTAATTTTGAATAAAGACTGTATTCATTTTTAGTTACATTCTGAAAGTTAATGATGATATCCATGGAATTATATGTGTCTTCTTGTATCAAAAATTTCAATTCATTCTATTAACTTGTGCTGAACACAATTAATGTCAACACCTAGACACTCTTGTTTCTGATCCCCTTACTAGATAGATTTGTTTCTTCAATGTGTTTCTGAACATCTTTTTTTTTTTAAGATTTTTTTATTGGGGAATTGGGGGAGGGGGACAGCGATGGGAATCAGAAAGGGGGAACAGACAAGTTGCTGTCCTTTTGTTCTTCAGTCTAGTTGTAGAGGACCTTGCTTCACTGGCCCATGTTGGTGTTATCATTGTGCTCTTCCCAGGTGAGGCAGATTGGTTGCCGGCCTCTGGACAGCCGCTCACAGCAGCTCTTGGCAGCCCACGCTGGCTGCCAGCCACACACGGTAGCTTAGGGCAGCCCACTGCAGCTTCACTGCAGCCTAAGCCGTCCCGGGTGACTCAAGGCAGCCCAGCTCCAGATCGAGCTGTTGTTCACCATCTTAGCTGTAGAGGGCAGTGTCACTGGCACTCATGTGGGATCTGAACCAGGGCCATGCTGCTCAGAGCTGGCATCTCAAGCCAGCTCTTAACCAATGCACCACTCGGCCGGCCCATTTCTGAGCCTCTTAATTCTTTGCTTTCTGTCAAAAATGCCATACTCTGCATCAGGACTATCCAATAGAATGTTCTGTGATGATGGAAATATTTCATTCTAAAGGTATTGCTGAGTCCTTGAAATGTGGCTAAGACAACTGAAGAACTGAATTTTTACATTCTAGTTAATTTTAATTGAAATTTAAATAGCCACATGGGTCTAGTGGCTACCCCATTGAATAGCACAACTCCAGGGTATCACTTCCATTTTCAATTAAATATTTTCAGCATCATCCGAACTTAAACCTCTCACTGATGTGTTCATATATACTTTTGTCTATCCTATACGTTATATATGTTTCTTATATTCCAGTAATTAAGGTATTTTTACTTCATAATCTTATGTTTTCAGTACAGTAATAATACATAGTCCCGGATGACTGGGACTATGCATATGTATTTCTCTTTGTAGAGTATGTAATGTATTATCTGAAAATCAGGTGCTTGCTTTTCTTTATTTATTTTATTGCAAATAAAAGTTTGGGTTGTTTTTTTTTTTAAATGAATGGCAAAGAACATCAGAATAGATAAAGAAAAGAATAAAAATTGCCCCAGTGGCACAACTACTACTCTTTCCCCTCCTACACACACATGCCCACCCCCACCCGCAATACACACAGTGATAAGTGTGATATGTGATAGACTTGGGGACTTGGATGACTTTTTTCTACACATAATATATTTTTTTTATTTTTAAACACATTGCTGATTATACAGATAATACATGTTTATTGTTTTAAAACACTAAGCAATATAGTGAAGGAAAAACAATCATCCATAATAACGGAATGGATGTATTAACCATTTTTTTTGTGCTGGTCTTCCAGTATTGTTTCTAAGACCCCTAGGTAGATGGATACACAGGTAGGTAGATAGATAGGTAGATAAGCAAGCAGGCATTATAAAAATTTTAATTATACTATAGATAGACAGGGCTTACCAATAAAAGCATATACCTTTCAGATGGTAATCAAACAAAAATGTATGTCACTATGGGTGTGTGTCATTGGCTATGGAATTAGTGGCTATTTTGAACATTTGTAACTTTAAAGTAATAAAAATAGGTACTGGTTAACATTTATTCCCTGAATTTGTCAATTCATAAACACGACTTTACTGNTACCTTTCTAGGGATGAACAAACTCCCCAGCTTCAGAAAAATCAGAGAGGCTGGAACACAAAGATAGGAAGATGAAATATTGACAGCATCCAAGACACCATAGGAACTGAACACCACAGCTTAAGCTGCAAACTGAAGTAGGCCTAGGGCATGTGGTACAAGGCCAAATTGGACCAATTGAGCATCCCTGTGAGATCAAAGTAATTGAGCCAATACCTTGGGATAATAGGAGGAGTTCTTTGACCATGTGAAAGTTACATATGTCCTCTGAGCTGCTGATTTGTCACCAGTAAATGGGGATGAGAATGCCAACCTTGTAGTTCCTGCTAGAATTAAAATACGCCCTTACTATGGAGTCTGGCATATAGTAGTGCATATAGAATAAAAGCTAGTATATAATTACTAGAATCTATTGAAACATTAGTAATGTTAATAACTACCTGCATTGTGGATAATATTGTGGATTAATTCAAACTCTATAAAAGGGTTTTATTACTTACCTGAAAGTAATATTTTAAATACCAAAGCATTGCAGTTTTGTTTGGAAGGACATTGACTTTTGATTTAGTTTTCAAATTAGTTTCATCAAAGAATAGGCATTGGAAAAATCTTAAATGTAATCTAATTCCCATTTATCCTCTTTGGTTGAGATTGCATTTAAGTTTCTGTCAGACCAGAATAATTTTTTGTATTTTCAAAGAAATCTCCAGAGATGCTCTGTTGGTTTTGTTTTTGAATCTTTACTGCTTTTGAACTTATTCACACACAGAGAAACAATCTAAATACATCTACTCTTTAGAAATCTCTGATGGCAAATAAATTTCCTTGAATTCTAGCTTAAATCTTTAATGCTGTTTTGTTTTTACTCTTTTTCTTCTCAATGGAGAAAAAAAGGAACAGTTGATTACTGTTGTCAACTTTCTTTTGTTTAGGGCTTATTTAGTATGCAATGCTTGAATATCTTTTTTTTCTCTGTCTGGATATAGAACTCTCAATGCTTTTTTTTTTTCTTTTTCCAAGAATGATTGAATTTACAATAGAGATGCTTTAGAGCTCACTTTTTCCCAATATATAACCTTAAGAGTTAGTACCAATTAAAATATTGTTATCATCTAGCATTT
>NW_017732114.1:35342-36823 GCF_001890085.2 Hipposideros armiger | reverse complement strand
TATATATATATATATATATATATATATATTGCCAAATTGCCCTCTAGAAAGTTTCTTGTTGCTTATAGAAACGAATAAATAATCCTTGTTCTATTTCTACTCTAATCATTTTTATGCAGCTTTTCTTTAAATCTTTAAACTTCTCTTTCATTTTAAAACTCATAATTTCTTTTTAATCATTGTTTTTTTCAAGGAATTAGCAAAGTAATCACATTGTTATAAATACTCAAATAATATAACTGTCTTGCTTTTTCTTAGTAAAACTTCTTATATATAACATTTTTCACTGTATAAATTGTTTCTTTCTAGGGTGAACAAGGAGAAAAAGGAAATCCAGGTGTGGCGGGCATTAACGGACAAGATGTAAGCCTAACTCTCTTTTTCTTAATATTCTGTTTACATTTTGTCACTGAAATATGCTGACTATCTAACCCTATTAAGGTTCTACCATCCTTGAAAGACTTAACCACAATCAGAGCAAAATCAAGAATCAAGGCAGTATTTCACATGGCTCAGTAGAGGCCCACTGTTTTTAATTTCACTACAGGTAGTTCATTGGCTTTATACACAGTTGATCCTGGAACAATGCAGGGGTTAGGGACCCTGACCCCCATGCAGTAAAAAATTTGCGTATAAATTTCGACTCACCAAAAATTTAGTTGGTTCCATGACCCCCACATGGATAATAAAATCCACGGATGCTCAAGTCCCCTGTATAAAATGGTGAAGATCAATGCCTACAGTTGACCCTCTGTATACTCAGACTCCCAACCACAGATCAGAAACAATACTGGTACTTACCAAAAAAAATTAATGCATAAGTGGACTCAGGCAATTCAAACCCATGTTGTTCAAAGGGTAACTTTATTTCATACTTGTATCATCCTTAACAGCCCTTTCCAACTTGCTGTTTCTGCCTTGCATTTTTCTAGTCTTCCTTTCTGTATCTTTTTCTTCTTACATTCTGCTGTGGCCTGTGTTCTTACCCAGGGTTCATTTCTCATATTACGCCAAATCTCCATCAACTGAGGGATCTGTATAGGTAGGATCATAGTGATGAGCAGAAAGGGAAGAAAGGAAGGGAAACGTGTACTTGTATCTATGTTGTGCACCCCCCGTTGCACCAGTTTGTCACCTTCATGGATTCTCTTGCCTGTAACATCCTCCAGTCCCATCATCATCTCCTCCCCTTCCCTTTAAGACAGTTATCACCCTAGAGCTTCACTTCAATTGTTATGATGAGATTTGAAGGATACTCCAAATCTGGATTTTCCTCTGAAATGTAGGTTAATCTTACATCAAGTCATCAAACTCACCATTCAGTAAAGATAAACGTTGCCGGGGCTGGCCGAGTGGCGCGATGGTTAAGAGCTCGCTTGGGATGCCGGAGGGCCCCGGTTCGGATCCCACATATGAGGGCCAGTGACACTGCCCTCTACAGCTGGGATGCTGAACGGCAGCTCAACCTGGAGCTGGGCTGC
>NW_017732114.1:19182-34995 GCF_001890085.2 Hipposideros armiger | reverse complement strand
TTTTTCCCATGGTTTCTTTTTTTTTTTTTTCACTTGCATAAAAATGTTTTTGAAAGGGTCTGAAGGGCCACACTACTTGCTTTATGGATAAAAGAATAAGAAAGCTAGGTTTGATTCCTTAATGCCGCAGAGGTGTTATGAAATCCATCTTGTATGTGGTCGATCATTACAGTGAGAAGGGGGGCTGATCACTATAATACTTAAGGCCTTTGGACAAAGGAAGATGGGCACCCAAGGGGGGAATGCCTCCAAAAGAGAAATACCCAGTGAATTAGCCCTAGTAGTTAACACTGGCATGAGGCCTGACCCTCACCCGACCTACAGCTTTATTCTTGTTTACTTCCTAAGATGCCCATTCACACTTTTAATATGATCCTCATTCCTGTTCCTCTCCCCTTTGAAGTCATTTTAATACACCAGAGAATGGGAACTAGCACCAGTGGCTTCTAACTAGAGGAGTCTCTGCATTTTCTCTACCTCCTTACTGTACCTTAAGACATGGAACGTCACAGCTGTTGGGCAATTTAAATGGAATCTCTGGTTCACCTCCCTGCCCCTGACATTGGAGGTACCTGATGCAGGGGTAAGAGTCCTGGGGTGGAAAACCAGAGCTCCATATATGTCCCAGGTCTGTCACTAGCTGAGAAAATCACTTCTCATAGTCTAAAGTGATGGACTATGAATAGATTATCTAAAGTCCCCATTATTATAATTTTCTACAAAGAGATTTTAAGGTTACAAATTTGAAAAGCATGGTAAAATTTAAAGCGATCATTCAGGTTTCTGGAATTCCCGCTCCACACATAGGACACTGTGGGGAAAATAAAGCAGGAATACAGCTGGAGTCAGTATGGAGAGTTCTGTATGTTTGTCCTCTCTCCTCTGAACAGAGGGGAGGTGTGTTCCAAGCTGTGTTAAATGAATATTTGTTTTACACTGTGTTCTGTAAAACTAAGAGAACTGCGGCCTTTGCCTGTGTGTTTTGTTTTTCTGTCACACTCTTCATGGATTCCTTGGAATCCCTAGTACTTAGTAAGTGTTTGGCGTGATTCAGTTCTCAATAGTTATTTGCTAAAATTTCATTTTAAAATCTGAGAGATTATTATAATAGATGAAAACAAAAGTGATTAGAGCCTAAACTAGGATAACAGAGATGGAAGGGAGGACACAGGGAGTGATATTGCAGAGGTAGGATATATACCATTTGGCACTTGGCTGCAGTGAAAACTCAAGAACAGACCAAGGTTTGGACCATTCATTATGGGAAGGATGTTATCGTGCAAGAAGTGTAGGAGTATTGAAAGAAATCATAGTTCTTCAAAATACAACCAAGGGTCGGCCAAGTGGCGCGTTGGTTAGGAGTTGGCTTGGGACGCCAGCTCTGAGCAGCAGGGCCCAGTTCAGATCCCACATGAGGGCCAGTGACACTGCGCCCCCTACAGCTAAGATGATGAACAACAGCTCGACCTGGAGCTGGGCTGCCATGTTCTGCCAGTGACGGCATAGGCTATGGTGGGGCTGCCCAGCAGCTGATGTGAGCTTTTGTGAGCTGCCTTGAGCCACTGAGAGTGGCAGTCCAATGGCTGGCAAGTGACTGCCTCACCCAGGAAGAGCGCAATGATAATATCAACATGGACCAGTGAAGCAATGTTCTTCACAACTAGACTGAAGAACAAAAGGACAGCAACTTGTCTGTTCCCCTCCCCCCAATTCCCCAATAAAATCTTTGAAAAAAATATATATATATATGACCAAGCTATATATACATGTGGCTGTCAGAGGAAAAAAGCAAATGTTTTTAGAAGTTTATTAAGATAATGTTAGAATTTAAATAGAAAAGAGATTTTTCCAAATACTTGAATAAAACTGGGAAGAGACTTGAGGGGTTGGAAACTAAAATATACTCACATTACTTTAGAAATTTGGAATTTTTTCTTATGGTGTCTGAAAGCAAAGTGACTTGGCTTTTTAGGATTAATCAATTGATACACACATATACTTGTGTGCCTGTTACATGACCAGATGCCCTGGCAGCCATGGTATAAGTCCCAACTCTGAACAGATCAACATATGGAGAAAGCCCACAGCCTAGTGGGCAGCATGACCTTTCCTCTTTGAGAAAGATCTTGGAAGAGTCCTTCACATGCCCCCAGTCACAAGGTGGCATTTCTTTAGCATCATCATAGATTAATGTGGCTCATTAGGTACATCATAAGGCATGAACAGAGCACAGCAACTAACTTTTCTCACTTGGTCACTTCGTTAATATGTAGAAATGATATTATCTTTCTTTCCTTAATTTTGCCAAAGATATTTAAGAGTCATGACTAAAAAGAAATAGGGGAAGTAGTGAAAGTTCTCTTTTTCCTTCATGATCACTAGGAGTTAAGAATCAAGTGCCCTGTTACTACATCGTTGGTAGCAGTGGTGTGAATATTATGTTAGTGTCCATCAACTGTTCTCATGAGGAATTTGAAATTCAATCCATATGGGCTAGCTAGCCTATTTCAGAGGCAAGAAATAAAGGCTTGAGAAATTAAGCAACTTTCTTTTAGAAAATGGTAAAATCAGCCTTTAATCCTACATGCTTAACTGAAAAGTCTCTTATTTTCCTACTAACTCATACCACATTTGTCATTGCCAATTTTTCAATGCAAAAATAAACTGACTACACATTAAAGTCATTCAGCATTTATGACAGTTCGCTCGGACTTTCAATAATCCGAGGTACATGTTCTTAGGGAATGAAGGGTATTATAATAGCTATTTCCATTTGAATTAAAGTCAAGCGTGATGGGGATTATAACTTCAGAAATATCCTGTTAGAATGCATAGTGAATCAATTCAATGGGCTAGCTCATTTCAGCTACTTTCCAAGTCAAGGAAAATTGGAAGAATTTAATATTCCTACTAAATGAATTCAAAAGCCTTTTTAAAGCCTTTAGTCTTGCATATTCCATATATCTTGATGTAAATGTATCTTTTAGTAATTTCTTTTGTGCCAACTTTCTCACAAAATGGGCAAGCTGTCTTCAGAAAGTGTAAACCTTATTTAAAGGAGAGTTTGCAGTAGTTGAGTCTTTCTCTATGGGGCACTGTGCATTTTGGGCAAGACCTTTCTTTATCATGTGGGGCTCTTACATGAGCAGAATGTTTAGCATCCTTGAGGCTCACCAACTAAATGCCAGTAGCAGATCTTAGTCATTAGGACAAAAATATGTTCTGATATCTTTCTAAATGCATCCTTGACTTGTGTGTGTGTGTGTGTGTGTGTGTGTGTGTGTGTGTGTAAACCTTGTATTGATCTTCAAGTTATTGAAATATTAGACTAAAGATATCTTTATATTATAAAGTATATAAAGTATATTATATAGTGTCATTAGACTAAAGATACTAAATACATATAGTTTACTAATGCATAACAAATATGTAGTCTAGATAATGCATGCCAAACATACATTGAAGTTGTCAAAAATTTGAATTGCTAGAATTTATCCTTCAAAATACAAGACCTCACCTTTACAGATTCTAGTTTATAATTAAATGATTCTAATTGTGGCCAACTCTGAGACATACATTCAACAATGGCATCTTAGAACGGACTTGAGCGGGAGTCTTATAAAGTTGTTAATGCGAACTTTGAAGCCAGAACACATGGGCTCAAATCCCAGCTCTTCCACTGCCTAGCTGTTATCTGCTTGATACATTACCTATCCTCTCTGTGACCCAGTTTCTTCATTTGCACAAGGGGATCTTAATATTAATAGTACTTAACTCATCAGTACTTTTTTTTTTTTTTACAATACAGGATTATCATATGTAAAGTATGTAGGACAGTGTCTCACATACAGTAAGAGCTATATAAATATTTGCTATTTTTAGAAACTAGGTTAAATAAAACACATTTGTCTCTAATAAAAATATCTTTTCATTTGTTTATTTTTGCGGAGTTATATAATCTTGGAAAAGTAGATTTCAATCATTGAGTTTAGTTTCATCCTCTGAAGCTTTATTGTTGTCTTTGAAACATCCCTATCAGAGTTAGAGCATCTGATCTTCCTAAAATAATCATGTTAATCTCCTTATACCAATGCAATCTGTAATACTGAATACAAAAATATTAAAATCACAAAGCTGAGATATCAGTTGGCAACAGCTGGTGCCATTGCTAGGGAATAAGATGCAGTCAGTGGAATGGGTAAAGAATTAATTGGTGCGTCAAAAATGTTAACAAATAACATTATTTTGTGTCATCTTCTGGTTTTTAAAGGCTACATATCATGAGTAGGAGGTTGTCTGATAAAAATTCATTTTATACTCTACCTCCTTTTATCATTCTAGCTGTGACTCTGCCCTTCAGCTCTCCCTTTGCTTTTAGATGAGTTCTGTTTCCACGTAACAGACAGAATCACCTACTGTGCTTTTGAAATCTTTATGTACACAAATTTCATTGAGACCCTTGATAATAGATGCCTATCTTATTCAATATTGAATTCAGAGTCTGTTCCATTTGATTCTTTATGTTTTATGGTGAGTGCTGCCTTTCTCTGCCCAGTACTCAATAACCATTGATAGCAGCACCAGTGTGACACGAGGAAAAAAATTGCACTTGAGAATTTTACAGATCGGTTTTTGGGAGCCTATTATAATGCGATGCCCTTAAAAACATTGAACTCTGTCACAGGCAGACATGAGTTACATGGGCCCACCCAATGGCTATAAAAGTAGAAGCTTGACAAATGCAGTACTTCTCAATTGCATTTTATCATATGTGGGGTAAAACACAGTTGTTACATATCCATCAAACTGAGCACAAAACCGAACAGAACAAACTATTAATTATCCCTTCAACTTAGCCTCGAAAAATAAAAGCAGCATTTATTAAGGACCTACCATGTGCTAAGTGTTTTTACAACATATGATCCTCAGAACAACCCTTCAAAATAATGATTATGTATACCTATTTTAAGGGAAGCCTAAGTAACTTCCTCAAGATTATGCAAAAAATGCCACCTATTTCCTGACTCTTCGAAACTCCACATCTCTGGAGTCTTGAGCGCCTGCAGTAGAATCAGGCGTCTCTGGGAACTGCTCCTTTCACATCTGCTATATTCTTCTATAATGGCGCTCAATATTCACATCAACTTGCAATTGGCTCCATTACTCCCCCACGCCCTTCCTGACCATAGCTGATTGAACCAGGGACATGTAGCCGAATCAGTGGTCATTAAATTCCTTCCCAGAAGTTGTAGTTAGGGTTAGTTTGTTAGGCAGAAATACTGAAAAATTTTAATGTATTGCTTAATGCCTAAAAATAATATTTTTGTAACAGGTAACATATGTGATGATTATAAATCATAGTAATAAGTGGAACGCTACACTGATGTGCCCAGAACTTCTGTAATCCCATGTCCCATCCCAGAGTTAAACATTTTCCTGAATATTGTGTTTAATATTCTCTTCCATTTAAAAAAAAAAGTTTGCATATTCATAGGCTCATAGGTTTAGTCTTACATGTTTATAGATGTTTAATACTATTTGTTGAGCAATTAGTGTATTTCTAAGCCATTTCTTTCTTCAGGTTTGTCTTTTCTCTGTGTGATGTTATACCAGCAAAATGGGAGAAAACCTCTTTGTAATAAATTTCTCAGCTCAGTAAATGGTGCTACCTCCTAGCCACTTAGTTAAGGCAAGTGTGAAACAGCCCTGATGCCTCCTTTTCCCTGTCCCCACTTCCAGCACATCTGCTCAAGTCATGCCTTCCAATATATACCAATACTGACCACTTCTCTCCATCTCCACTGTCACCATGCTGTCTCAGACATACTGCTCCCTTGATTTTTTTTTTTTTTGGAAACAGTCACATCATGTTATTTCCATGCTTTAAACAATACATGGCTTCCCATTGTACTTAGAACAAAACCCATTTTTCTTCCCATGGCCTGCAATGGTCTCTGGCTAACCTTGATTTATCTCCTGCTTGTTCATGACACTCCTTGTACCCTGGGGCTTTAGTGCTAGCTGTTTCCTCTACCCTCAGCACTTGCCCCCAATACCATGGCATGGCTAGATCTTTTGAAACATCAAATGTCACCACAGAGGCTGTTTCTGACTCCAACTGAAGTAGCAGCTCTTTCTTCCTTCACACTTATCACATTCAGCCTGTTGATCTGTTTATTGTCAGTCACCTTTCTCTTATAACACAAGTTCCATAAGGGCAGGGATTGTGATTTTGTTAAGAAAAAAAATTATTCTGAAACTTGTTACAATGGTAGAAAGACTTTTTATTCAAGATTATTGCTTAAGATTATTGCAATAGGGAAGAAGGAGAAGAGATATTGGGCTCAACCCTGAATACAGCCAGGACAAGTGGGGATTTATAGCCAACCAATGGAGTGATGGGTCAGTGAATGGAAAATTACTAAGAGCAAAAATCAAGGGTAGGAGGATTCTTGCTACACTGACTTAACAGGATTCTTGCTAAAGGCAGGCCAAAGATATCAAAGGTGGCAGATGAGGAACTTGATCAGATATCAAAGATGGGGGAATACTCTCTAAAGTGACTTAGCAAGATTCTTGTTAAAACAGGACTAGACAGGCCAGACAGGACAGGATGGCGATCAAGGTTAAGGCCAAGTCAAAAAGAGGGCTCAGGGGAGCCTGATTAAATTTTGGTCAAGGACAGTCTTTGTCAACTTCTTGTTCTTTTTTATATCCTTGTATAATACTATCTAATAGTAATATAATACATTATGTTATATAGTATTATGTATATAATTATGTATATATTATTTTGTAATAGTATTACAAATTCAAGACAAATATAAATGTATTACATTTCTAGTAGCCACATTAGAAAAGTAAAAAGATATAGATGAAACTAACTTTAATAATATATTTTATTTAATCCCATATGAAAAATTTTATTTCAATATATAATCCACAGAAAAATTATAAATGAGTATTTTACATTTTTTTGTACTATCAAAAACCCAAGTATTTTACACTCATAGCATATTTCAGACTAGTTCAGACTAGTCATATTTTAAGGACTCAAAACTACATGTGGCTCATAGCTACTGTATTGAACAGTGCAAGTCTAAAAGCTAGAAGAGTGACTACACACAATGTATACAGTAAATGTTTGTTGAGTAAATGGATGAACAAATGAGTGAATTAAGAATAAAAACTATTCACAGAACTGGCAGTTTTCTTTTCCCAAGTGTTCAGAATATGTTGGTGCCAAGTTTTATTTCAGAGACCTGTATAAATAGAGTACGTGTTGTTGATTTGGGAAAAAATAGATATTGCAAATAATAAGAGAATATCACATCTCAAATATGATTTAATTTTTCACTCATCCTTGTCCTATAAATACTCCAAGGTAGTGATGAAAGAAACATAGCTATAGTTCATCCACAAAGATACTAGGCAATTACAAAGGTTTTATGTGCCGATGAGATGCTGTTTTCATCCATTAAAATTTTCCTTCTTAAAGTGTAAGACTACACTTTTCACATACTGTCTGAAAGGTACCCAGTTTTCTTTTGTTCCTTTAACTTCACCGTTGGCTTCTATACTGAGTCCCTATGGGTGCCGGCATTTGGCACTATTTATTCACTACGAAATGTCAGAGCAGTGAAAGCTGGATTCTTCAGCAAGGAACAACAGCAGTAAGACACCCAGATGGGGCACTGTGAGGCTTCAGAGTATTTTCTCTCTTTCATTATTGTTCTTCCCTTGTTCCATGTGTTAAATTAAGGACAAGGAAAGATATTTTTTTCCTATTTATCACACAGTCGGGATGTGTCTATCTGACTTTCTTTCTATTTACACTATGAATGCATGCAGCTGTGGAACCGATCTCCTCCAGTGAAATCTGTCGTGCTCTTCTAAAATCTGTCATTTCTGAGTCGGATCAACTGAATACCCACTAAAACACCCAGGAGTTTAGAAGATTCGTGAATGTATTTACCTGATATGCTATGTCTTATATACTTTCATTTTATATCTTTATAAGTCCAGGTTAAAAAAAAAAAAGATAAGAATTAGAGAAATAAAACATACTTTAAAACAGAAAGAGACTACATTTTAGTTCCAGCTTGGTGAGTGATAGGAAAATCATACATCTTTCATTTCTTTTTCACCCACAGTTAGATTTCTTGATAGAGACACAAAAATGTTTTTGATTTAAATCTTGAATTTTGGGGGCAAGCCTTTTAAAGGCCAAATCAATGCTACATCAGAGGTATTTACAACATCCACAAATTTAATCCAAAGTGGATACTTCGAAGCTCATATAGATCTAAATCATGTTCTCCCAGATGGTGAATTAATGTAATTTTAGCAGGAAGCAAAGTTGCACAAATATGCAGTATTGAGGACTCACACTGATTGAATGTGTCTGTACCCACCACAGCACAGATGTTGTTTGTCATTTTAGTGCCAGTTGTCTCTGTTTCTCTCTATACGACACACTAAAGAATGGGATTTGGGAGTTCAGTAAATTATGATTTATTTTGTGACTAATGGCCTGTTAGAAATTGAAGCTTTCTGTGAACTGTGTGCAGAAATCACATTGGTTGTATTTTTTGTGCAGGGTTTGAAAGGTGACTCGGGTCCTCATGGTCCACCTGGCCTAAAAGGAGAAAAGGTAACATACATGCGTATGCACCCAGAAAAGTGCCCATCTTTTCTTAAGAAAACCCTGGGAAACTATGCCGTGACTTTTCATGGAGACTGTCTAACTGCCAAAAGTTAATTTTGTTAAAATTAACCAAAGGCTATTATGCTAAAAGCATCTGAGCAAGAAAAGCCTTCTTGGTTCATTTAATTAGTTTGAAGAGACTAAGTGCACAATTGCTAGTCAACATGAATTTGTGTTTATAAGATTTCCCTTTTCTCTCCCTTGCTTAACAGCGTTAGGTATTCCATCACCAAATTAACAAGCGTGTCCTGTATCGGGGAACCTTGCCAGTAGCACTGAGCTGCTACTGTAATGGTGAAGCTGGTGGCCTTTGGGGAAAAGGGGCCTAACTTCGTATTCATTCTTAGTCTGAATGCTCCATTTCCTGCCACCTTTTCTCATATGTCATTTTATAATGGCATATTGGCAATTGACCTTGAAAAGAGAATTAAGAAATAGTAAAAGCAAGAGTCCTTTGGCGTAAGGTCATCGGATGGTCCCAATTTGATGAGAATTGTATGTGTGGGTGTTTGGCACTGTATTTTGTTCTCCACCCTCAGCACGTTTAGAAATCCTTGTCTGTCTTCAATGTTTATCTCTGCATTAAAGCTGGTCTTGCAAATCTGTCCTCAGTGAGTGATTTAAGTTACATCAATGTTCCTTTACAATCATTGGTTATTTTTATGAAGTTGTTCCAAAAATAATGATTACACAATGCTAAGTCTTAACTGTTGAGGTCACTATATTAGATGAGAAAAGAGAAAGCTATAGAGATACTTTCAACAGGAGCATACGGCATCCCAGTGCCTTTGCCACATTTTTTATGGTTTCCAGAAACGTCCACCTAAACAAAGATTATAGCGGTGAAGCTTGGTCTTAATGACTAAAGAGTCCTTGTGAATTAAATAGGGGTGCTGATTCATAGGCATATAGGCAACATATTTATAAATCCGCAAATAGTGAACTTTTAGATGAACGATTTTTCAAATATTTTGAATACTTTGTCAGTATATCCACCTGGCAATTTGTATTCACATAGGTCAGCAAAGCAATTTTAGTATTTACAACTACATAAATGTAGGCAAAGCCTCTTACAATTGATGGCAAGTGCAATGCCGATTCAGCAGAGCTTTAGAGGAGGCAATGCGACCACTTCTTGCAGCTGGGAGGCACGAAGTGGGGACATCCATTTATTATTTCTGCTGATCCTCACACTAACTTTTCCAGAAAAATTATCTGTCGTTGTGGCACTTCACAGCTGCTCCATTGGCAAGTAACCATATTTGAAGAGATATTCTTTCTAATTTTGGATTAGTAGACAAAAGAATAGAAATCAGATTATTTTAGCTTTTCAAAACAAGTTCTGCAAAAAGCATTTGGGTGCACAAGGTAATATATTTACATCATGAGAGCTAAAAGCACATGGTATGTGCAGAAACTTTTATCAAGATAAAATTCTATTTTTCTTTCCTTCAAGATTTATCTAGATATTGCTTCTACCCATTCATGAAATTTAGAAATAACATGTTCAAGAGGGGACTACTGGTAATTGCAACTTTTTTTTTAATCTATTGTAGGGAGATACGGGACCTCCAGGACCCCCAGCCTTAACTGTAAGTATTCTTGAAATCAAAATTCAAAATTGAAATACGCTACCCTATTTATTATTTACACTGCATCATGACTAAACCAGAATTTAAGCCATAGCGTATTTTGAGAATTGAAAGTGACCTTAGAGTAGATCTAGCCAAACCTCCGAATGTTCAAAATGGGGCATGTACTCACAATAGTGAAGTACTTAACCTGAGGTTTACAGGTAGTTACTAGAAAAAGCTGAGCAATTTTCTCTACCCTCCATATGGTTCATAACTTTTTCCTTTTAATGTTTGATTATACATTCTTAACATGACTTTTAAAGTTAATGGGAACAGAGGCAGTTCTACTTATTCTAAAAGTTAACAGAACAAAATAAATTATAATCACCCAGCAGGTAAAAACAGCTACCTATTTTAGCTGATTGTTACATTCCCCCAAATCTGACAATTCCCCCAAAACAAAACCATTGTTTGTCTTCTATGCAATTTGCTTCTAAAATTTGCAAACCATAAAATGTCAATATTGCAGTAACAGATTTATGAGAAAAGCTTATAATGTGCACATAATGGGATTCTTCTCATTTAAATGGTTCTTCATTTATTAAGCATTTAATCATAAGTATGTAATGCTTTTATATTTAGATACAATTTACTGGTATAGGCTTTCTTCATAGGCCATTAAGGATTCTCATTTAACTTAAAGATTTGGTTTAAGAATGACTCTAAGCCTAATGCAAAAGAAAGTTTTTTTAAAATAAGATCATCTGTAGCCTGAGGTCTCTCAAATTTAATGTTGATATTTTCTAATAATATAAATTAAGAATTTACATCATAGGTTTTCAAAGACCTGTCCTGATTGTAGGTCAGGTGTAAAGAAGTCTTCTAACATCTGGACAGAGCCCTTCCCAACAGAGGCAGTACAGGAATCTCATAGGCTGTGTGGCTTTGATAACGTTTGTATCTATCATTGGACTTGAAAATGTCATTCTGACATTTTAACATTATAAACCTTAATAATGTCTCACACAAGTAATCTTTTCAATGATTACTCAAGCAACAAATATTTCTTTATAAATGGAAAATCTAAGGAACCAAACAGATGACTTACTTAGGAATACCCAAATTCTATTTGTATTGGAATTCAGTCCTTGAAGATTCTGTTTTCAAGATGGAAATAAAAACTCTGTATTTGAGAGGAGGTTTTATCTGCATTTTATTCAACTTGTTTGTAGTATGTGGAGTTTACTTTAAAAATTGTTTGGCAGTGATGTAGATTAAGGTTGCTCATTTTACTTAAGTCACATCCTTTTTCTTCAATTAAGTTATATGCTCAACCACTTCATTCAGTTATCTTATTTCCTAGTGGTTTTCAACTTGTGTTTGAAGACAAAATGCAATCTATGTGTATCATTTCACCGTATATGCAGTCTTGGCATGGCAGCCAGAAAATTTTATTAGACTATATCTATTTTGTAGATTTTTAATGACAGCTGTGGTCTTCCTTCCAAGTAGCACCCTGTAGCTGTCTTTTTGTACTCTTCAGCTGACAGATACTGAGGAAGTACAAGCAAAATTTTTTACTTATATAAAGATATGTCAAGGCAAAAAGACTGTGAAATGAAGTGTTCTATTTCATGAAGTAAAATATTAATATTAATATTATTTAGGTGTAACTATATACTTATTACTTTATTGATGTAGATAATCACCTATTAACTATGAAATGGGAAAAAACTGAAATGAATGCCAACTTAACATGCATAAAATATTTAATTGACCTTATAATGCAGATTGATACATTTTAATGAAGTGATTGATAACAGTCTTCAAGGATGCAAAAATGAATGACCCCGCTATATGTGAATGAAATGAGGCACTGATATATAGGAATTGATAAACTGAGAGTCCACACATAGTGGTTCTAGCTGCACACTAAACTCCATTAGGGATTTTTAAAATATACCCATGTGTGCCTCCACCCCCACAAATTATAATTCAGTAGATATGATGTGGAACCAGTGTTTATAAAAAGCGCTCCAGGTAGTTCTAAATATTCAGCTGGAGTTGAAAGCCACTGTTTATGGGAACTGTAATGGAATAAGCTCTTTTTCTACTTGTAAAATTTCTTTAAACTTTTGAAGAAGTCTAGCTTTGATCTCAAATCCAACTCAATGCATGGTAATAAAAGAAAGAATCTCTTTTGTTTAGGGAGGCATAGTAGTAAAACTAAATTAAGATTGAAGCCTGCTTAGTTAAGTGGAGGAGATTAGGGCTAGGAAGTTACCTTTAATTATACCCTTAACGTAGCCACACAAGGACTCCTATGGGCTCAGGTGCCTTAATGCTTCTCAAAATTTACTGTGCAGAGGAACATTGTTCAAATGCATATTTTACTCCTAAGGTCTGAGGTGAGAGCTTGAGATTCTCCATTTGTAACTAGAGGATGCAGATGCAGCTAGTCCTCGGACCACACTTTGGGTCACAAGGGTTTAGCACCCAGTCCCCAGTTGTGCTGCAGACTCTCTGCTCTGTTCCAGAGATCAGTGCTTCACCTGTACTGCTCATTAGAATCACTGTGGTGCTTTAAAAGCTCTACTTCCCAGGCTGCACCATATACTGATCAAGTCAGAATCTCTGGCCATTTGAAATTTATCCCAAGTGATTCCATCATGTAGCCACGTTTGAGAACTAATGTCCTGAAAGCATGTTGAATACTTTTTTCCACAGCTTCCTGGTTCAGAGCTTGAGCAAACATTTTAGAATTACTCGTTACATCAGTATTTGTATCAAAAACACCCAACCTGATTGCTTCCTGAAGCTTCCAGATAATGTCGGACTCTATCAATAACTGTGATTTGGTTCCTGATTACTTGGTGATAGAGAATGAGCTTCCATCTCCACATTTACAACCCACTAGCAAGCCCATCAACAATCTTTTCTTGAGCCAGGTCACAAACATTAGCCAGCCCAGTCCAAAGACTTCCTAAGACTGTCTAAGCATACAGAGCTGAACTGCCCAAATAAATAAGGGGGGGAAATGCTGAACACTTTTTTCCCTCTAAAATATACATACTGTATTTATTTTACTTATATTTGTATTTTGCTTAATAATAAATTGAGAGGAATAGTTATTGAGCTCATTGAAATGTTGAGTTTACTGATGCAGAGCAATCCTTTTGATGCAGAAGATTTTTGTGAAGGATCATGTTTATCACTATTATTTTTATGTCCCTGTGGATGACCATGCTTTGGTTATTATTTTAAATTTTAAAAATAATATAGAACCATTTCATTGTAAAAAATACAATACTATCCATCTGCTTTAAATAAATGTTACTTTGGTTTTTACTCTTACTCTTATAACTGATTGCCTATAATTGGGTCTTGGTGGAGAAGACAAAGGAGTAAGAGAGGCCAAGCATAAAAGGAATAAGGAAAGGCAATGGTGAGGAAATGATATGAAACATAGACCAGAGTCCTAGAAACTGTTTCATTAATTCAATTTAACTGCAACAGCTCTTACTCTTTGTTTCATCTTTCCTTTTCCCACCACCTTGAAGTGTTCTTACTGCCAGTGATCAAAACCACCTTACTTCATTCTCCCATATATAGGAAAAGTCTTACTGAGAAAACCAACCAAAATGGTGCTGTAGCTTGCAAATGCAATGTGAACTAATAAAAGTCCCTTATTATGTGAATCAGAGAAATCCCATTTAAAATTCCACAACTGAATTTCTTTGGTAGCATTTGAAGCCTTCTATAGATTTATGTTCATGGACCATATGGAGAGAACTCCAGCCTAACTGCCTCAGGGGGGAAAAAAAGCTAAAAAGGAGGAGAAGAAGGAAGAAGGGGCTGGGGTGAGGAAGGAAGGAAGGAAGGAAGGAAGGAAGGAAGGAAGGAAGGAAGGAAGGAAGGAAGGGGAAATCTAGATCCTGTAAAGATGAGAGTAATAGTTATGGCATTATCTGTCAGTTACATCCTTTAACTTTTAAATATTCGGTCAGCCTACTTGACTTGGAAAAAAACTGAATCATACTTTTTGATGCACTATTAATAAATGTGCTAATTTTTCCACTAACTTTCTTTAATTTATATATAGCCTTTCCAGATTATTCTAACAACAAAAGATTAAGGAATAATTTTATAAATATATAAGTAGAACATATGGGAAGTAGTTTATAAAACAGTGTTCAAGAACCTTCTCTAACTACCTTTTTAACCAAATATCCTCTGGAGATGTGGTAAGAATAAAATTGCTTTTATCTGAAAAGGTGAGAATGTGGTTGAATTTTTAAAAAAAAGAAAGAAAGAACGAAAGAAAAATCTATGCTTGATACCATAAATTCACTTCTATGTATTTCTTGCAAGGCATATTTTCAACAAACACAGCTGGCTAAAAATAAAAAAAATTTAATCAAATCACTTTGATGTATTTTCAGCCTTTTGGATAACAAATTTGCTAATTATTTAGTACTAAATTAACTATTGTGTAAACACAGTAAGCTATTAAATAGCTTACAATAAGTGCAATTTTAATGTTCTAAAGGAATAAATATGAGATTTTAAAGACTGATTTAAACTAATCAATTGATCGTTTTTTTCTTATCTTTTTTTATATGTCAAACCAATAACTATTTTTAAAAACAACACAACTTTTTATATCCTAAGTAATAATAACAATAATAAATGGCAAACATTTATTGAGTGCTTACTGTGTGTTATCTAAACCACTCCTTAAACAACCTTCTGAGATAGAAAATACTGATTACCACATAACAGGTGAGGGAACTGAGGACTAGAAAATCAAAGTAATTTGTCCAAGGTTCCAGAGATAATAAGTGACAGATCTAATATTCAAATACTTGTTAACTCTAAAGTCTAAGCATTTTTATTTTTTTTGGAGATGCATATCATTTTATTTAAAGAAGTATTCTCTTCTTAGTTGATTGTCTTTTTCGAGCTTTATTGCGATATAATTGACATATAACATTGTGTAAGTTCAAAGTGTACAGTGTAGTGAATTTATATATGTATAGATTGCAAAATGATTACCACAATAATGTTAGTTAACAGCTGCAGGGAGCAGCTGGGAAAATAGCTGCCAGGACTCTCAGAAGGCAGCAATATACATGGATCCTGTCCTACTAACCATTTTGCAGGTTCCATCAGGAAACTGCTCAGGAGCCACTGGATCTCTCACCTGCAGATCTCCCCACGAACTGGTCTACAGGCACCCCCAAAGCTACCCATGCCTCATGTATACACCCCACCTCCACAGCCCTGTATGCACTGCAGCACAGCAAGAGAGAGGCTTTGCAGAAAAACAATCCTAAAATTTATATGGAACCACAAAAGACCCTGAATAGCCAAAGCAATCCTGAGAAAGAAGAACAAAGCTGGAGGCATCGCACTTCCTGATTTCAAAATATGTTGCAAAGCTGTAGTGATCAAAACAATGTGGTACTGTCATTAAAATTTACACATACCTCACTGGAACAGAACCGGGAGCCCAGAAATAAACCCATGCAT
>NW_017732114.1:17662-18513 GCF_001890085.2 Hipposideros armiger | reverse complement strand
CCAACTCCAAAGGAAATGCAATCGATCTCAAAGAGATATCTGCATTCTCATGTTCATTCCAGCATTATTCACAATGGCTAGGACATTGAAACAACCTAAGTGTCCATCGATGAACGAATGGATAAAAGACATTTGATGGTACTGACACATCTACATACAAATTATTCAGCCACAAAAAGAAGGAAATACTGCCATTTGTGACAGCATGGATAAATCTTGAGGGCATTATACTAAGTGACATAAATCAGAAAAAGACAAATACTATATGTTCTCACCTATATGCAGAACCAAAAAAAGCTAAATTCAGAGAAACAGATAGTAGAACAGTGGTTACCAGGGGTGGAGGGTAAGGGAAATGGGGAGATGTTGGTCAAAGGGTACAAACTTCTAGTTATAAGATGCATGAACTCAGGATCTAACGTACAGCATGGTGACTATAGTTAACAATATTATATATTTGAAAGTTGCTAAGAGTCTAGATCTTAAATGATATCACCACACACATGCACAAAGGTATTTGTGAGGTGATGGAGGTGCTAACTAACCTTATTGTGGCAATCGTTTCACTCTATATACGTGTATGAAATCATCTGGTTGTGCACCTTAAACTTACACAATATGGTATGTCAATTTTATCTCAGTAAAGCTGGGGCAAAAAGTGAGTTACTGATAAATTTTAAATGGCTCTTCTATTGATATTTATAATTTACAAAGCATATATTTCAAGTCATGTGTTGCTGATGGGGATATGTTCTGAGAAATGTGTCTTTAGGGAATTTTGTCCTTGTGTGAACATCGTAGAGTGCACTTACACAAACCTAGATGACACAGCCTACTCCACACATAGGCTA
>NW_017732114.1:10552-14078 GCF_001890085.2 Hipposideros armiger | reverse complement strand
GTATATAGGCTGATTTTTTTCATTGGCATGCAGTATAATTTCCACAAAGATGGAGGTCTCTCAGATATATTTAATTAAGTCTTAGAATTCTAACATTTTCAAGGATTAGTCTTTTTTGTCAATATAAAAACTGCTAGGACACATTTTCTCACTTAACTTAAAACTATTAATAAAAAAAATGCACAAAAACCCAATAAATGAAAAATACAACTATTGTACCTATTAGTACACAAATTACCAAAATATATTGTATAGTTAAGTCTTAATTCATAGGGAGTTCTTACTGATTTTGTGAATTAAGAATTAACTATTCAATATTTAATCATCCACCCTTGAATTTTTTCAAGTGTTCTGCAAAATTAACAAGGCTTATTCAGTCCCTAAAGGCCATCTCCTTGGTTCTGCCACCAGTAAGTACAAGTTGAATCTAAAGACAGTGATGATAACCATTGTGTTAACCAAATTAGTGGCAAACTGTTGCATTTTTGAGATCAGCTTCTGTTAACAGTTAATAGCAATTTATTTGCTTTATACTTTAGTGTAAGTTGCTAAGTATAAAAATTGGGGCAATTCCTTGCTATTTCAAATGCTAAATTCTAATCTGCATGAAATAAGTGAATTATAAGAATCAATTTATTTGTCTTAATTAGTGTTTTCAATAAAATTTTAATGCTTTTCAAATCAGTACATTTATGTAGTTAAAAAACTAACAGTACTGAAAAGATCATAATAATATGTATCACATTTCAATAAATAGATAATTGTGCAACATTTGGAAAAACACAAAAGTTAGAGCCTTTCATGACTCCTGTACCAATAAAAATATAAGATGGATTGAATTTTTAAAAGTGAATAATTAAACCAGAGAAGTCCTATTGAAAATATAGAAAATAAAAATAATTAATAAAGAATAACTTTTTAAATATAAAACCCCAAAAATAAAAATGAAATTAGTAAATTTGACCACATGAACAAATAATTCCTGTATGGCCAAAANTTACCTCTATTATAACCTCCACAAGGACAGCAATCTTGCCTATTTTATGTACAGCCGCACTCCCAGAGATTAAAAGTAGTTGGTGCACAATGCAATATATGATGATTTAATATAAAAATGTGCACTTGAAACTTGTATAATTTTACTAACCAATGTCAGCCCAATAAATTTAATACAAATTAATTTAAAAAAATTTTTAAAGTAGTTGATGCAGTGTAGGTACTCAATAAATATTTCTTCTTCATAGGAAGAGGAAATAAATATTTTTCACTGATGAACATATTAAAGTAAAATATCACCAAATCCTACAGTGAAAATATCTAGAGGATCACATATGATCACTGACTTGAATATCATAATGAAGAGGAGAGTCCATCTTTCCAGCTACCAAAGCTAATTAATTTAGGGCAGGTTGCCACTTTCTTCCACATTGAAAATTTTCGACAATGGCAATCCTGACATCACTTACTGCCCCTGATTATTATTTTTTTATATGCATGAGAGTCATGATTGTGAGCAATTGGGATTATCTCCTTAATTGAAAAACGTTACCTTCTGTTCAATATGCTGCAGACATGAACAGAAGCTTTAAATATTTTAATCCATTACTAAGTCTGGTTTTTTTTTTTTTGAAGATTTTATTGAGGAATTAGGGTAGAGAAACAGTGTTGGGGAATTGGAGAAGGGGAACAGACAAGTTGCTGTCCTTTTGTTCTTCAGTCTAGTTGTGGAGGACGTCGCTTCAGTGGCCCATGTTGGTATTATGATNCTTAATTTTATGTAAATATAGCATGTCTTTCTATATAACTTCTTAATATTGTGTGTATATTTTGTATTTTGACTATTACTTAACTGTTACCAGTTTCTCAAATAAATACATGGCTGTTTTTGTAGTAAAATTTTGCTAAAACCCGTACTGAAGCTTCAGAGGTAAGGCATTGTTGAAATGATGCAGTTGGCTAATGCCTCTGCCTCCTTCCCTCTTGTCTTCTTTGGCCTTTGCATGTCATGCCAGACAAGACAGGCGGGGAAGGTAGCACAGTGCCCCTTCTCATAATATATCCACTAATTTTAGTTCCTAGGAAACTGACTGTGTTCCTCTGGTTCTATTTCTTTGGGGAGTTATTAAATACTCATCCAGATGGCACCAAACGTTTACACAGAAGCCAAAGGTTTAGTCAGTCAACAGCAGAAGTGTCTTAGGCTTCCTAAATGATACTTTAAATGCCAGTTGCTTGGGGGCCCAGATAAATCCAGCTTAAGTGAAAATTAGGCACAGAGAGGGAGCACAGATTTCACCGTTTGAGAACTACCTTAAATACCATAAGCAACTGAGAGAAAATCTCAGCAGGTCATTTATAAATCAAATGACACACAACTTAACAGATGGCCCTAATATGCAAGAGATCATATAGTATTCATATAAGGGAAGGCTTGAAATACATTTGTTTCTAAATTAGCATATTCACGATACAAAAATGATCAGTTCAGTAGATGATACGGTTTCTCCCCTCCCCTTCTCCCTCCTTTTTACCTACCCAGTTATTTGAATGCTAACTAGGTGTCAATACTATGGTAGGCACTGGGGACACAAATAAATAGCACTCATTGTCATTGCCTTCTGAAAACCTCTTCAGTTTAGGAAAAAGCAACCAGTTGGTTAAAGTTGATCATTTTTAAACTGATTATTTTCAATTAGTAAATAGCCTACAAGAATTTGTACAACTGTAGTTATTTGGCACTACAAAAAAACACATTCACTTATTTAAAAAAAAACAAACATTTTTACTAGAATTCTAATACTGTAATTTAAATAGTTACTTTAAATACCTAAATCACAGATTCAACTAAATAATCCTTTTTTACTAAATTCCTGAGGAACTATAACCATCTCTTTTTAAGTGAATGAAATAGTTAAGTTCTTGTTAAATGCCCGTAAAGCATAATTCTATTCTGACTAGAATAAATATATGTTCTATAGCATATACATACTATATATATTTATATACATATATAAATATATGTACAATAGCATAATAATCAACAGGCAATTCTTAAGATTATTTTAAATTTCTCACATATTAAAATCTGAGTTATTTATAAGGTCTTTCTGTGAATTGCTTGAATTTGAATTAATACTATTAGTCTAAAAAAGTTTAATAATTCACATTTAATTCATTGTTAACTTTCTGAAACTGGTGATGCAGGTCCATACTGGGATTTTTTAGGGCACTAGGGGGCCAGTAGGAGGAAGACATTTGAAATTGTTTTGAAAATCCATCCTCTTTTTAAATTTGTGGACAAAAGACTTATATAAATGAATTTGTTCATTAAAATGGAAGATGTTTCTATACTATAAAGCTATTTTTATTGACTCTGTGCAGAAATATAGTGGAGTTCATGCTTAAGACCCTAGAAAGATTTATGTTTAGCCTCAGAGAAGATTTATGTTTTGGAAAACCTACCATCAGCTCATTTGACAGGGAGGTGATTTATATATCTTTCATTAGATGAATGATTTGAGAATAG
>NW_017732114.1:6047-8904 GCF_001890085.2 Hipposideros armiger | reverse complement strand
GGTATTATGATCATTGCATTTTTCCCAGCTGAGACAGTCGGCATCTCGCCATTGGACGGCCACTCACGCCGGCTGACAGCAGCTCACGCCGGCTGCCGGCCACTCACGGTGGCTTACAGCAGCCCACTGCAGCCCCACTGCAGCCTACACTGTCACCGGTGACTCACTGCAGCCTAGTTCCAGGTAGACCTGTTGTTCACTATCTTAGCTGTAGAGGGCACAGCATCACTAGCCCATGTGGGATCCAAACCGGCAGCCCTTCTGCTCACAGCTTGCGCTCCCAAGCCAACTCTTAACCAACTGAGCCACTCGGCCAGCCCCAACTAAGTCATCTTTTGAGAATTAGTGAAAGAAATGCTGGCTGTAAGGTCAAGAAACCCAAAATCTACCATGAAATTTGCAACTATTTTTATTTTTGTTTATTTATTTTACCTTGGGCATGTTGCCCATTAATATTTAGGGGTCCAAGCAGTAGATTTTATAGGTCATTTCTAACTCTAAAATTCTATTATTTCCTCTTTTAAATTTCCTAAGGAATTTTAATTTGTTTAGCCATCTATGATCTAATATATATCCTTCAATGATATTTTTTTTCTTTAAATCCTCTCTATTTCATCACATTATTTTAAAAGATTAGAGATTAAATACAAAGAGCAGTTTAGTTAAATCAGATATATTCCCAATGTAAAGAAAGCCTTGACTTATCAGTGTCATGAACTGTGAAAGGCATGACATTTTACCCTACTCACAAGGCACCCATGTAACCATCACAGTTTTATGGCCTGAGGCAGAGACACAGGTGGTATTAGTCATGGCAGCGTGAGCCTCATGTCTGCACATTCGTCGCCCTGCTACCAGGCCTCAGGTAGCTGCTGCGTATGCTGTAGGCTTGTGTTACAACTGAGGAGCTCCAAGCTTTTATCACAAGTTGCAATGAAACTGGTCCTTTGCCCCAAAGGAAGACATTATCTTTAATATTCTGAACAGTAAGCATATCTGCCCTTTGCTTTCCTATATAAACACCTTTAAAATAGATAGTCCAGAATGAGAAGGCAATTAGTCCCTCCCTCACAAGACATGCAGAAACATCTAAGACCCTGGAAAGAACCATTGTCTCCCAACAATATTCAGTCATTTCTGTATTACCGTCTTGGCTTCTGGCAAATTTTCCTAGGAGTATGCTATTCCATCAGCAATTCTGATTAACTATACCAACAAAAGTTGGGACCAAAACTGTTCTGTTGGTCCCATAGGGCATTTAATGAGGGCTACTAACAGGACTCCAAGCAAGTAGACAATGCCAACCTATAGTATTGATCCCAGTCATTTTCCCAGGATCCCAGACCCAACCAGCTAAATAAACACTATAAATTATCCAAGTTTACCTAGGAAGCCAGATGATTTTATCTTTAAGTTTCTGAATTGACCTTTCCCCTTGACTTGAGACATCAATCCAAGTTCATCAACAAGGACATTTATATTTTTTTATAAAACTTAGAGACCTGTACTGTCCCCAACTTTAGCCCAGTAGCTACCATAAGAGTGTTGAGTGAGCAACGTACTAAACCAAGTGGCCATTAGTTATCTTTTTAATCTAGGAACATGTCAGTCAAGTCAACAAGAACATCTAGGTGGCTGCGCCAGAATTAAGTGTGAGCCAGGTAGGTCCCCTTTGGACTAGGCAACCATCTGAAGGGTGAAAAGGTAGTTCAGCACATGGAGCAGTTAGTGACTCACTCACAAGACAAGTAGAAATGCAAAGCATTGATGGAGAATTGTCTCCAACAGCCAGCTCTTAGGCATTGTATCCCTCTTTAAACAAATTCTAGCAAATGGTTGTTCTTTTATTTACCACACCACTGCTAACTATACTGCTGCTTCATTTAGCTTCTGACCGACTCTAATCCTCAGATGCCTTCTGGGGCTTTGCTATTCTTACTTCCCTTCAATCTGTGCTGTTCACTTTTTTATTTCATTTTTATAGAATTCCAAATCCAGTTTCACAACCATTTCTTAGTTTCAGGACAATATAATATATCCTGAAATGTTTAATATCTTCATGTATCAAAAACATAAAGGAAGATCCTGTGTCTTAAATCTGGTAAGACTGACTTGAATCCCATTCATGGACTAAGATAATGCATATTCAAATAAATCTTATGCTCCAAATATTTCTTTGGCAGTGGAAGTAGACTATATTAGAAGTAGAATAGAGTTTTAGGGTCAGACCTCCTTGAGTTTAGAGCTCAGGTCCCTCACTTATTTGCAGTGTTATCTTTATGAAGTTTGTTTTCTCATCTGTGAAGGGGAAAGAAATTCTGTTTCTTAAAGTTGTTAGAATTTTTAAAAAATCACTTATGTAAAATAAAGTGATGAATGGATTCTTGACATAAAAGCAGGTGCTCAATGCCAATTCTCTACTCATTTTCTAATTTAATATTGTGAGTGTGTGGAGGTTGTTGAAGAATTTTTTGAAATAATGATGAAATGTTATAGTCAGGCTTCTACCTTTTGGGTCTGTGCAAATAAAGTCTTTATATATGTTTTTCACGTTGACCTTTTACTCACTATAGTTTGCTTGTTATACCTTTAAATTAGTACATTAACTCAAATTATCTTGATTTGTTCACTTGATACACTATTCTTTTTCAGAAACTTGAAAATAACTTTCTGAATGCAACATTTCATTGAAATATTAAGAAAACATTCATTGTAATTTACTTTCATGCCAACATTCTAGTGTTTGATTGGTAGCTTGAAACTTAAATGGTTTGTTCCTGGCTTTGATAGCATCACATTCTGGTTGTTTGGAAAACACATCATGTTGCCAACCCAGAAGATTGAAAAGTTACATGGG
>NW_017732114.1:0-4467 GCF_001890085.2 Hipposideros armiger | reverse complement strand
ATATATAGATAGACTTCTACAAATCAATTTTAAAAAAAGACCAACAACCCAAAATACAGACTGTTATTAGATCAGACTAATCATTAAAACTGAATCAATCATATTCTCTTTCACATAAATCATTAAGACAGACGATACAAATGGATTTGACAGACCATGGCCTATCAGTTTTTTTAATTGTCAACAGAGCCTTGAGCTAACAGAAATCAAACCATTTCATTTATTAGGTTAGGGCCAAACTAAAGCAAATCTACATAGTTTTTCATAGTCAAGAAAAATGAAAAATATGAAATGACCAACATATGAAATTACATATGACAAATAAATGGTGAATCAAGAATAATTACCAAATACGAAACTACATTATTTGAAATGATATAGCATTTTAAGTAACTTCATTAGTTCTAGTTCTTATTAATAAGTACATAAATTGATTATATACTTTAACCTCTTTAGTTCATGTTGTTTTTTGAAAAACTAAGTACTTAATTTTCATCAATGAGGTAAATTAAAGAATTCAGGTTATATTTCTTCCTTTAATGAAGGGTAAACTCCATATAGTATAGAATTATAGCATCTACTTTGTAATACTACCATATAAGAATTAAAAACTTGAATTATTTTGGAATGTAAATAATGAATCCTTGAATTCTCGTGGAATGTACCAAGAGAAATGTAAAGAATGAGAATCTTAGCAATCATTCATCCATTCAACACCTCCTAAACACAATTTATTGTGCTAGATGATATGCAAAGTAGAAAGGAACTGAGGATATACACAACTAATGAAATGGAATGTCTCACATATGGGCAAAATTCATTGTTAGAGGAAAGTTTACGGGAAGTACATGTCCCACAGCATTCCAAATTTATAGACTATGTATTCTATTATTTACTCTAATATTTCTAGTTTTATTGGCTGAATCAATAGTGCCTAGAACATGCTATTTCACAATCTATATAATAAAAAGGGATATGATTTTTGAGTTCAGAAAACATAGAATATTGTTAAAACTTATCCCTGCAACCAGATGGAGCAATCATAATTCATTATGTCTCATGTCTAAAAAGCTGCCAGCGCTTTCGAATGAAATTAAGTTTTGAAAGCACTACAAATGACCTCTATTTTTTAAATTATTGAAGGTAGGATAACATTTTCCATCCGGTTATGGAACCTGTTTACTGTAAATGATAATGATTGAAACATTCCTGTCCACACAAATATTTCATAGAGTTTTCTTTCTAGTGGCAGCACTTCTTATTCTTCTCTTGTCAGCGTTACTGGATAGGTTTCAAAGAGCGCTTTTTAGTATATGGAAGAGATTCTACTGTTCTTTATTTCAAAGACATCTATTTCCTAGTGAGCACTGACCACTGCTTATGATAAAATGATAGGTTTTTTAGATATAACATAGAATTCCTTTTCTGAATACTTACACACCCTAAGGGAAATTCTTTCTTGTGTCGTTATAATTCTGTGAAATAACCTAAAACTGGTCAATCTTTATTGTATTAACATAAACAGCCTTAAATGCCACTTCTCATAACTAATATGAAAACCTCTTCCCATGACTGGACTATATTATATGTCTGTTATATATTTACTTATTTGCTCTTTGTCATTTGTTCTGATGTCTCCAACTTATAAAGTTTGTTCCCATTGTTCTCATATTAAAGGCATGAAATTTTCTGTAAAAACAGATAAACTCTATTTTCAATTTTAATTTTGTACACTTGATTTAAAACACAGAAAATGCCCTGGTGGTATTTTAAGAATTTATTCAGTTTTTGCTTAATCTTATGTTTCAAGTCTATGAAGTGTATTCTAAAGCAATAATCATAACATTTAAAGTACACTTACTTGCTTAACATTTTTGTTTGAAGTCAATTTTAGGTATCATATGTTCTGCAACATGCCTGGCAAGGGAGTGCAAATAATACATTAAAATGAAACTTCCCTTTTTTACTTCAGCTTTTTTCTTTGACTGAGAAGTTATGAATATATCTTGCCTCTTTTCACAAATGAAAATGTGTTCAAATGCAATTAACCTACCCTATTAGCTCTACTAAACATCTGCTGTATTTGTTAAACACTTCAAAATCCTGTCTGAACCAGTTGATTCTAAGTAATTTCCCAGTTAAATATTTACATATGCTTCCATGATGATAAGCTCTAGTCTGTCTTAGATAATCAGCAGATTGTCCAGAGAGAGCTATGTGAAATGAAACACACTGTAATAACTATCCTGGAACTTAAAATGGTTTAGCTGGATTGGACTATTTTTGCATATTTTTTATCCTAGCCAAAAGAGGTAACAGCCTTATGAATTCCCTTCTTGGACAACATTTTTAACGTCCTGAATTCCATTTAAAAAATTGCCTGATAGATATATGCAGATGTTTATATTATGAATGTCCTAAATACATTCTCAAACATCTCTTCCTGAAAAGCAATAAATTTTTGTGTTTGTTAAATTTTAGGAAAAACTCAATTTACATTTATTTTCATAGCAGACTAAATAGATGGAAAAAAATAGAAAAAATGGATAGGCATTATTCTTTAGGAAATTAAATCAAAACAGAAAATAATGTACTGATTATGGAAATGTGCCATGTGCACAAAGATTTTTAAGATGATTCTTTAACTAGAAAAATGATATAAATATGTAAAATCTTAAGTAGTAGTCAAAGATTTAAATAAAGTTCATAACAGAGATGATGTCATAGGTGGTAAATGATCAATTCTTAAATGAACTGTAAGGCAGTTTTACTCTTAGATATCAGAGAATGGAATTATCTATCACTTTAGATCAGGAATGCTGGCAAGACTGAAAGCTCTCTGATGTGGTATTTAAGTCCAAGTTCAAGTTTTGAAAATAAATATGATTATATGTAGAGCAGAAACCTGTTTCCTACCATCACCACCACCCCGTATTATTCTAGCTCAGTGTTTTCTTCCTTATGATCCAATTTACTAGTGTTTATTGAGTCTCTTCCTGTAAGTATGGTAGAAGATAGAAAAAAATGATCCTCTGTCCTCTAGGACTCATAGTCAACTAAGAAAATAAGTAAACACACATAATGGCATTTACAAGGCCAGGGTAAGAAAGAATCTTAGGGGTGGTTTTGAGACACATGCTGAGCTCTACCCAAGATTAATTTAAGGAAGCTGGAGCTTAGGTATATCTTTCACAGTAAGTGAAAGGTATAATTTTCACAGTAAGTGAAAAGTAAATCCATTCTTCAACTTTACTAAATGAGAAGAGTAGTGAGCTGGATAATTATAAGTAATAAATCATCCCCGAATTTTAATTTCTTTGTGAAAAATATGATTTTTCTACAGGTGGTTTACTTGTGTTTTCTGACAATATTGACATCATTTTTCTTTGTAAAGGTCAACTAATGTTTGATAAATACAGCTCAAAAATACTTTGAACTTTGTGCAACATGGCTAGGATTAAAAATTGGTCATGAATAATTAAAATAGTGAATAATCTCTTGGAGATTAAAAATAATTCTCCAATTTTTCATTAAATTCTTAATTGGGTCCTAGACTTAGCAAAGGTAGAAGGTGGAGGGAGGATTAAGAATCATAAACATCCAGGAGGCACATAGTGGGTTTATGTACATAAGTATACCTAATTTTGCTATTTGGATTTTTCACACAAAAGGTTCTCATAAATATTTTTTAAACCACTGAATACCTTTTAAGTCAAGTTTAATATTTTTCATTATGTGGGCTTTTATTATATAATTTCTCAAAAAAGTAAAGAAAATGGAATTTTTATTATATGTAGCTCAGAATTATTTGTACTCCCTTGATTACTGTTTGGTGTGTGTATGTTTCAGTAGCTTATGTTTAAAAACACTGAAAGAACTGTCAGCATTTGGATGGATATCAAAAATGTTATATATAAGTTTGACTATTCATGAAATGATAATAGTTTCCTAAGGGTAAGAGGGGAGAGTTTAATCTAGAGCCAAGATTGTGTCAGCCTTGTAAATAATGACACAACTCCCTATAATTATATTGTAATTAATGCTTGGTATATTAGGTTTCCATCATGTTTTTCTTATACACATTGGGAATGTACCATTCTAAAGTTGGCCTAATTAGCCAACTTTCCTTGGTTAAATAATATTTGGCAGATATTTTCCATAGCAACAAATAGATTCACACATTTCATTCCCTGGTTTTTATTCCTGCCTACAACAATAAAACATAGTCTCCACATGTCCCTATAACATTAAATTTTTCCAACAGTAGATAAAAGGAATGAAAGTAATAGATACATACATTTTTATTAGTGTTTGATGGAGGAGTCAGAAAGATTTGGGGGAAAACAAGATTATTGATACATGTAGAATTTTTTGTACTAATGATTTTTGAAAATGAGTTTCAATAATTTGTATTAAATTCTGACAACTTTATTAAAATGAAACCTATCTGAATGAAAAATTAAAATA
>NW_017738543.1:0-1047 GCF_001890085.2 Hipposideros armiger | reverse complement strand
GGGCGAGGACCACTTCAGGATGCCCCAAAACGTAGGCTCCCCGCAGCTGGATTCATTTTCACACCTATTTTTCTGTCTAGGCTTCATACAATGATTAATTAAACAAATATTTAAAGTGATGAAACATGAATGTGAAAAGGAAAAGTATTGCTATTTATAAGTAAACTAAATGGAACACTCTGGGAAGTATTGAGAAATATGAGTCACTATATAAAATCCTATTGATTTAGTATGGGTGAGATTTCTAAAAGCTGAGAAAATAATAAAAATCTAGATTCCTACAATCAGGTTGTTTCAAGTTCTTGCTTCACCTCTAAAGAAGTTAAAAATGGAAAAAAGAAATAACATATTATAAGTATGGCTTATATCGTTTGTCTTAAAAAAGACTTACACATCAAAAGGCTAGTAAATTTATATATATTTAGGTTAAGTTAAAATGATTAACATACATATAATTTTTTTGTGATTTCCTACTTTGACCAACGTTTTAGTTAACCAACCAACTACTCATTTTTTCTAAGTCAGGTTAAAGGCTTTCACAATATTTTTCTTTTTCCAGCTACTTACTGGATAAAATCAAGATGTAAAAACTTGTACTTCACCTGCTCAGATGCTGGTAGCAGGACAGACAGACACAGTGGGAGCATAGAAAATAATTCAGAATCCCCTTCAATATCAGACAAACATTGGTACACAAATATTGTCATAAAGAGGAATTTTTGAAATAGACAATCTATTTTTTTAATGAAATTTAGAATTCAAAATGTCAAAAGGAAAAAAAAATAGTATCTTTATATTATCACTTGCCTATTCTTGGGAATCAAGTAGAATACTGCTTATTTTCCAATCTTTAATATTAACTTCAGTGTTGAGGATCTTCAGATATTTTATTAACTTCACTGTTAGACTATCAGAAGGTTGCCATTTTGATTGTCAATCAAGAATCACCATTTCTTACGTAAATAACTGTTCAGCAATATGTTTGAGAACAATTGGAAGTAGAGGTAGAAGAATGGAGTTATATACAGTTTTATGAAAGAACAAAAG
>NW_017738542.1:0-1047 GCF_001890085.2 Hipposideros armiger | reverse complement strand
TTTTCTACTGTGACTTTAAATAATGATTCAGCATTGTATTCTCTTTTCATCTCAAATCTATGCTGTTGCTATTGTTATTAAATCTTAAGGTGTACAAATGCATACTTTATGTGCAGTTTTAATCAACCATGATGCCTTAAATAAAAATGAATTTTCTGCTTGAATCAGTATTTCACTTTTAGAAATTAACAGCAGAGATAAAATAAGAAGTGAAAGAAGCCTATTAATTATACATTTTTTAAATTTAAAGAACAGTAAATCTCAACACAAAGCTGACAGACAAAATTCATAAATTTGATATCATTAGTCTTAGCTTTGTATATATCAAATAACATTTGAAGGAAAGCTGACGGACCTTCATTATTTGTTCTATTTTTATCTGATAATACTTATAAATTTATAGAAATGTCAGCACATGAAATTTCTCCTCCAAATAATTCATGTTGAACAAAATTACATATTTCCCTTAAGATTGGATATAGATAATTGCAATGAATTTACACCAAAACAATAACTTACCTGAAATCCCCAGCAGTATGGAAGGGATTTTTAACATCCACTGTGAATTCTTTCCATTTATAACATGGGGAATCACACTTTATAATGTCCTAAGGTAAAAAATTAAAAAATAAATAAATTAAATAAAACTAAATGGTTAAGAACAAAAAAGAATAACCAGAATTCTAAAATATAAATTTAAAGTTTCTAAAAACCTGTCCATTTAAATATTAATGATATTAATTAATATAAGTCCCCTTTTCCCACAGTGTACTGCTAAAATCTGAGTGAGAAAGAATACAAGTAGATTTCACTTTATCACCAATCCACAGTACTGTGCTAACAACTGAACTATCCATCACATCAGTGTCTCCCAAATTGATTTCCTTAATGTATGTTTTATTAATGACTGAGCATGATTTCACATTTACAAATTAAATAGTTACATATGTACACCTAAATACACGTTATAAAGAAGAGGCAGGTGTGTGTATGTGCACACAGATGTGTGAGTAACACGAATATCTATGTATAGGTGTGGGATGCCTG
>NW_017738541.1:0-1042 GCF_001890085.2 Hipposideros armiger | reverse complement strand
GATTTTCTCTACAAGGAGCATTGTTAGTGGAGGTGGTGATAGTCCAGTGGGAAAGAGGAAAGGGAAATGGAGGCTTTGGTGGCAGGATGGCTTTTCCTGTGCTGAAAACGCTGTGACTGCAGGTAACTCTCCTTCGCCTCTGCTGCCTGTATGCGCCCCCCTCCCGCCCCCCCCAGCCCCGGTCTTGCTTTGGAAGATGGGCTACCAGGATGTCTTTGCAGCGGAAACACTTAGGATCGCCCCATCTCACACACACTAGACACTGAGATCCAGATTCACAAAGAGGCTCAGAGGGGCCCTGAGGGGAGCCCATCTCTTCAGGCAGGGAACCCAATGCCTGTTTGCATGGCGGGCGGGGTCTTTGTCGGGGGATGGTAAACATCCAAGGTAGGCAAGAGAAGAGTTAAAGGGATCCCGGGGTGGGGGGTGGTGGGGGAGATATAGACTCCTTGAGACGTCAGAAATAACTTCCAGAATCAAGGCTTTAGAGAAATTAGAATGGGTGTGGAATCTTTTTCTTTTGGACCCTTAGGGAATAAAGGAAATAGGGATATTTCAGGTGTGTGTTAGGCTCAGCCTTTCCTGGAACTTTGACAGATGAGGTGACTTTGGATGGGACTACAGGTCCTAAAGGTAGATCCCTTCCAGGGACACCAATTTCAGATGCTCCTTTGCCAAAAAAAAAAAAAAAAAGTGGGACCCTCTGTGGGGCTGTAGTGCCACAAATCTCCAGCAGAGGGCGCCTGGGGGCAGAGTCTGGGGTGGGAGCTCTGTCAGGCGGTTTTCTTCCGTTTTAGGGGCAAGTAGTTCCCTTCCACCTTGGGTCTGGGTCATTCTGTAGCCTCATTCCAGGATGAGAAAGTCATAGTGAAGGCAAAGCAAAGGCAGCTCGATGAGGAGGAATTGGGCAGAAGAGAGGAGCCTTTAATTTGCATTCTTTTGTTCACTGTCCAATGAATGGGAGGGAGGTCAGGTCATTTGAGAGTCGCTGTCCCTAGAAATATTTACAAGGGCTGCCCTGCCTGGTGGTAAGGAGGGGTGG
>NW_017738540.1:0-1046 GCF_001890085.2 Hipposideros armiger | reverse complement strand
TCAATTGTAATACAATATTTTTTTCCCTCAGAGGATAAGGTTGTGCTTTTAAAAGGAAGAAAAAAAAAATCACAGGAAAGAAAGAAGGGAGCAACTGCAAAAAAATAGAGCAGAATGGTTCTCAGAGGAAGCAAAAGACACACGGGGAGACGCATGGATTACTAAGGTCAGAGAAATTTGGGTTTCCTCAGAAGTAACAGGGGGGAAAAAAAATGTGTCTCTCTACAGTTCCTACTCTAGTCATACCTAGCGGAAGAGGTGAGACTTAGGAGGAAAATGGGGGAAAGAAATACAAAAGGAAGAAGAGTTCTGAGGAAGAAAAACAAAACAAAACAGTTTTAAAATGCAGTTAGCAGCAGACTCTCAAGAAAGCCTTGGGACACCCAGCCCCTGTGCTGAGCAGCACTTAGGATGAGGGGTGGCGGACAGGGAGACAGGGTGCCATGTGAGGTCGCAGAGACATTACCAGACAAGAAGCCTTACCCACCTCTGCCAGACTGTCACCGGAGTTGGCAGCAGGAGGGGGGTCGAGGATCAGGGACTCAGCATGGATTCTGCACAAGCGTTCTTTAAGGTCTGTGTTTTGTGCTAAGGCCTGGAACACGTGAAAAATAGTTGTTTCAGAAAAGCACGGCAGTGGGCCCCCGGTGACAAAACCCTGAGGGGGCACTTCCTGGACTTTTTTGCTTGGATGCTATCCAACAGGATACCGGGTCTGAGGTGCCTGGGAAATAAAAGATATTAAACTCTGGAAATGATGGCTCTTCTCTAATCTCATCTCCAGAGAGATGAAGGAGTAGAGAAGGACATCACAAACAACTTTGGCTCTTATTATGACTCGTGGTTTCGCAGGCCCTCCTCCTCCCAGTATTTACGGTGTCCCTGGTATCCCCAGAGGACTGGGTCCCAGGACCCCACCTGCATACCAAAATCTGTGGATGCTCAAGTCCCTTATACAAAATCGCGTAGTATTTGCATGTAGCCTACGCACATTCTCCCGTATACTTTAAATCACCTCTAGATTACTTATCATATCTAACGCAACA
>NW_017738539.1:0-988 GCF_001890085.2 Hipposideros armiger | reverse complement strand
ATAATATGATCTCAAATATGTCCTTTGAGATAAAGCTGTCTTAGTGAGGTTCAGTTTTGCCAACTTAACAAATAAGACAGTTTTCTCAGTGGCAATCCTACTAACAACACAGGAGAAAACCCATTTGCTGCTTTAAATGAAAGATTACTTACTGCTCTTTTTCTAGAACACCCTGTAATCCAAGGCACAGTAAGGTTTCCTGAAATCTGTGGAAACAACAAATGGAATCTCAGTAAGGTATGCATTAACACTAACTGGAATGCTGATCAACACCAAAGAATTCATATAAAACTTTAAGGTAGGTCTGCATTCAGAGCATAGCCCCCATGTACACAATCCTGTTGACTTATTGAATGCAACAGATGAAAGGGCCTTCCTTGGGAAAATTTTAGAAGTGGTGCAAAGTTCCCCTTGGAAATTTAAGAAAACTCTTAGGGCATTGTTGGGGCCTGGAAGTATGATTTAGAAATCTATGGGTAATAAAATTCTTATAATAAAAATACAGTGCTGTTTGGAATAAGTGAGTTACAATAATTAAATTATTAACTATAGTCATCATGCTCTATACTAGCGCTCTAGACTTATTCATTCTACATAACTGCACATTTCTTTTTAAGTAGAAACTACTAAGGCAAACAGCCAGTAACATCTTATTACATCAGCATTGACACACAATGAGATACATGCTACTCCAGTTGAATTTTGGGTAGTGTTTACAGAGACTAATGTGGCCCTGTAAGCTGTGGCTCAGGTTAGCCTGGATGTAACCATACTTTTTCTTGTGAAATGCAAGGATTCAAGAGTACCCCAAACTCTCTATTTGTCTTTTCCTTCCCCCCAAACATGTACCTCCTAAGATACTGACAAGTCCAATCAGCCTTGCTAAGTGGTGGTATTGGGAATGTGGTATTCAATCAAGCATTTATTGTATTTGATAAATTATATTCAGTAATGGCCTATGAATTACTATTATGCCTACTAATAAGGA
>NW_017738538.1:0-1048 GCF_001890085.2 Hipposideros armiger | reverse complement strand
CGAGAATCCAATTTTCCCATTTCTTTGGTGACAGAAAAGTACTTTTTGATTTTAATTTTCTATTTTTACTTCTTATTGCTTATTTCCACTGGAATCTCTATGATGAGAGATATGATGAGCTTATCTAGAAGGAAAGAGCAATATACCAACATCCTTTCATTAAGAAATTAGAAAGTACTTCCATATAAACATATTGTTGATGTGATATACAGCCAAGTGACATGTAAGTATGAAATAATTACCTCAGTTTTACTTTTGTATTGAAATATGTGATATTAAAGAGAAATTTTATTTAGATAGTGGACCAAGTAATCAAAAGAAGTAAAAAGGGAAAAAAAAGATGCAATTTATATCAAAATTAGTTAATAAAATGATTATTATTTTAATATTTATGGTAATCTAAAATGGTCTCTAGGAGCACATAACTTGACACTTTGGTCTCTAATTCAGGGATACACTGAGAAAGGAAAACAAATCAGTAGAAATTACTAATATCAATGATGTTAAAAAATTCCTTATTGAAGAAAACTTAAATGAAAGGTATTTAAAACTATATTCTTTGACTTGAACTACAAATTAAAATATATTTTAAAAACTCTCAAGATGGGATTTTCATTAGAAAGAGGATAGCTGAAACTATGTTTCAATCTCAAAGTATGGGAAATTTCAAATTCTAAGGAGAATACATGTACAATGTAATTATCTACTCTTAGCTTTGAGGGAAAAAACTTTTTTTTCTTTTAATGAAGAATTGTTATTTCACCAAATGAATTATAGTTTGGCTAAATTCATTTTCTAACTCAGTGATAATTCAGCTTTTAATATTTGAGCTTTATCACTTTCTAGAGGAAAGATAGGATGAGTAAAAACATCTAAAACAATTTTTTGTTATCTTACGACTTCATGAGACATTTATATCATGGGACCAAAGTCTGGTTCTCAGTATTTTATAACCTGGAAATTAATTTTGGCAGTGTATCTACGAATGTTCATATGCTAGGATATTCACCCAAGTAACAATATATTATTATGTTATTTTATTTTTTTT
>NW_017738537.1:0-1048 GCF_001890085.2 Hipposideros armiger | reverse complement strand
TGTGTGTGAAAACTATCACAAAATAAAAGGAAAACGTATGAGCGTTCTTGGCACATAGTAGGCACTACATTGTTATTGCCATGCCCTCTGGTGGTGAAAAATAGACTCTGAGATAATTAGTTCCATTTTTCTAGCACTTTAGTTGGTAGAAAGTTCTTTCCTAGGTGCAGCTAAATCTGCCTCCCTGCATATCCACCCATTGGTCTCATACCTGTACATTTGAGCTCATGGAACAAACCTAACTCTTCTGTCCTATGACTGGCCTTAGTACCTTTTCAATCTTCCATTCTCCAGATACCCTGTCTTTGCCAATTATGCCTCAAAGAAGTCTTCCCCATCCTGTCTGTATTGGCCAGGTATTGCCAGAATAATGCTGCATAACCAACCCCTCAACAACGCAAAGGCAAAACCAAAAAGGCTCAGTGACTTACAGCTTTAAGCTAGGCATGGCGAGGCTTGGCTCCAGGCTTCAGGGTGTGCCCTGTGTGTTCCAAGCATCTCTCATCTTTCTTGGACTCTCCAAGATTTGTTCTTTTAATAACAAAAAGAAGACGTGCAAGGGGGTACACTCATTTGCACACACCTATTTCTAACCTTTGTAGCCTTCACATACCATTGGCCAAAGCAAGTCACAAGATCAAGCCCAAAGTCAAGAGGCAATGGCAAGAGTATAAATGTAGAATACGGAGGAGTGAAGGACTGAGGCCAATAAGCCAATCCTCCCATTGCTCACTTTTCCCCTTGTCCTATTGCCATATGTCCTATGGCCTTGACATATTTCCACTGGACACAACCTTTTAAGGTCTCCTTGGGATGAGTAGGAGGCTGGGGAGGAGAAACAAGGCCTTGCATAATCGGGCCCCGGCCTACCTCTCATCCTCATCTCCCACCTTTCCCCTCCTGGCTCTCCACGCGTTAGCCCCACTGGGTGTCTTTCTTTTCCTTGAAGGCACCAATCTCTTTGCCACCTCGGAGCCTTTGTATGTGCCGTTCCTTATGCTTTGAATGAAAAACTCTTCTTCCTCTAGCCGCTTCCCCGCTCCAAGAT
>NW_017738536.1:0-1048 GCF_001890085.2 Hipposideros armiger | reverse complement strand
TTTGCTTATGCCCTGTTCCCCCTTTTTGGAGGGGATTTGTTGTTCAATATTATTATGTTATGATAGCACATCTAGTTTTTGCTAATACAATTTAAAGATATCTATGGACACCGATTCATCAAAATGAAAAGAAAGAATATGTATTTAAGCCTTACTTGCTGTAGATGGCTGTTAAGCTTCCTGAAGTCTTAAGGCCCTACACATATATAATTGTATTTTAAAGAAAGTAAATAAGTCATTTAACAAGTCTGTATGTGATTAATATTATTTCTTTATTCACTCCTGGAAATAACCTCACACTCAGGAACCTACTTGGGGGAAATGTGGACGAGCAAATTGACAGGCAGACCGTTTTCGTATTTGGCTTGTCATCAGAGGCTCCCACGGGGGTGTAGAAGCTTAGGAAAAGAAACTAGATTGTTAAACTGATCACACCGATGTGGGTGCTTCCGTGTCAGGGTTTAGGGCATGCTGTGTGCGGTGACAGCCCTTCCAGCAGGCAGCCCGCCCCACCTGTGAAGTTCTGGGAATTGTCCTCAGTGGCTGACTGCAGACCGTGTCTCGGGTTCCTGGTGCCACGGTCAGGAGTCCCCCCACGGGGTTTCTCTCCTTGCTGTGCAGGTAACTGCAGGTGCCTGGTGGGGCGGCACAGGGCGCCGGGCTCTGCAGAGGCTGCTGTCCTGTCCCACTGTTCCAGCAATAACAGAATTAGGACTTGTTACCAGGTCAGCTGAGCAAAGCACCAATGCCCTGGCGCTCCTACTTGTGGGGTTCTGCATCCCTAGGAGAGCTGATCCGTGGTTCTTTTATTGTGATGAAAAACACATACCATAATATTTACCCTCTTAGCAAATCTTTAAGGGTCAGGACCGTGTTGTTCAGGACACGTTATAAGGCGGATCTGTAGAAGGTGTGTTTATTCATCTTACAAAATGGAAACTGTACCCATTGAAACTCTGAATTTTCCGTTACCTCCAGCCCCTGACAGCCACCATTCTGCTTTGTTTCTTTGAGTTTGACTACTCCAGATACCTCATGTAAGTGGAAT
>NW_017738535.1:0-1727 GCF_001890085.2 Hipposideros armiger | reverse complement strand
GTTCAGCATCTTAGCTATAGAGGGCAGTGTCACTGGCCCTCATATGTGGGATCCGAACCGGGGCCCTCTGGTGTCCCAAGCCAGTTCTTAACCATTGCGCCACTCGGCCGGCCCCCATACAGACTTTTTTCTTGTCATTATTCCATAAACAATTTGGTATAGCAACTATGTAAATTTACGTGTGTTAGGTATAAGTAATCTAGAGATGATGTAAAGTATATGGGAAGATGTGCATAGGTTATATGCAGATAATATGCCATTTTATATAAAGGACTTGACCATCCATGGATTTTTATATCAACGGGGATTGGGTTGGGGGTGGAATGGTCCTGTAACTAATCCCCATCAGATATCAAGGGACAAATGTATTGTCATATAACCAACAAGAAAAGATACAGAACACAGTTCTGTCATCAGTTCCTTGTGCCCTTTTGCAGTTGAGCAACACCCCTCCCTCATCCCTAGTGACACTAATCTGCTTTACAAGGTGTGATCAAACAATATGGTGAATGTTTAAATAAAAAAATTTATTACAGGGCTGGCTGAGTGGTGTGTTGGTTAAGAGTTGGCTTGGGACGCCCACTCTGAGCAGCAGAGCCCCAGTTTGGATCCCACATTAGGGCCAGTAACACTGCGTCCTCTACAGCTAAGATGGTGAACAACAGCTCTACCTGTAGCTGGGCTGCCATGAGTCGCCGGTGATGGCGTAGGCTGTAGTGAAGCTGCAGTGGGCTGCCATAATCTACCGTGAGTGGCTGGCAGCTGGCAGCTGGCATAAGCTGCCAAAGCCGCCGTGAGTGGCCATCAAGNAACAATGAGGACTAAAAAGCGTATCAATTATAGTAAAGCTAAATGACTATAATAAACTCCAAAATGTACAGGTTCAAGGAATGTAGGAATTGATTTCTTGTTCACATAACAGTTATTGTGGTAAGTAGTCAAGATTTGCATGATAACTGGTTTTTTGTGGTCCTTTAAGAATCCAGATTTCTTTCAAATTGTCTTTTTATCCTTTAGTTGTGGTTGGAGCTGGAGCAGCAATACACCATCCAGTAATTCCAGCCAGGTGGAAGGGACAGGAATCACCACTCTAGGGCAGGGGTCAGTAAACTTTCTGTAAACAGCCAGATAGTAAATATTTTAGACTTTGTAAGCCATAGGATCTCTGTTGTAACTACTTAACTCAGGGATTTTACCACAAAAGTTTCCTTGACATTAGAGCATTTTGATTAATATTTTAAAAATATTTCTTAAACCACAAAATAAATTCTGTTGAAAAGACCTTTTTGCAAGGTGTCAGATGATGTTCCCTAGTTCAGTTCAAGACTCATTTTACAGTATGAAAAAATTGAGTTCTGATAAGTATTTGTGAAGGATATTGATGTAATCCCTATAAAAATATGAGAGCCTTTAATTACCAAGGAGATGTAATTTTTGTGTTTTCTTTTGCCTTATTAGGAATATAGTAGCATAAGTCCTAATCTGTTTTGTATCATGCTTTTACAAATTTAACGAATTCAAGAATTAATTAGAAAATTTTAAATAAATAGTATTACTATAATTTGTTAAAAGCTTAGTAAAGTCCACATGCTAAACCATGTGTGCTGTGGCTTTGGGGTGATGAGACACCTTAATAATTGTCTCTATATTTTTCCTATATTTGTTTTTCTGTTTAGGTTTTCTGGCTCTTTTGGTTTCAGTTTTCATAGGTTGTTTTTGCTAGTTTT
>NW_017732113.1:710088-728869 GCF_001890085.2 Hipposideros armiger | reverse complement strand
TGAAGAAAGTAAAACAGAGGTCTATGGTGGGAAGTGCCTGGGTGGGGAGCTAAGTTGGATGGGATCAGGGAAGAACATCTGGAAGAGGAATACATGTGAGCAGAGACCTATATGGTGGGTAGGACCCAGCCACAGGGAGAAATGGGCAGTGCTTTCCAGGAAAAGGGGTAATATCGTCAAAGTTCAGAGTCAGGAGGCAGCTTGGTTTGTTTTGAAAGACCAGAAGGAGCAAGGGCAGAGTCATGGATGGTTTCTGGATTCCTGTCCTTTGTTCTGTGGGTCACCTCTGATTTTATCACATGATTTGATCCTCACAACAGCCATATTTTATGTATATTATGCCCATTTGAGAGATGCACAAGCTGACATCCAGAGCCAGTGGTCCCTTTGAGATGGCAAAGCTAGCCAAGAGCAGAGGAAAGGTGGACCTCGTGTGTGACCCACCAGTAGGTGAGTGTGGCAGGGAGCATTTCAGGCAAGACAACCCTTACTTCCTGTACTAATTGCAAGTTTGGGGAAGGGGCTCTCAAAACCATCCTCAGGTTTGATAATTTGCTAAGATTTGGGGAACTCACTGAAAGCTCTTACATTCATGGTTAGAGCTTGTTACAGAGAAAGGAAGAAAGTTAGCCAAGAGAAGAAGCATACAAAGCAGAGCTTAGGAACGTGAACTTTTCAGTTGTCCTCCCTAAGAGTCAGGATGGCATTTCTCTCCTGGCATTGATGTGTGACAATACATAGAGGGTATTGCCAATCAAGGAAGCTTATCCAAGCCTCAGTGCTCAGAATTTCTATTAGGGCTCCATCCTGTAGGCATGATTGGTTGTTTACCCACGTGGCTATTCTCAGTCTCCAGCCACTCCAAAGGTTGACTGATATTACATTAACAAAAATGCCCACCTCACATCACATTGTCACTTTCCAGTATGGCTAGTCTCCACCCGAAATCACATTGTTAGACTATCCATTGTGATCTTGGTGTGACCCAAGGCTCACAAGTGAACAAAGACGTCCTATCAGGCACAACATTCCAAGGGCCTTAGAGATCACTTCTCAGTAGCCAAGGCAGAGGCCAGACTGCTTCTGGGAAGGCTAAGTCTTGACCACACACTGAGCTACACAGTTTCCACTGGACATTGTTTCAGAGGTGCTCAGGCTCTGGCTCACACACTGCTCTTCTCCTGTCCTCTGTTGGATGGCAGTGGGTGGTAGAGTGTGGCTGTGCTGCACTGGGGAGGGGCTTCCCTGTACTGGCAGGCATGCTGGGCCATGAGCATATTCTATCCACCTCAGGTGGGACATTTTCTTACCTGCCAGGCTTTTAGGCTCCAGAGCAGATGTTGATGGGTTACATGGAAGTCAGTCTGCAAGTTTGATGGAAAGCACCGTTGACAGGTTTCCTTCACACAGCAAGGGCAAAGTGGAGGGGAGGCAACAAAGTGGCACCTTTCTACAATCACTAAGGCAGCTGTTCCAGCCCAATACACTGCGTCCTTCAGATCCCTTCCTGAGCCTCATCCCTTCTCCTGACCGGAAAGTTGTCAGCTTTTTTCAAGAACAGCTGCATTGCTTGTGAATCCCCTCTGGGTCATGACAATTCCCATTGTGAGGTCAGCTGGTATCCCACAAAGAAAGAAGTGGGAGCAGAATTTCCTGTGGAGCCACCTGAAATGGGCCTTGCTTCCTACTATACCTGTGCAGTCTCTATATAAGAACCTCCATCCACCTACCTCACTTTAATCTAAGCTTCTGTACCTGAAGTGACCCTTCCTTTTCACCACTGCTCTCTCGTCCCAGATCTACCCAAGACTGATCCAGTCTGAAATATCCCTCCAAGTTTTCCTCTATAGAGAGGCAGTGTGTGGTGGGTCAGTGGGAATGTGGGATCACACAGTAATCAATTCAAAAGCCAAAACTATTGCTGGCTGATGTCACTTAAGTAAATTACTTTGTATCTCTGAGGCTGTTTCCTCTAAAGTGTCACAAGCTTCTTATGAGTGAGTTTGTACACATAAGTGTTTCAGGCAGTGATCAATAAATTATTGGCTATTATTATGGTTATGGTGGTTATAGTGAGGGTTAAATGAGGGAATACACTGTCATTAGTAGGTGACAGTTACTCATTGCACACAATTCCTTTCTTGCCAAGGTCTTTATCATTCTCTCTGCCTAGTTCATTGTGCATAGCTTTTGGTAGCTGAATGTACACACACACACACACACACACAGAGCAAACCTCACTCTCTCATCTCCAAACACAGTAGCCTCCCTGCTCTTCCTCAAGTGCATCAAACGTGGCCCCTATCCACACATTTGCCCTTGAAATTTTTTTTCGCCTATAACATTCTGTCCCAAGACAGCTGTGTGGCTCAACACTCTTTCATTTGGGCCTGTGCTCAAGCCTTACCCCCTCAAAGGCCTCCCTGGCCTCACTATCTAAGAGAGCTGCCTTAGACACTCCCCTTCTTCTCCCTGCTTTGTTTCCCCCCATGGCTCTTATCATACCTGACAGTACGTTATATGTCTGATTGGTCATTTTCTGTCTCCTTCATCAGGATTCAAGTTGCATCAGTACAGGTTCTTTGTTCAGCACTTGGCCTCTGTTCTTAGAAGAATGCTAGACACATAGTAGGTGCTCATCTAATATTTATTGAATAAGTTAAAGGATACTCTCTTGCATTGCATTCTGATGGTTTTAATGTATTATTTACACATACAAGCCTAGAGCATAGAGTCCAGGACACCCGTTTTCTCCCCTTCAGAATGCTGAAAAGGCCTTGGTTTATATCCCATACTCAATGAAGACATCTAGAATTTAGTTGTATTCAACCACTCATCAATATCTTTTTTATTGAAAACACATTTACTGATGTCTATTTTGTACCTAGTCTCATGCTTGACTTTTAGGAATTTACAGATGATTGTAATGTCATGCTTTCTTCAAAGAGCTCACAGTCCACTAAATTGAAATAATAGTGCTGGAAAGGAAATGCATTTTCAATGGTTACCCAGGACAACATATAAAAATACATGCACATATGTTCAAAGGAAAAAAATTAGGAAGTGATGCTCTCTTTTATTGTCTATTCTTTTTCACTTTTCAAAATGCTGGTAACAACTTACTAAACTGATTTTATGACACATCTATGAGTTATAATCCACAATTTAAAAAAATGCAGCTATAATATAACTTACTTTCCTTGATTGCATAAGGAATTATATAATTGTTCTATCATAGACATTCCATGTCTGTCTATCCACTATAATAAGGATGGTAATTATGATATTACTACAGCTACTAATAATAATAGTAAGTAATACCTTATTGTACACCAAATGCTTTTCTAAGTGCATATCATGGATTATATTGTTAAATGTTCATAATAAGACTTTGGGGTTAGGCTTACTGTTAGCTCCATTAAACAGACATGGAAAATGGGCCCAGAGAGATTACAAAGTCATCTTATCTAAAATATCACAGCTGAGAGGCAGAGGGCTGACATCTGTCTTCAGAACTGTGTTCTTAACCATTGCACCATACTGAGTCTCCACAGCCACCGGATTTGGGCAAGGACCATGGCTGTCTTCACTCATCCTTGTATCTCCAGGTTTGAGAGCCCCAGCTCCCCTCCTGGGCTCTTCTCCCTTTCAGGAATGTGATTTCTCCATCTCACAGTGGGGTCTAATAGAAAACATGTCTCTGTGTCCAGTTCCTGGCACAGAGTTTCACAAACACTGGGCATTTCTTGAGCGACAGGAGTGTTTATTATGCTAATGAAGTGACTCAAGGTGGGTCCTTAGGTCTCTTCAGGATGGGTATTGGTCATCAGAGACCAACTTCATAAGTAGAGGATCGGAACTTTCAGCCACCCAACCTGTGGGCAGGGAGAAGGGGCTGGAGATTGAGTTCAATCACGTGGCTAATGATTTCATCAATTATGCCTATGTAATGAAACCCCAATAAGATCTCTGGACACCAAGCTCAGTGGAACTTCCTGTTGGTGAACACATTGATGTGCCAGCAGTTGTCATGCCTCATTCCACCAGAGGAGGGCACAGAAGTTCTCCCCCAGCCCTCCTCCCAAGACCTTGCCCTATGCATCTCTTCTTGTGGCTGTTCCTGACCCATATCATTTATAATAAAACTATAATCATAAGCTTGCATTTGCAGTGAGTTCTGAATCATTCTAGTGGATCATCAAAACTGAGAGGGTTCTGGGAACTGTCAAATTTATAGCCAGTTATTCAGAAGTGTGACATCTGAAGTGGGTCCCTTGTGGGAACTGAGCCTAACTCTGGGTGGCTAGTGTCAAGAGTGAATTGCAGCCTGTCCAGTTGGAATAGAAAAGGAGCATTTGGAACGTGTAGCCGACCAGGCAGGAATGCGGGTGGCTTGGGGAACACCTGAAACGAGGCAGTGTCTGCAATGAGGGAAGCCTGTGAAAGACTTTGCCCTTAACTGTGGGTTCTGCACTAATTCTGGGTAGTTAGTGTTAGAATTGAGTTGTATTGTAGGATACCCAGTTGGTGTTCGAGTATTGTTGTCAGAAACTCATAAGAATCCACAGGGAACTTTATGTTTCTCAGCATCTCACAGCATCAATATGTACTATCAACTGAGAGGCTCATTTTAAAAGAAGCATTAATGACTAATGAGATTTAAACTGTGAACACCACACCTACCACAGAGGCATTTACCACAGAAAAAATTCACGTTTTCACTCATATTATGTTAGACATCAGTCTGTCACCAAGTCATTATTTGGGGAAGGCAGGTTTTTCCAGGACCAGTGACCTCAGGCTGCATAGGTGTCGAGGAAAGAGCAAAGATTTTGGAATGGCATAAAACTGAGCCAGGGTTGTGGATCCCCACTTATCAGAGCTCTCAACTTGTCTAGTGTTTTATCCTTTCTGGGACTCAATGCCCCCCTCCCCATCAATGTCCACATTCACATCCATTGTTGGTAGCAGAAGTTTTAATAAACTTTCTCATGTCATTAGTTTCAAAAAATGTGGCCAACTCAGCATACCATCCATCCTGTTCCAAGAATTTTTGGGTTCTCCAATATATGGGTCAGGTATCCTAACCACAGAGGCACATTGAAGCCTTGAATTAACTCAACATTAATTCAGTGGTGGTCCAATGATCCCAATAACTCCCTTTTCCTTCAGGAGGGCTTGCTAGTGAAGAGGTATTGCAGTATGGATTTCTAAGCTACTCTGCTTCAATGCTCCTGCAGTCACTCTTGGAAGTTTTCCTCCCTAATGCATATGTCTGTCCAATCCCCACGGTGACAACCTCAGCTCTGTGCTAAAGGAACTGCTTACTTACAAACTAAATGCTCATAGGCACCAAACCTTCATCAATTTTTCTAGGTAATTAGAACTGATTCCTTTCCTGTGCATTGCAATCTCTTCTTCCTTCCCTCCCCAAGTTGCTGTAGCTCCCTGCCTCCTCTCCTCTCCAGAATGTCCATTCCAGTGCCCTCTAGACTCCACTGCTCTCCACCTAAACCCTAAAGTCCTTTCCCATGAAGCCTCATAAAATGTGAAGCCATGAGATTTCTGTTTATTCTTATTTTATTTTTATATCAACACAAAAAGTGAGATACTGAAATCTATTTCGCAGAGCCATTAAGGATGAAATAAGAAACCATATGTGAAATGCAGCTTCTTGCTAGAGTTTGATAAGTATTAATTTGCATTCTTCCTCTACCCACACAGAAGCAGGAACAAATGCCCCTCTGGTACAGTTTAAGTGCAATGGAGGTTTTGTAATGATCGCCACAAGCGTCACCTGCTTGGGTTTTGATCTGTGTTCTCTTCACCCAGTTACATCTCAGAAAGTTCATGAATTCCTTTTCCCTCTGAGGGTTGTCTGGGATTTTCAGTGCTGGTCTCTGTTGGGAAAGTTCACTTCAGATACATAGAATCCTCTGGAAGCTTGAATTGTCAGTTGATCCTCACTGTTTCAGAATAACCCTTCCCTCCCTGACTCCAGGGAGAAGAGAAGAAGGAACTGCCTTAGTTAGGAGTTCAGCACCCCAAAAAACACCTCATTTCAGAAATGCTGGGGAGCATCCCCACTATACCTTGCACAGGGTCTGCCAGCTGGATCAGGAGGGCGTTGTTTTATATTTCCAGTATGATCCTACTTGGCATTGATGTGTGTTCAGAGGCCCTCTGCTACTTTTGACTCTATATCTTGAGGCCAATTGTCCAAGGAAAATCTACACTAAAGTGTCCAATCTACACTTTAGTGTTTCTGGGGAAGAACTTAGGCTTTTCCTGAGCTAAACCAACAGGAAGTGGCAGAGGGGGGCCCAGAACTCAAGGACCTAGCGTAGAAAGTCAGAGCAGCAAGAGATCTCAGAGACCAGGGAGTTAAACTACCTTGTTCAGGAAATAAAACTGAGTAGGTGGCTTATGAGCCTTGTCCAGGGTACACAGAAAGTTTGTAACGTGTTTTCCAGCTGCTTTGCTAGGCTTTGCACAAGCTCTAAAATGCCAATGCTAACATTTAAGGCACCATGAAGTAGCTGCAGGTCAGCCAGCAGGACAGGCTTGGCTTGTGACTTTCTGTATAGTATTTCCTACTGGAATTTCCTTTCATGTTTTCCCGAGGGATTTGTAATGAGAATGCAAGCCCAGAGTTGTGTTGCCCTTACTGCGTTTCCAGCACATACCTCCTCTGCTCTCGGCCCCCAGATCTGCAGACGGGATCTACTGGTGCCACCTGTTCCAGGCAAACTGGCAGCTGTGATTAGGGGTGATGGTAAGGTGAAGAGAAAGATCTGAAATTCAGGTCTAAAGGGCTGATCTAAAGTCCCCCTGCATAGGATTCAGGTATGCTAACAGATTATTCATTGTTGTTTATCTGAAATCGAAATGCACCTGAACATCTTGAATTGTATCTGGTTCCCAAGATGAAAGGAGCCTGGAAAGTGAGGAGATGGAAAGCCCCTCTGCTCCCATGTGGTCTGTCCCTCTGAGTAGCCATGTTTCCATTCCTGAGAGGTATTGTGAAAATCTGGAAAACCCTGATTTCCATGGATTAGGTTCCTGTACCCACCCTGGGGAACTGACCATCTTACACTGCCCTTGGGACAAGATGTGGTCTGGGCCTCACTGGTTTATCTGAATGGACATCATTTTCACATTTTCTAAGACAGAGCATCTGATTGGGTTGGGTTGTCCCATCCTAAGTTGGGGTGAGCCTAGCTGGGTGAGCCTTAAACCATACTCCACTCATGTGCCCTCCTTTGGCCCAAACTGTTTGCCATTTCAGGTCCATCAAGTAATAACCAGGGAGAAAAACCATGGTGATCCACTCCTGGGCAGATCTACACATGGATCCACTCCTCAGAGGGGGCTGAAAATTGCACTCCACGGGCTCTGGTGAAAATTCTTCTCTTTATGTAAGATATCCAGAATCCAACAAGAAATGAAAATATGCGTGACTTGAAAGGTACAGATCCCTATCAATATAAGGTATTATTATGTAGATCTCAACTCTAGAACCCAGAGCTGTTGATTTTAGACATCACATATGCTGTTGGAAGATAGGCCAGGCACCCCTTGGAGCTCCCTAAAGTACATTCACATAGAGCTGCCAGCCATCTCTGCCACCTGCTGAGGCTGGTCTTACCACAGGCCACTAGTTTTTGTCTGCTCAGTGATCTGATTTTTGAAAAGTGTTTACATTACAGTCACAAACTGAGAATGCAAAGGTTAGATTTAGCTCACAAATGGGCACTGTGGTTTTAAAATCCAGAACATTTACCTTTTTACGTAGATTTATGCCTTCTTTTGGAACTTCAGATCTGGCAACTCTGGGACCACATTTTTTCAATGCAACAATTGACTAGAGCTAAGCAATGGCTGCCCCTGCAGACTAGTCACACTTACGCTCATGTCTACAGTCCCCACCACTCCTCAGTGACTCACACATGGCCCATTTTACTCATTCACACTAGCTGCCTTCATCCATCTTCTCCTACCTCAATATTACCCTGCTACACCTTATCTGACCAATGAATTGATTGGAAGTTGCATCCAGGCAGCTTCATATATTTCCTCTGAGTTTACCATTCATTCATTTGCTGATTTTTTTAATAAATAAATGAGGGTGTGCATGCACAGAGCTATTCTAGATGCATGAGTGTGTTTAAACATGATTGGTCCCTGCTATTAGGGAAAGCACAGTTTAGATGGGAAGATAGACAAGCTGAAAAACAGGACAATATGATACCTAATGAAATGGAAGAGAGTACAGTATGCTTTGCAGATACTGGCAACAGCTGATCTCATCAGGGTGGGAAGGGTGGTCAAGGAAGACTGTCAGCCTTTCCAGAGAAGCAGTCTTGTGCTTATTCTGATGAGCAGTTAGGACTGAGCCTGGGGGAAAAGAAAGTCAGGGTGTTACAAGCTGGGAAAGAGCAGTTTATGATAGACAAGAGGTACTTTTGCATATGCACAGAAACAGGCCAGTGTTTGGAATGGGATGTGAAGAGTGAAATGGAGGGGTACTGACATCATCAGCTACACATGAAAGAGCATGGATGATGGGAAGGTAGGATCTGTGGAGCTGTCTATGCAGCTATCTAGCAGAAGGCCCTAAATTCGTGGGTACTGAGGATCTGGACCACTGGTAGGGGTCGAAGTGGATCATCAGCAATGGAAAGCAGGGGTTGTAGATGGGCACAGACCCAAGAAGACCATGCATGCCCTCCTTAGAGTCCTCTGTGAAGCAGGGGCCTACAGTGGATGGAGCTGGAAGAGCCAGAGACAGACCTGATTTCTCCTCACCCCTAGCAGTGATGCATGATGGCCCCTGAAAGCTCTCTCTCTGCCTCCAATAGAAAGATGAGGGAATACTACATGAAAGCTGACCATGCCTCACTTCATTCTACATCGGGAGCCCCATGTCTGGCTCAAGAGAAGGAAAACTTGTTATTCGAAATAAGATTAAAGGCTTAAACTCTTGTATGGAAGTAACCTAAGTACCCATCCACAGATGATTGGATAAAGAAGATTTGATACATATGAGTATATACAATGTAGTATTACACAGCCATAAAAATAATGAAATCTTATCATTTGTGACAACATGGATGGCCTAGAGAGTATTATGCTAAATGAAATAAGTCAGAGAAAGACAAATACCATATGATCTCACTTATATGTGGAGTCTAAAGAACAAAATAAATGAACAAACAAAAGAGAAACAGGCACATAGATACAGAGAGCAAACTGATGGTTGCTAGATAAGAGGGAGGTTGGGGGGATGGGTGAAAAAGGTGAAGGGATTAAGAAGTACAAATTAGCAGTTACAAAATAGTCACAGACATGTAAATTATAGTATGGGAAATATTGTCAATAATATTGTAACAACTGTGTATGGTACCAGGTGGGTACTAGATTAATTGGGGGGATCACTTTGCAAATTATATAAATGTCTAACTACTATTCTGTACATCTGAAACTAATATAATGTTGAATGTCACTTGTAATTTAAACAATTTGAAAAGGTTTAAACTGTTAATTTACAATTACTAAAACTGACTGAGACCTACAAGCTCTGCACAAAATGGCATTGAAGGACAAGTATAGACTTGACAGAGACTGGTCAAAAGCAGTGATTAGAAAAACTAAGTGAAATGTTTATGTGTTTGGACTCCATTGACTACAGAGCACATAATATGCTGGTTATATGAGATTGACTAAGATTAAAGTCAATAGGAGTTTGTTTGAATGGCTGACCCTGAGGTCTAGAGTCAGAAAAAGATGGTCTGGGAGTGACAGGAGGCAGGGACCACATTGGGCATGTCACCCCAGCTCAGTGACTCTAATGGAAAGGCACCTGCCCATCAGCAGGTGAATAACCAGCGGAGTAGCTGACTTCATAGCTGACTTCGTCCAGGAGGGACTCTTGAAGGCTTGGTCACTGAGTGAAGAAGACCTGAAAAAGCTGCACAAAGCAGGCAGTGCTGTCACTCGGGGTGGTGGGGGCAAGCACACTTGCTCTGTCCACCCTGTGGTTGGGATGTATAGGTGACAGGTACCCCATGGGTGTGTGTCCTTCCAAATGCAGGCCAGCCACCCTCTCATGTCCACTGTGACCAGGGATACATACAGATTAGCATGTCTGTTATATCTCCTCTTATTCTCAATTATTGTAAATTAATTTCTGCAGAATCTCAGAAGTAGGAAGATTTACAACAGATTAACTTTCATTTAGTTTAATGGAATTGTCTAAATGCATAAATCCAGGCCTGCCTCAGGCTCATGAATTTTTATAGCTCCTGCTTGGTTGACAATCCTTTTCCCCTTTCTTTCCTTCCCACTTTCACTCCCACTCTGCTCTGCCTTTGGAGTCTGCCTGGGTTCTGCACCTCTGTCAGACACCTTGCGAGCCAGGAGATGAGAGCTTCCAGAAAGCTGTGTAAAATATATTTATGGCGTGTCACTGCAAATGCTCCTGTTTAGATATAAATGAGAATAAATGAAGCATGACAAGCAATTTGCTTCATGGAAGCTGATATTAATGACTTGACATATTCATATCTACTTGTATGATCAGATTTTCTTTTGCAAGTGACATATTCTGGTCCAAAGTGTCTTATATTGGGAATATCCCTCTCCTCATATTAAGAGAAAAACATCTTCCTAAGTTCTCATATTATTCTCATGGGCACTTAGGATCTCATTTCTTTTACTATGGGATGCAGGGTGTACAGGGGAGACAAAGTTTCTATTAATTGAATTAATAAAATCTGGCATAACTGCTTCTGTTAGATGCTGGGGTCTGTGATGGGACAGGACTGAGATGGCCACACCCACACAAGCTTAGAGTCTAGTGGGAGCCATGGCACAGCCAAGGCCAAGGTTAGGCCTGAGTAAACCCACTCAGTTTCCTGTATAATGCTAACTTCCTGCAAGACTGTTGTGGAAAGCTCCCAGCATACCTCCAGGAGTGATGGTGACTATAATGACCATGCTCTGGGATAAGGTGGAGCAGTGATTTGGGGCATTAAGACATTAATCAACCCATTTTGCTGTTTTCCATGACTTCCCCCTTCCAAGCCATTGCCCAGGAGGGACTTATTCAAAGCAGACCATCCCATCAAGAACCAAAATTTCTCAGGTTATTATTTTAGGAGACAAAGGCCAAGATTATCATAAGACATTTGAGTGCCTGAAAGACAATTCGTGTCACATGTTCACCTCCACTGAGACCAGGAAAGCTCTGAGCTTTAAATCGGAGAGCTGAGAGGTGCTCTGCTTCACTGGGGCTAGACTTGAGGAAGGTACCAGCTTTGCAGCAACACTCCATACCCAACTGGGGTGAAGAGTGTGAGGATAGGAAACAATCAAGATTAAGTTCCCCCATCATTTTCTTTTTCCATCCTCAAGGCTAGTTTAAGCATTGTGCATGTCTAGGCTGTCAGACCTGGCATTGTAAAGACAACCCAGCCAGGAAGCAGAAGCCCTGGTCTTCCTCTTTTTCTCAGAGCATGCATTCTTCCAAGAAAGCATGCATTCTTCCTATGACCTCTTTTCCTGCAATAGCTATCATACTCAAGACTTTGTGTAGAATCAGCCTCCCCTGAGAAGCTGGGCGGCCCAGGTTTGTGTGCTGCTGCCCACTAAGGCTCTCCTTCCAGAATCAAAGCACCAGGCACAGCCCCTTGTGCCCAAGGGGCTGGAGTTAAGTGTTGAGGTGGTTCAAACTCCTGCAAATTGCCAGAGAACAGAGCAGCCTGTGGGCACAGAGAGAGAAATTTCCACTGTGCTTTCTTACCCCGAGGACAGGAATTAATTTTATTTTTGACAATCTCAAGAGAAGTTTTGTTTTATATCTTTCCATCTTTTAGGTTGTTACAAAATAGCTTTGGGGGTTGGGGGGAGTCTCTTCTGAGGAGTAAATAATTCACAGGATTTTTTTTTCATATTCCTATGAAATCCTAGGGGCAAAGCTAACTGGGTTTTCTTCTTGTTCTACAATATCTGTTTTGATCATGGAATTATAGAAAGTTAAGTCCAAATATTCTTACTAATTTTTAATCTATAAGTCATCTGTGTTTCAGGTCAAACAGCTACAGAATTGTGCAAGAGGGACTGCACCCTGAGGTTGTGGAGGGAGAAGTGATTTGGAATCAAGCAGAAGTTTGCGTCGCAGAGACACCCAGGTCTAATGCTCACAACACACCCGACTCTTCCTTTCCTTTGTCCTTTTTTGGACACATAGACCTACTGGTCTTCATATGCTATTCCCACCACCATGTCCATTCCAGCCAATGGTATTTCATGAATGGATTGTGTCAATAGCTCCTGACTGGTCCACAGGTACATAAGTCATGTCTGCACCGACATACTCCATTATTCCCTTTCTATGCGTAAAATATTTAAATCTAGATAACCAACACACACACACACACACACACATACACACACACACACACACACACACACACACACCCAAATCTGTAAAGTTCATATCAAAAAAGATGCTATATCCCAAGTAACTGTGATTGGCGATGAGTGCTTCAGATCGTAGCCCACGGGTTTCTCAAACCACTGAGAAGTCTTGCTGGTAGAGAGAATACGCGTATTTATTAAAAAATATTCCTGACTTGCAATTATTGGTGTTGATGCTTGTTTCCACATCAGACTATAAACTACTAAAGGGCAAGGAAACTACTATTCATCTTTGCGTCAGCTCGTAGCATATGACAGCGTTTTGAAGGGCATGGTCTGCATCAGGACACAAGACGCGAGGCAGGAGGACCTTAGTCTGTGTCCAGGTTTATCCCCTTCTTGCAGTATGACCTTGTTTAACTGACCTAACCTTTCTGAATCTCAGTTTCCTCTAATAAGTGAGGACATCAAATAGCTACAGCAGGGTCTGATTGTTAAGATGAAATGGCATGACAAAAAGTGAATAAGTTAATATTTGGAGCTAAACGACTGATTAAACACAACTGTTTCAAACTACAGCTATGATTTCCTAATGATAGATAGTCAAGTATCACTTGGAATAAGGTGTAACAGTGATGGGGAACAGACAGGAAATAGGCATTCAGACTAGCACCCGACTTTGAATCTGTTTCTTTTCTACTTAAAACTTAATCAGAATCACAGAATCTGCATTTGTCTATCACAGTATTATGTATCCAATAATGTGCCTGATGAAGATTTCTATTAAAGAAAAGATCATATAGGTAATTGTCTGCTCTAGTTCCATATGCTTGTTCTATTTCCACTTCTACTACAGCTTGTCTACAGAGATCTAGGCTTACTTTTTATTTGAATCTTGCTAGTATCAGTCACATATACGCATATATGATTAATGTGACACTGTATATCATATTAGAATATAAACTTCTTGAAGGTAGTAATTTTTGTCTGATTGGTTTACTTCTGTGTCTGCAGCACCCAGAAAATGATCGGACTTAAGTGTTCAGTGCATAGTGAATGAGTGAGTGGCTCCTGCAGTTTGTAGCCAATCACAGCAGTTCCTTCAGATGCTAAAGCAGCTTGGATCCAGCACTGCTAGGGGCTGGTAAAATGAATAAAGCTTGGCTGTCCAATGTGACTGCCTCTTGCAGTTGTGTTAATTCAATACCTGAGGCATCTCCTGGAGATTGTGTCAAAACAGCTAGTTTCCTAGGCAGACAGGCAAGATTCAAAAATATGGTCAATGCATTCTCTCTCTCTTTATCAACAAAAAAATTCATTTTGAGGTAAAATGTCCTGAAGGGGCCTTCAGTAATATGCATTGCCAAAACAGAGAGGGTCAAACATGTCACCTCAATACTAGGAGGCATATTTCATAGCTACTTAGTGTCAACCATCATTTTATTTGTCAAAAAAGTACTGGGGGAAATAAATGCTACCAGGCAGGCACTTAAAACAGGCTCTATCCTTAATCAGAGGAATACACATTTACAGAAGTTAAGCAATGGGTGCATTTATCACTTCTTGCCAATGGGAATTCAACAGGACATATGCTCAAGCTCTGCCTGAGATATCATGAAGCTAACAAATAATTAGTGATTGTCAACAGTTATACTTCAATTCCTCTTAAAAACCACAACAAGCACAGAATACATGTACTTTCAAAGGGGATATACATTCTTTGTCTCACATATCACTGAAAAGAGAAATAACTGAATTATGCTGGGAAATTTGTTATTGACCTTATTTTACAAAGGGTTCAACTAAGGTCAGGAAGGATAAATACAATACTTACAGGATGAGTATTTGTTTATAAAGAAGGGGGAACATTCTTCTGCTTATGGGTGTCCAATTATCCCACCACCATTTGTTGAAAAAAATACATTTTTCAAATTGAATTGTTCTGGCATGTGTGTAAAATATCAACTGACCAAAAATGAGATGGTTTATTTTTGGAGTCTCAATTCTATTTCATTGATCTACATATTTATCCTTATGCAAATATCATATTGTCTTCTTAAAAACAATTTTCATTAAATTTATTGGGGTGACATTAGTTAGCAAAATTATATAGTTTTCAACTGTATATTTCTATATAATATATTCATCTATATATTGCATTTTGTGTTCACCACCTAGTGTCAGTTCTTTTCCGTCATCATATATATGACCCCGTTTACCTTCTTCTACCATCCCCTCTCCACCCCAACCCTCTGGTAACCACCGAACTATTTATTGTCTGTGTCTGTGAGTTTTTGTTTCTTTATTTGTTTGTCTTGTTTGTTTGTTGCTTTTGGTTTTATATCCCACATATGAGTGAAGTCATATGGTTCTTGACTTTTTCTGTCAGATATATTTCACTTGGTGTAATAATTTAAAGATCCATCCATGCTGTCACAAATGGCAATATTTAATCTCTATGGCAGAATAGCATTCCATTGTGTATATGTACAACATCTTTTGTATCCAATCTATCGAAAACTGGATGTTTCCATGTCTTGGTTACCATGAATAATGCTGCAATGAACATAGGAATACCCATATCTTTACATATAAATGTTTTCAGATTTTGGGAGTAGATACCCAGAAGAAACATTGCTGGGTCGTATGGTAATTCTATTCTTAATTTTTTGAGGAAACTCCATACTGTTTTCCATAGTGGCTGTACCAATTTACATTCCCTTATCAGTGTATGAGGGTTCCTTTTTCTGCACAGCCTATCTAACACTTGTTATTAGCTTCCTTGTTGATGATAGCCATTCTAACAGGTGTGAGGTGGTATCTCATTGTGGTTTGATTTGCATGTCCCTAATAGGTAGTGAAGTTGAGCCTTTTCTCATATAGCTGTTGGCCGTTTGTCTTCTTGGGAGAAGTGTCTGTTCAGGTCCTCTGCCCATTTATAAATTGGATTGTTTTGGGGGTTTTTTTGAGTTGTATGTATTTTTTATATATTTTAGATATTAGCCCCTTATCAGAGATGTTGTTTGCAAATATCTTCTCCCATTTGGTTGTTTGCCTCTTTATTTTGTTGATGGTTTCTTTTGCTGTGCATAAGCTTTTTAGTTTGATGTAGTCCCATTAATTTATTTTTGTTTTTACTTTCCTTGCCTTTGAGGTCAAATTCGTAAAATCCTCTCTGAAACCAAGGTCCATAAGTTTTGTACCTACGCTTTCTTCTGTGTAATTTATTGTTTCCAGTCTTATGTTTAGATCTTTCATCCATTTTGAGTTAATTTTGGTACATGGTAACAGATATCAGTCTAGTTTCATTCTTTTGCACATGTCTTTCCAATTTTCTCGGCACCATTTATTTATTATAGAGGCTTTCTTTCCTCCATTGTATGTTTTTTTCTCCATTGTCAAAAATTATCAGCCCATATATATGTGGGTTTATTTCTGGGTTTTCAATTCTATTCCATTGGTATGTGTGTCTGCTTTTCTGCAAATACCATGCTGTTTTGATTAGTGTCCATTATGTAATATAAATTGAAATCAGGAAGTGTGCTACCTTCAGCTTTGTTCTTTTTTCTTAAGATTGTTTTGGCTATTTGGGGTCTTTTGTGATTCCATTCAAATATGATAATTTTTTTGTTCTGTTTCTTTAAAAAAATGCCTTTGGTATTTTAATGAGGGTTGCATTAAATCTGTATATTGCTTTGGGTCATATGGCCATTTTAACTGTTGATTCTTCCAGTCCATGAACATAGAATATCTTTCCATTTCTTTGTGTCTTCTTCAATGTCCTTAAATGTCTTGTAGTTTCCAGTATATATAGGTCCTTCACATCCTTTAAGTTTATTCCTAGGTATTTTATTCTTTATTGTTGCAATTTCAAAAAGAACAGTTTTTTTTCATTTCTTCTTCTGAAATTTCATTGTTAGTATATAGGAATGCAATGGATTTTTATACGTTGATTTTGTAGCTAGCAACTTTACTGTATTTGTTTATTTCTATATATGAAGAATCATGTCATCTGTAAAAAGTGATAATTTAACTTCTTCATTCCAATGTGGATGTCTTTTATTTCTTTCTCTTGCCAGGTTGCTCTGGCTAGGACTTCCAGTACTATGTTGAATAACTGTAGTAATAGGGGACAAACCTGTCTTCTTCCTGATCTCAGAGGGAAAGCTTTCAGTTTTTCACTTATAAGGTATGATATTATTAGCTGAGGGTTTGTCGTATATCGACTTTATTATGTTATTTTCCTTCTATACCCATTTTATTAAATGTTTTAATTGTAAATGAATATTGTATCTTGTCAAATCCTTTTTCTGCATCTATTGATATGATCATATGATTTTTACTCTTTCTTCTGTTTATGTGGTGTATCACATTGATTGATTTGCATATGTTGAACCATCCTTGTGCCCATGGGATGAACCCCACATGATCGTGATGTATAATTTTTTAAATGTATTGTATTCGATGTGTTAGTAGTTTGTTTAGGATTTTTGGATCTGTATTCATCAGAGATATTGGTCTGTAGTTTTCTTTTTTGTGTGTTATTCTAACAAGATTTTGGTATCAGAGTAATGTTGGCCTCATAAAATGAGTTAGGAAACATTGTCTCTTCAATTTTCAGGAAGAGTTTGAGAAAGACAGGTATTAAATCATCTTTGAATGTTTGGTAGAATTCACTAGAGAAGCCATCTAGATGGTCCTGGGCTTTTGCTTTTGGGGAGGTTTTGGATGACTGGTTCAATTTCCTTGCTGTTGGTTGGTCTATTTAGATTTTCCAGTTCATTGTGATTCAGTCGAGGAAGGTTATATATTTCGAAGCACTTGTCCAATTTTTCTAGGTTATTGAGTTTGGTGGCATAGTCTTTCATAATATTCTTTAATAATCTGTTGTATTTCTGTGGTATCTGTGGTTACTTCTCCTCTTTCATCTCTGATTTTGTTTATTTGTGTCTTTTCTCTTTTTTCCTTAGTGAGTCTCACCAGGGGTTTGTCAATTTTAATAATCTTTGCAAAGAACCAACTTTTTGTTGCTTTAATTTTTTATTGTCTTTTTGTTCTCTATTTCTTTTAATTCTGCTCTAAATTTAATTATTTCCTTCTTTCTGCTGAAGTTGGGTTTCATTTGTTCTTTTTTTCCTAGTTCTTTAAGGTGTAATGTTAGGTTGCTTATTTGGGATTTTTCTAGCTTCTTGAGAGTGGCCTTCAATGATATAAATTTCCCTCTTATTACTGCATTTGCAGTACCCCAATAATTTTGATAGGATGTATTTTCTTTCTCATTTGTTTTTATGTATCCTTTGATCTCCTTTTTTAAATTTCTGCTTTGAGCCAGTTGTTCTTTAGTAGCATGTTGTTTAATCTCCACGTATTTGTGACTTTTCCTGCTTTCTTTTTGTGGTTGGTCTCCAATTTTAAAGCCTTGTAGTGGGAGACTATTCTTGGTATGTTTTCAATCTTTTAAAATTTGTTGAGGCTAGTTTTATGTTCCATTATGTGGCCCATCCTTGAGAATGTTCCTTGTGTGCTGAAGAAAAACGTACATTCTGGTATTCTGGCATGAAAAACGTTGTGAATATCAATTATGTCATTTGGCCTAATCCATCATTTAAGGCCAATATTTCTTTATTGATTTTTCTGTTTGGATGATCTATCCATAGCTGTCAATGGCGTATTTAGGTCCTCTACTATAATTGTGTTTTTGTCAGTTTCTCCCTTTAGTTCTGTTAGTAGTTGCTTTACATATTTTGGAGTTCTCTAATTGGGAGCATATATATTGATAAGTGTTATGTCTTCTTGTTTTATTGTCCTCTTTATCATTATGAAGTGCCCATCTATGATACATACTTGATCGTGATGTGTGATCTTTTTAATGTGACGCTGAATTTGGTTTGCTAGTATTTTGTTGAGGATTTTTGCATCTATGTTTATCTATGCAGTTTTCTTTTTTTGTAATATCTTTGTCTGTTTTTGGGATCAGAGTAATAGTGGCCTCATAAAATGTGCTTGGGAGCCTTCCTTCCTTCTGTGTTTTTTGGAATAGTTTGAGGAGAATAGGTATTAATTCTTTTTTGAATGTTTTGTAAAATTCAACTGTGAAGCCATCTGGTCCAGGACTTTTGTTTGTTAGGAGCCTGTTGATTACTGACTCAATTTCTTTAGTAGTATTCAGTCTGTTCAGAGTTTCTGTTTCTTCTTGGTTCAGACTTGGTAGATTGTATGCTTCTAGAAATTTATCCATTTCTTCCAGTTTGTCAAATTTGTTGGCATATAGTTGCTCGTAGTATTTTCTTACAATTTCCTGTATTTCTGTGGCATTTGTTGTCACTTCTCCTCTTTCATTTCTGATTTTATTAATTTGGGT
>NW_017732113.1:687336-708986 GCF_001890085.2 Hipposideros armiger | reverse complement strand
TTCTTCTGTTTAAAAAAAGCCCTTTTAACATTTCCTTCAATACTGGCTTGGTGGTAATGAATTCCTTAAGCTTATTCTTTTCTGAGAAACTCATTATCTCTCCTTCAATTTTAAGTGATAGCCGTGCTGGGTAGAGCAGTCTTGGTTTTAGGCCTTTATTTTGCGTCACTTTGAATATTTCCTGCCATTCCCTTCTGGCCTACAGAGTCTCTGTAGAAAAGTCAGCTGTTAGTCTTATAGGAGTTGCTTTGTATGTACCCTGCTGTCTTTCTCTTGCTGCTTTTAGGATTGTGTCTTTGTCTTTAACCTTTGCCATTTTTACTATGATGTGTCTTGGTGTGTACCTGTTTGGGTTCAGCTTGTTTGGAAATACTTCCTTGGCTTGTATGTCGATTTCCTTCACCAGGGTATGGAAGTTTTCAGTCATTATTTCTGCAAATACATTCTCAATCCCTTGCTTCTTCTCTTCTCCTTCTGGTATTCCTATGATGCGAATGTTGTTGCGCTTGTTGATGTCCCACAGGTCTCTTAAACTGTGTTCATTGTTTTTTATTCTTTTTTCTTTTTGTTGTTCCAACTGGGTGATTTCTGCTATTTTGTCTTCTAAATCACTGATCGAATCCTCTGCTTCATCTAATCTACTGGTGATTCCTTCAAACGTGTTCTTCATTTCAGTTATTGTATTCTTTAGTTCTACTTGGTTGTTTTTTATGATTTCTGTGTCCTTCATTATGTCCTCCCTAAGTTCCTTAAACATTCTTATCATCAGTGTTCTAAACTCTTTCTCTGAAAGGTTGGATACCTCTGTTTGATTTAGTTCCATTTCTTGAGGTTTCTTCTGATCTTTTACTTGGGACATGTTTCTTTGTTTCTTCATTCTGGCTGTCACTCTGTGATTGCTTCGGTGCATTAGATAGATCACCTAAAAAGAAAAAAAAAGAAGGAAAGAAAAAGAAAAAAGAAGAAGAGGAAAAAAGGAAAAAGGGAAAAAGAAGAAAAAAAAGGGGAAAAAAGGGGGGGTTTTCTGCACCAATTGCTGGGTTCAGCCATATTATATGCTGATCACTCAGGCAGGATTGCTGGGGCCATAGAGATTGAAGTCTCAATCCTTCCCTTTCCTAGGACCACAGTGAGCTCCAGGCTGCATTCTGTGGACCTTGTCTCTGCACTTCTCTCCCTCCTCTCCTGTTCATCCCAATTTGCCCACCATCAGATGTTTTCATGCAGGGGGTCTCTCAGATGTTTTTGTGTATTGCATAGGGAATCTTTTATTGACTTATAGATGTTCAACTTGTTGTAACTTCAAGGGAAGAAATCAAGGGGAATCCCTCATGCCACCATGTTTCTGATGTCATCTTGCCATACTGTCTTGATTACTCTAACTTTGAAGCCCGGTAATGTGAGTTCTCCAAATTTTTGGTTCTTTTTCAACATTGTTTTGGCTATTCTGAGTCCCTTAAATTTCCGTATAAATTTTGGGAACAGTTTGTCAATTTTTGCAAAACAACTAGCTGGGTTTGATAGAAATTGCATAGACTCTATAGATAAATTTGAGGAATATCACCATCTTAATACTATTGTCTTTTGTTCCATAAGCGTGAGGTGTTTTTCTCTTTATTCAGATCTTGTAAGTTTCTTTCAATAATGTATTGTGATATTCAATATACAAGTCTCGCATTTACATTTAAAAAAATTATTCTTAGTTATTTTATTGTACATAGAAGTACAATTGTTTCTTATATGTTGATCTTATATTCTTTAACCTTGCTTAATTGTTTCAGATGCTGTTGCAAATTGAAATGTTTTATTAATTTCACTTTTAGATTGTTCATTTATTTTCTCTCTAATATTTATCGTTTTATTCCATCTGCTTGTAAAGATTAATTTGAGATTTGAGATCTTTTGTCTTTTTAAAATGTATGCTAGATAGTATAATTACTCATATATGATTTCCTCTGAGCATTGCTTTACCTGTAATCCATAAGTTTGAATATGTTGTTTATTTTACTTATATGAAATAATTTTCTAATTTTCCTTATGATTACTTCTTGACCCTTAAGTTTTTTGTGATTATGATGTCTAACTTACATATATTTGTGAATCTCTGAACTTTTGTTCTGTTGTAAATTTCTAATTTAAGTTTATTTTGGTCAGAGGATACATTGTATGACTACAAGTATTTAAGTTAATTGAGGCTCTGTTATGGCTTAACATTTGGTCTGTCTTGAAAATGTCCCTTGCGTACTTAAGAGCAGTGCTGTGTGAACATTTGTTAGCTCTAGTTGGTTTATTGTGTTTTACAGTTCTGTTTACTTGTTGGTCTTATGCTTAGTTGGTCTATCTGTTATTAAGCTACCATTTGGATATTTCCCCTCAGTTCTGTTAGTTTTTGCTTCATCTATTTTAAGGCTCTGTTGTTAAGTGCATATATATTTACTATATCTCCTTAATGGATAAAATGTCTTTCCTTGTCTCTAGTAACACATTTTACCATAAAAATCTATTTTATTTGTATAAATATAGCCATTACAGCCCTCTTCTCTTTAGTGCTTCAATGGTATATTTTCCCATTTTTTTACTTTCAACTTATTTTTGTCTTTGAATTTAAAGTGTGTCTTATAGACAACATGGAGTTGGGCCACATTTTTAAAATTTTAATCTATTCTCCCTAACTGCCTTCTGTGTTTAATCTACTCATATTTACTGTAATTACTTATCAAGTAGGGTTTTTATCTGCCATTTTTGATGTTTTTTCTATGTCTTTTTGTTTTGTTTTGTGTTTTTAATCCTCGATTCCAGTCTCTTGTGTTAAACAGTTGTTTTGACTTTTTTTAGTGTAACATTTTAAATCCCTTGCTGATTTTTTTACTATTTTTTAAATTATTTTTCTCACTGGTTTTCTTGGGGATGGCAATTAGCACCTTAAGATAAAATAATCTTGTTTAGATTAATATTACCTTAATTTTAATAGTATATAAAAACTTTCTGTTAATATATTCTCTTTTTTAGCCCTTCTCCTTTATACTATTATTTTCATGTAAATGACAACTTTTTACTTTTTAATCCCCTTAACACTTTTATAATTATTGCATTTTGTTGTCTTTTTTTTTAAGATTTTATTGGGGAATTGGGGAAGGGGAACAGAGAAGTTGCTGTCCTTTTGTTCTTCAATCTAGTTATGGAGGACATCGGTTCACTGGCCCATGTTGGTATTGTGATCATTGCACTCTTCCCAGCTGAGGCAGATGGGTAGCCGGCCATTAGATGGCCTCTCACTGTGGCTCACGGCGGCTCACGCTGGCTCATGCTGGCTGCCAGCCACTCACAGTAGCTTTACAGCAGCCCACTGCAGTCCCACTGCAGCCCACGCCGTCGCCGGTGACTTACAGCAGCCCAGCTCCAGGTCGAGCTGTTGTTCACCATCTTAGCTGTAGAGGGCACAGTGTCACTGTCCCATGTGGGATCCAAACTGGCAACCCTGCTGCTCGGAGCTTGTGCTCTCAAGCCAATTCTTAACCAACAAGCCACTCAGCCAGCCCCCTTTGTTGTCTTTTGAATCACATAAAAGAAGATAAGTTGCAGACTAAAATGCATTTATGCTACTATATCTATCTAGTTAAATTTAACAGTGTTTTTATTATTTTACTTTTATATTAATTATAATAACAATTGTTGTGTGTGCGTGTGGATTCAAGTTACCATATAGTGTCTTTTCATTTGAGCCTAAATTTTCTCTCTTAGTTTTTATATAAGACAGTTTTATTAGTGACACATTTTCTCATTTTTGTGTATCTGAGAGTGTCTTAATTTTATCTTCACTTTTGAAGGTGAGTTTTGCTGATTATTGCAATTTTAGTTGACAGTCTTACTTTCAACAGTTTGAAGACAGACATTTCAGTATCTTTTAGTCTCCATGGTTTCCATAAGAAGTAAGCTATTAATTTTATTAAGGGTCACTTGTATGTCATGTCAATTTTACTTTGCTGCTTTCAAGATTTTCCTTCTATCAGTTTGACTATAGTTTTTCTAGATATAGATTTTCTTGTTGGTTTGTTTTATTCTACTTGGAGTTTGTTAAGATTCTTGGGTGTGTAGATTAATATTTTAAGTTGGATTTTGGAAGTTTTAGACCAGTATTTCTTCAAATACTTTAGACCAGTATTTCTGCCCCTTTCTCTTTGTGTTCTCCTTCTGGGACTCTGATTATGTATATGTTTGTATGCTGGATAGATCTCTGAGGCTCTGTTAATTTTTGTTTATTCCTTCTTTTTCTGTTCCTCAAAATGGGTAATCTGTTTCTCTCTCTTTCATGTTAAACAATAGTTTGTAAACAAAACTTAAGTCCCAAGGACTCTCACAAAGCATATTACAAATGATAGCACACACACACAAAATTTCCACAATAACTCCAAATTTAGCTCTACAGTGTACCCTTCACCTGGCAGAACACAGATATATTAAATAGTCTCAAATTTCCAAATGAATGTTACAAACAGCTATGTATTCATACCCAGCAATCACATCAGAAATTTATGACCTAAAGCAAAGGTAAACTAATTTTCTCGAAACAGCTTAGATTCTACACCAACTGGACAACCTCTGCCCATTGTGAAGACTAGTTGCATTTTTTTAAAAACCTCTGAAATCTAGTTTAATGGTGCAACTTTAATTTCTACCTGCTGGCTTGTGTTCACAGCAGCTTTTAAAAGTTACTTGCTCAACTACAGTCACATACTATATCCCAGGTATGGAAAAATAAGACTTAGGTCTAATTTTTGCCAGTTTTGTTTCCATAATTTTAAACATCACACTTTAGCTGGGCAGGAGTTAGAGGTTTATTATCAGTCTATGCAACAGTAAGTAAACTTTGAATAAAATTCAATTTTGCTTAAAGGAACATTGTAAAGTAACAATTTTTGATATTACATGCCTCATACGACCCATTTCAAACCATAGAAAATTACATCCTTATGTCACTGTTCCAAGATAAACAAATGTGAACAGCTAATATGTCTTAAAAATGTGCTAAGCTCATGAAGCCTCAAACAAAAGTTGAATTTTCTGTACATACACTTGTCAAATGAAATTATTTCCTGTATGCCATCCATCTTGCAAACGGGTCTCTTATTGCCTTTCTTTTGATGTAGATCAAGTACAAGACCAAGAGAAGGATAGGGACAGTTTATGACTTCTGAGACAATGATCTCTCTTGTCTCTTACCTCTACAAAAGGACCTGCTCTGGCTGCAGGAGAAGCTTCTCTGTCTTGGGGTCTGGAGCGAGGTGGATGACTCCTTTTCTGGCAATGGTCCTAAATGGAGGTGGGCAACGATTGTGACTTCTCTTTTCACCATTAAGTTGGGACTTCAATAGTGTTCTCTCATCTAGCACTTTGACAGCATTGGCTTCATCTCTGGGATCTTCAAATTCAACAAAAGGAAAAACGGGAGGGTTTTTAGCAACTCACATGCTTTGGAGTGGTTCACAATAGCCAAAAGGTCATTCCAGTTCAGCAGTTCAATCTTGTTTCTATGATTACCTACATAAACCTTACAACCCAATGGGCAGGAGTTACAATGCATTTTGAGACCTTGGGTTAGAAATGTGGAGGCTCAAATTTACACACCCTTGACCTTGGTAGTGTCTTTTGCTCCCCTCCACCTGCTGGCTCAGATGCTCTCACCAACCTGGAGTCCATTTTGTATCGCCTAGGTAATCTCTTTTGACCTATGTTGAAGTTCTCTTATTTATTCTTCTGCCTGCTAAACCTGCTATTTCCCCACTTCAGTGCATTTTTCATTTTAGTTATTGGACTTTTCAACTCCAGAATATCTATTGAGTGCTCTTTTACAGTTTCCATATCATTATCAATATTGAGATGTTCTATTCAATATCATTATTGATATTCTCTATTTGACAAGACATAGTTCTACTTTCCTTAATTCTTTTCTTTTTCATATTTATTGGGGTGACACTGGTTAGTAAAATTATATAGGTTTCAAATGTACAATTCTAGAATACATCATCTATATATTGCATTGTATGTTCATCACCCAGAGCCAGTTCTCTTTCCATCACCATATATTTGGCTCCCATTACCCTCTTCTTTATTCATCATTTCTTTGAGTTATTTGGATAAGTTTACAGTAACTGCTTTGAAGTCTCTATCTAATAAGTCCAATATCTGGCCTTTCTCATGAACGTTTTCTGTTGGCTCTTCTTTTTTCCTGTATATGTGGCATACCTTCTTATTTCTCTATATTTCTCATAATATTTTGTTGTTGTTGTGGAACACTGGGTGTTTTAGATACTATATTGTAGCAACTATAGTTAGATCCCTTCCCCCATCTTATTGGTGTTCCCCTCCCCCCATTATTTATTGTTGCTGCTTTTTTGTTTAGGGAATTACCTAGACTAATTTTGCAGATACTGTATTATTTGTAATTCAAACTACTAAATTTTCTGTTAAAAAGTTTTTAAAATTCCATTTCTTAAAAAAGGTTTTGTTTTTATTTTTATGTGTAGCTTCCTGGGTTCATCCCTAAGTCAATTTATTTAGTAGTCAGCTACTGCAGGTCAGAAGATTTCCTTACGCCTTGCCAATTTGTCTTCCTCCCTTTGCCAAGGGGATCTGTGTAAGAAGGCACACATTCAGACTTTAGGCAGTTTACAAAACAGACTTTATTTACTCCATGTGCAGGATTTCGAGTTTAGCTAGAGCAGAGTCTTCTCTTTCACCAAGTATTTTCTGGGCATGTGCACAACCTTGTGAATGGGCAATGACTTTGAGATCTCCAGGAATTTGTCAGAGCTTTTTCAGTTCCCTGTGGTCATCTTGTTCTTTCCCATTTCCTTTTATATTCCTGACTAGGCTCTTATTTGCCACAAGCAAATCAAGTGATAGCCTTGGGCAGCTGTTGTCAAGTGATTGATATCGCTTTGGTAACCTAAGAGTAGGGTTTTTTCCCTCTTGATGAGCTGAGCTTTGAATTGAATTGAATAGCAGAACGCCTGAGATTTCCCTGGCAGCTGGAAGTTCAAACAATATTATTTACTGTGCTCTTAAGATGATGCTTTTAATGGAATTTCACAAGAGGTCAGTCATCTTAGATGGCTACAAGACTACTGGCTTTTCATGACTACCACACTGCTTAGCAGGGGATGAGAGGATATGTGAATAACCCCAAGTAAAAAGGTCACATACCCTGCTGTGTTGTGAAGGTTCAGTAGTTTCTCATAGCTATTAATAAATGCTTTTCAGTTTCTGTGACTTAGTTAATTTCAAGTTCTGAAATAATATTTAGTTCTGTTTTGCCAGTATTTTTAAAATTGATTTCGTGAAAGAGAGCTGCTCACTGATGTAATCTCTCCACTGTTCTGGTGATTACTCCCTTCTATTTTTGATAGTTAAGCTAAATCCTCATTGTCAAAACATATTGTCATTACTTACTCTATTGTATTCCTTATAATCATGATCCCCAATACTACAATATTTACAGTATTTGATATTCATAAGAAAATGCATAGTTCACAACTGGTTTTAATGATGTGATTTCAGTCATTTAGGTTGTCTGAAATTCATTTTTATATGCTTCAGGAAAGAATAATCAAAACAACATTTCTTATATTCTTGTGTAGAAATAAAACTGTGCCTGTGGCTTTTGTACTTGACTATCAATTTGACTGGATATAAGGTACCTGATTTATATTTTCTTGAATATCTTAAATATCATGTGATGTAAAATATTGCTATCAAAAAGTGTGATGGTCACATGAATTACTTTCTCTTATAAGTCATTTGGTCTTTAGCCAAAGGATGATCTATTGTTTGTGTTACAATAATTTTCATTGAATATGTCACCGTGTTGGTTATTCTGGGTAGATTTTCAGTTATGTGGCATGCTATTTTTTTAAAGATTTTTATTAAAATATAGCTAACATACAATGTTATATTAGTTTCAGGTGTACACGATAGTTATTCAACATTTATATACCTAAAGAAGTGGTCACCAGCAACCATCTGACACCGTACCATGCTATCACAATATTATTGACTATTCTCTGTGCCTTACTTTACAACCCCATGACTATTTTGTAACTACCAATTTGTATTTCTTAATCCCTTCACCTTTTTCACCCTGCCCCCAACCCTCTTCAATCTATCACCTCAATAAATCTAGAACCTATCTGACAGCATACATAGGTATTAAAATATTACTGACTATATTGCTTATGCTATAATCTATATCCTTATGATTACTGTGTAATAACAAATTGGTACTTTTTAATCCCTTCCTCCTTTTCACCCCCAGCTCCCTCCCATCTGGCAACCATTAATATGATCTTTTTTTTATTAAATATTTTATTGGGGAATTAGGGAACGGGGACAGAAGACAAGTTGTTGTCCTTCAAACTTAGGTGTGGAGGGTGCAGCTAGTTCAGCTCCAAGTCCAGTCACCATCTGGCTGCCCATCGGCAGCTCAGGGCAGCTTAGCTTAAGGTGCTCTGTTCAATCTTAGCTGCAGATGGGCATAGCCCACCATCCCATGCAGGAGTCCAGCCTGCAACCTTGTTGTTAGGAGCACATGCTTTCACCAGCTGAGCCATCCTGTCACCTGTTGGCAGCTCAGTGGCAGCTCAGCTTGGGCGCAGCTCACTGACCCATGTGGGATTCTAACCGGAGACTCTGTTGCTCAGAGCTTGCGCTCTTAACCACCTGAGCCACTGGGCCGGCCCCTCAATATGATTTTTGATTCTATGAGTTTGTTTCTGTCTTGTTTGTATTTACTACATTATAGATTATATTCCCCAGATAGTCTTTTCTATCCCTGAGGCCATATTGTAATTACCAGTTTATATTGTCTCGTCCCTTCCCTTTCTCTTTCATTCCCAATCTCTCCCAAATAGCATCCATCAGTTTTTCCTCTGTGTCTCTGAGACTATTTCTGTTTACATTTATCATTTATTCAGTTCTTTAGATTCCACATATAAGTGAGATCATTGGTATTTGTCTTTCTCTGACTTATTTCACTTAGCATAATGTTCTCTAGGACCATCCATATTGTTACAAATGGTACAATTTCCTTCTTTTTTATAGCTGAATAATATTCCATTGTGTAAATATACCATAGTTTCTTAATCCAGTCGTCTACTGATGGGCATTTTCATTGTTTCCGAGTCTTGGCTATTGTGAATAGCACTGCAGTGATCATGGGGATGCATATATTTTTTCGATTTTGTGTCTTGGGTTTTCTGGATAAATACCTAAGAGTGGAATTGCTGGGTCATAGGTAGTTCCATTTTTCAGCTTTTTGAGATACCTCCATACTGATTTCCAAAGTGGCTGCACCACTCTACAGCCCTACCAACAGTGCACCAGGGTTCCCTTTTCTCCACAGCCTCGCCAGCACTTGTTGTTTGTTGATTTATTGATGATAGCCATTCTGACCAGAGTGAGGTGGTATCTCATTGTGGTTTTTATTTGCATTTCCCTAATGCTTAGTGAGGTTGAACATTTTTTCATATGCCTGTTGGCCATCTGTATGTCCTCTTTAGAGAAATGTCTCTTCATATCATCTGCCCATTTTTTAATTGGGTTGTTTTTTTGATGTTGAGTTGAATGAGTGTTTTATAAATTTTGGATATTAACCCCTTATCAGATATCTCATTGACAAATACCTTCTCCCATTTAGTAGGGTTCTTTTTTTTATTGATGGTTTCCTTTGTTGTGAAAAAACTTTTAAATTTGATATAATCACATATGTTTATTTTTTCTTTTACTTCCCTTGCCCGTGGGGATGTATCAGTAAAAATATTGCTCAGGGTAATGTCTGAAAATTTAGACCCTATATTTTCTTCTAGGAGTTTTATGGTTTCAGGTCTTACATTTAAGTCTTTAATACATTTTGAACTTTTCTTGTATATGGCATAAGGAGGTGGTCCAGTTTCATTTTTTTGCAAGTGTCACTCCAATTTTCCCAGCACCATTTATTAAATAGACTATCTTTACTCCAATGTAGATCTTGCTTCCATTGTCATAGACTAACTGTTCATATTTGCATGGATTTATTTCTTGGCTCTTTATTCTGTTCCATTGATCTATGTGCCTGTTTTTATGCTAGTACCATGCTCTTTTGATTACTGTAGACTTGTAGTATGTTTTAATGTCTGGCAGTATGGACATTTTAACTATATTAATTCTTCCTATCCAAGAGCATGGTAAGTGTTTCCATTTATTTGTATCTTCTTTTATCTTTTTCTTCAGTGTCTTATAATTTTCTGAGTACAGGTCTTTTACTTCTTTGGTTAAATTTATTCCTAAGTATTTTGTAGTTCTTGAAGCAATTGTAAATGGAACTGTTTTTTTTAAATTTCTCCTTCTCATAGTTTATTATTGGTATATACAAATGCAACTGATTTCTGGATATTGATTTTTATCCTGCCACTTTACCGAATTCATCTATCAGTTCCAATAGTTTTTTAATGGAGTCTTAGGGGTTCTCTACATACAGTATCATGTCATCTGCATATAATGACAATTTAACTTCCTCCTTACTGATTTGGATGCCTTTTATTTCTTTTTCTTGTCTGATTGCTATGGCTAGAACTTCCAGAACTATGTTGAATAAAAGTGGAGAAAGTGGACAGCCTTGTCTTGTTCTTGACCTTAAGGAGAATGGTTCTCGCTTTTCCCCATTGAATATGATGTTGGCTGTGGGTTTATCATATATAGCCCTTAGTATGTTGAGATATGATCTCTCTATTCCCACTTTTCTAAGAGTTTTTATCATAAATGGCTGTATTTTATCAAATGCTGTTTCTGCATCTATTGATCTGACCATGTGATTTTTACTTTTTATTTTGTTGAAGTGGTGTATCACATTAATTGACTTGTGGATGTTGAACCAATCTTGCATACTGGGGATGAGACCTACTTGATCATGATGTATGATCTTCTTAATATATTGCTGAATCCTGTTTGCTAAGATTTTATTGAGGATTTCTGCATCTATGTTTATCAGGGCTATTGGCCTGTAGTTTTCCTTTTTTGTACTGTCTTTGTTTGGTTTTGGAATCAGGGTGATTGTGGCTTCATAGAAAGAGTTTGGGAGCCTTCCCTCCTTCTGTATTTTTTGGGATAGTTTGAGTAAAATAGGTGATAATCTTTTTCGAAGGTTTGGTAAAATTTACTTGTGAAGCCATCTGATCTGGGGCTTGTTGATTATTGATTCAATTTCCTTCGTAGTAATCAGTCTATTCAGGTTTTCTGTTTCTACTTGAGTTTGCTTTGGAAGGTTGTATGCTTCTAGAAAATTACCCATTTCTTCCAGATTGTCAAATTTGCTGGCATATAGTTGTTCATAGTAACTTTTCTGGGTGGACTTATGTGGTATGTGACTTTTATATTTGAATTACTCAGTCTCCCTTTTCTCTTGTGTGTGTGTACCAGAGGTGTTCCTTGTGTTTGTGTGTCTTCTCCTGTTAAAGTTGATTTTTGTTACTTTTGGCTTGTCAGTAGGTGAGATTGACTCCCAGGCTGACTAGCTGTGAGAATTAGCTGTGTCCACCATTTATGAGCTGCTGTGTGAGGGTTGACCCCTCCTTTGAGGCTTGGCCCCTATGGGCTCTTATGCCTGTAGTGATTCCCCTTTGGATGTGACTCTTGTAGGTCAAACCTCATAATGCTCTGGTTTTATATAAAGTTGGCCTCTGGGTGTGATGAATCTTGTGCCTCTTTGGCAGGGCCCTATTGCAGAGCGATTTTAGAGCAAAACAGATCACCAAGCACAACCACAACAGCTACCAATGGAAACCAGGTGCTCTCACATGTAAAAAACAACCAACAACCTACACTCAGCATGTACTGAGATATCAAGCATACAAAAGGAGAAAACAAACAGAAATAAAACACCACCACCAACAACAAAAAAACCCCCACAAGGAACAAAAAGCAGAACACAATAAAATAGAATAAAATAAAAATAAAAAATAGAATAAACACAAGAATCAAAATAGCAACACCCCCCAAAATAAAAATCATAATAAAATAGAATTGCAGAAAAGATGGAAGGCAGGAGGAAAAGTAAAGCAGTGAAAAGAGAGAAGAAAAGAAGGGAGGGAGAGAGGGTAGAAAAGCGAGAAGGAAAGAAAGAGAGAAAAAGGAAAAACAAATGTATATATCTATATATCTATATCTATATCTGTCTAACTATCTATCTATCTATCTATATGGATCTACCCACCCATATATATGGACATATATATCCACTTATATACAACTTTATATATGCTTATATTAAAAACTAAAAATTTTAATAATGAAATGGAAAATAACAAAAACAACCAAAACAAACAACCAATAAAACAAAACAAACCCAAAACACTCAAAAGAACCCAATTAACACCAACAATATAATATGCCAAAACAAACAAACAAACGAAAAACAACTAGTGCCAATCTTGGCTGAAGTCCACCAAGCTCTCCCCAGGTTGTCCTCTGTTATACACAAACTTCTCTGCATCTTGTGGGGACAGAGCTGGCCACATGGCACCTAGAGTGACCCTGGCAATGCAGGTCTATTTTAGATGAGTGGGGTTATGAGGTGTGATTGGTAGTTTTTACAAAGTCAAGGCTGTTTCTGCTCACGCCTTCCCTGAGGCACACTGAGTATTGCCACCAGAAGGGTCGATGTGCGTCTTCAGGCACTCTTTCCAATGGAGGCTGTGTATGTGTTTTGCGGGGGGTGGGGGGTGGAGATTTCAGAGCTGCTGAAACCCACCTGCTGGGAGTCTGCCTGTGACTCAGAAGCTGAAGTTGCCCTGCCTCCCAAGCCGTGCAGACAAGCTGTGGGGTAAGGTAGGTAGGATCACCATCCTGCAGACTCTTCTCATGCGGAGTTTCTCAACCCCCTGGGAGTAGGAGCACCTCTGTAATCTGACCCCACTCCTCCATTCAGGGGTCAGCTTAAGGCTCTGGCAAGACAGGGGCCAAGGTTTCTGAGAGAGGGTGGGGGTGGGAATTTATGCAGTTTTTGCTTTCTGTCTGAGAAAGAAAGAAATTAAAAACAAACAAACAAACAAAAAATCACCACCATTTGGTGACACTTCAGCTGAGCTCACCCTTGCACTGCATCACTCTCTACTCTGCCTCGCTGCTTCCTGGGGAACCGCTTCTCCATGGCTGCAGGTGTGGGCTGCCTTTCCACAATGTCTTGCTTCCCTCTTCCCCCACTCGCCCGGTTTGAGGTTTCTGTCTCAGAGCCTGCTTGCTGCCGGGCTCTGGTTGCACTCCTGAAGGGACTGGGTAGGACCTGGGGTTGAGCCCACTCTGGCACCACAACACTCCCTGCTCTGTCTCCTGGGTTCCTGCAGCTCTGCAGCCGGGGATGCGGACTGGGCTTCTGCACACACGTCTCCTCCTTCTCTTCCCCCATTCACCCCACTCGAGTTTTCTGTCTTAAACTGCAAACTGTCATGTTCCCGCTGCTCTCGGGTGTGCTGTGAGGCTCAGGGAGCAAACCAAGGGAACATTCTCCGATTTGCTCCCTGAGGCCCAGTGTCTCAGCAGCCACAGGTGCGGACTGTGCCTCCACACATCTCACCTTCCTCTTCCCCCACTCGCCAAGTCTGCCCACCTTTAAGTACTCAGCGTGGGAGTCTCTTAGCTGTTCTGTGTACAGGGTAGAGGTTTGTTTGCTGAGTTACAGCAGTTCAAATTGCAATGATTTCCAGGGGAGAACTCAGGGAGCCCTCTTCACATCCACCATTTTCCAGGGCATCCTGGTCCTTGCTTTTCATCATGTTGAATATTTTGTGTCAATCCCTTCTGGCCTGCAAAGTGTCTGCTGACAAATCAGCTGACAGTTTTATGGGAGCTCCCTTATAAGTTACTAGTTGCCTTTCTCTTGCTGCTTTTAGGAATATCTCTTTGTCTTTAACCTTTGACATTGTAATTATGATGTGTCTTGGTGTGGGCCTATTTGGGTTCATCTTGTTTAGAAGTCTCTGCTTCCTGGAATTTTATGTCTCTTTCCTTCACCATGTTAAGAAAGTTTCAGTCATTATTTGTTCAAATAGGTTCTCAATCCCTTGCTTTCTCTTCTCTCCTTCTGGTACCCCCATGATGTGAATGTTGTTACGCTTGATGTTGCACAGGTTTCTTAAACTATCCCCATTTTTTTAAATTCTTTTTTCTTTTTGCTGTTCTGATTGGGTGTTTTCTGCTACCTTGTCTTCCAAATCACTGATTCAATCTTCTGCTTCATCTAGTCTGCTGGTGATTCCTTCTATTGCAGTCTTAATTTCAGTTATCATATTCTTCACTTCTGACTATTTATGGTTTCTACATCCTTTTTTTATGCTTGCTATCTCTTTGTTGAAGTTATCACTAAGTTTCTTGAGCAACTTTATAACCATTGTTTTGAACTCTGTTTCTGGTTATTGCTTGTCTCCATTTCATTCAGTTCTTTGTCTGGATTTTTCTCCTGTTCTTTCATTTGAGACTCTTTGTTTCCTCATTTTGGCTGCTTCTTTGTTTGTTCCTATGTGTTAGATAGATCTGCTATGTCTCTCAGTCTTGGCCAGGTGGCCTTATGTAGTAGGTGCTCTGGGGGCCATGGCACAGTCTCCTTGGTCATCTGTTCCAGGTGCTCCAGGAGTGTCCCTTGTGTGGGTTGTGTGTGTCCTTATGTTATCGTTGAACCTGGGTTGCTATTGGCACATCAATGGGTGGGATTGACCCTCAGGCTAATTGGCTGTGGAATTTGACCAAGTTCACAGCTTACAGGCTGCTGTGCAAGGGGCTTATCACACTGAGTGGGATTCTGGTGATTGTTGTGACTGCCCTTTGGGTGTGCCACTGTGGGGCAAATTGGGCAGTGCTCTGCTGTGGTCTGAAGCCAACCTCCAAGTTTGTTGTGTCTGGGGCCTATTGTGAGGATCTCTGGTGCAGGCCCAGGTCACCCACTGCCTGTGAACAGCTGAAGACTACCTGGTAGGAGCTACAAAGTGATCTGCTGTTGTTTACTGCCTGTGCTAACCCTGGAACCATGTGGGAGAGGACATGATTCAAACTGAGAATTGCTGCCATCAGTACCTGGCCTGTGGTAGCTCTTCAAAAAGCCAGGACACCCCTAGCCCTATTGCCACCTGCCAGCTCTCTTAAGATTCAGCCTCTGATAGAGCCTGGTGTGGTACATGAGCTGGGTGAGGCAGGATCTCAGTGAGTCACTAGATTGGGAAGAGTTGTGGTTAGTAGGTTAATGTAGACTGTGTTATGGTGCCTGGAGCTACTCAGCAAAAGTCTTAGAGTACACACAACCCATCTGCCACCTGCCTTGGTCCTGTGGACTCTGATAGTTTTTCAAGAAAGCAATGTGGTCAGGGCTGGCTGCTCTCGGAGAAAGTGCCTCTGGTGTTGGGTGAGTTGGGTGGGGTGGTATCTCAAAGAGTCAGGAGGGTGGAGCAGTGGATCTCACCAGACTAATCAGATTCAGATTTGTCCATGTGGGGGCGGGCTCAACACAGGAAAGATGGCATCTACCTGCCAGCTGCATCGGAGAAGGATCCCACTCAGGGAAAATGGTAACTGTCCTCCAGCCCTCACTCTGATGCCGCCCCCTCTCCAGTTACTATCTTTCCACCAGAGCCCAAGGTGAGTGTCTGTGAGTGAGAGAGTCTGTATACCAGGTGTTTAAGAAGACATCTGGGTTTCCCACAGCCTTCCATCCCACTCACATTGTTGGAATCCCCACTGTTTTTCACAGAGATGTTGTGGGATCTCCTCTTCCCAGCACCAATAGTCTTTGTTAGGGAGCCTGGAGTGGGGCTGGGGTCTCTCGCTTCTCTGGGAGGAACCTCTGTGGCTGAGATATCCATCCCAATTCACAACTATGAGCCCATTTTGCATCTCCATCCTTCCTTCCAGTCTCAACCTAGCTGCTTCTTTATAGCCTTAGTTATAAAACTTCTGTTCAGCCAGAATTCAAATAGTTCTATAATTTAGTTGTACTTTTAATGTGTTCATGGAAGGAAGCAGGCACAGTGTTTATCTGCGTTGCCATCTTGGATCTCATGTGTGGCATGCTATTTTACTATATAGATTCAAATGATATTTTAACTCAGAAAAGTTTTTTAAATTATGTATATTTTTAGTATTTGTTTCATTCATTGCTTTGGGAACTGCAAATTAATGTGTACTGCATTTCATTTGTGTCTTTTCTATTTCTATCTACCACTGGCTTTTGAATTCTTTTTTACTCTACTTCATTTATTTTAATTTTAAATAATTTCTTTTATCACAAATCATAATGTTATGCTTATTTATCTTATATTCTTTTGGTTAATTTTATTTTGAAATAATGTTTTTCTTTTTTTATAGCTTTCTTGAATTCTATCACCTCTCTTTTAAAACCATCCTTTAAATAATCACCTATTTTTTTTAGTATTTTCTAACTGTAATTAATTTTGCCTTTACTTAGTGTTTATCTTCCTCTTAATTTCTCTTGGTTAATTTTGTGGACACATCTTTCTGAATGTGCTTTCATTATATGAAAGTTTTCTAAACCTTTGAAGTGAGAAATGCATCAGGGTAACTTTTACAGCTTTATTTCTTTGGAAATCCCATTTCTGTTGTTTCACAAAGAGATAAAAATATGGTCTAACTCTGAGAGCTGCCTCCTCTGCTTCCATTCCTGGCTATATATGGATCTTTTCTTTTATTTGATTCTGTTGTTTAATGTGTTCTATCCCCAGCAGTTTCTCTTTATAGGAGGGATTTTTCCTGGAATAGAGATTTGGTTTGTAAATTTGGAGATTTCATGGAACCAAAATTGCTCCAGCATCAAGGTTCTCTGGGAGTAATATGAATTGAACACTTCAAGGTTTCTTATAGTTTTGGCTGCTCTTCTTAGTTGGTTTGTCATACTTTACAGTGAATACTTGTTGTTAGTTTTGAAGTTTGTTCTCATAGTTATAATACACCCTGTTGTTTTTTTACTCCATGTGGATCTTGTAGGTGTTAGTGTTTTTCTCTTGCTCCTGTTTTGGCATCTGTAGGATACCTGCTCACCAATTTTTGTTGTAAATGTTGTCTGTATGTTTTTATTTAGTTTATTTTGGTTGCCTCTGTGTGTGTGTGTGTGTGTGTGTGTGTGTGTGTGTGTGTGTGTGTGTAAGAATACTTTAGAAGAATCAAGGAATTTAAAACATTATATTGTCATTCCGCCATCTTCTTGAAATCCTAATGATTATATTCTCACAACCCACTCCTTATTTAATTTTGTATTTTATAATATTTTGAATCAGAGATCTCATTTTTTTGAGTTCTTGCTTTACAGAGCCAATATATTATTTCCTTAGTTTCATAGAGAAATACTGATCACTACTTTCATCATGTAGATTGTATAATATGCCTGGTGTATATTAATCAATTGTCTAGGTGGTTTTTCCTTTTCTCCTTTTTCACTTTGAATTTTTACTTGGTATACTAGTATTTCCTTTTTAATGCTCATGCATCTCTTAAAAGGGGTGGAGGAAGGGGGCATTGGAGAGTAAGTCTTAATGAACTAAGCGTTTGAAAAATATAGTCTTAAGAAGATATTTGGAAGATATATTGCAGAAATTCAGCAATTTGAGGGACGCTTTTTGTCCATAAAAAGTACATCTTCCCTCTAGCATGACTCTCCTGTAGAATAATTATAATTATAAACTCTTGAGTAAAGATATTGTGTGTGTGTTTGTGTGATTTAACCTATACTTCTCTTGACAAAGATCCAATAACTGCAGAGCTTTTTACCATCTATAATTTCTCCTCCATTATTCTATGCCAACAGAATATTTTCCCCAAGTATCTGGTACCTTCTTGTCTAGCAGCACATTATTTGCCATTTGGTGAATATCAAACAGTGTTCAGGGATATACCTCTAGATTTCTGAACAACTTAATTTTTGCTTCAATTCTAAGAGGAATTATTATTTTGTTACTTGGAGTATAAAACACTTTTTTGCAGACTTCTAATCCTTTCATAGGCTTGCAGAAAATATATTTTCACTAGGCAGTCTCTATTGTCCTGGACCAATATTTACAGTATTTGGCACGCTTTCTTCATATATTATATTTTGTGGATTTCAGTATTTTTTATTTTAATCATTATTATCATTGGTTGTTGTTTTTCTTTATTCCAAGTTTTTTTTTCTAAGAAGATATCTTCATTCTGTATCTTAAACCAGGGTTATCAGAGTATGTTCTTTCACTACGAACACTATTGTCAGTTTTACCAGGTGTAGGAATCTTGACTTCTACCATGTAGTGACTTTTATTGCCATGAACAGAATATTGAACTATATGGTCAAAGAGCCTTATGCTTCTCCTATGAAAATTTTAATTTCTACCTTTTAAAATAAATCTCATGCATTCTTTTTCCCTGCTAAAGAAAATTAATAATATAACTTTCATTCAGCCTTTCTTTCATTAACCCAGTCAATATTTATTGAGTCCCTACTATATACAAAGCATTAGTATAAATAGAAGACAAAAAGTCCTTGTCTTCATGGACCTTCATTCTAGTGAGGGATGAAGACCATTCAAATACATCTGCATGACTTCCATAGGTCTCCATTGTGAAGGCTTCTTAAACTGTTACCTTCACTAACTTCAAGTTATATTATTTTCTCTTTGTACTTTAGTCCTATGAGGGTTTTATTTGATGTTACTAGTTTTCCAATTAATTTAAATTATGCTGAGCATTTTATAGTGTGGCTTTCAAAAAAAGATTGAATGTGTCATGGCTCCAAGGTAACATAACTTAAGCTTGTATCAGAATATAATTTAAAAGTGTTTGTACCAAATGCGAGACTTTTAAAATGAGAAACACTGAAAGAAAAGGAATATAGGCCACTGGGCATTTATTGTAAAGGGGTATTTTACAAGCTGGTTAAAGATAAATCCTGTATCTACAGAAATATTGACTGCTTCCCAAATCAACAATTCATCAACATGTACAGAGATTTCTAACAAAGAGTTTGCAATGAATTTAACTTTCCTTCTGTTCAAATTGCTTGCACAGAATCAATAAAGACCAATTGCTTTTTATCAGCATTATAAGATACTAAATAACTGAGAGTTATAGCTATCTTTAGTCAGTTGGTTAATTATTAGTATTTTGGTACCTTTTAATGTTGAATTTTCTCTAAAGTTAAATCTTGCTGTCTATGTTCCTCTAGTGGTATGCCCTAACTTCATGATTTCCAGAAGCTAAGAGTATATTAAACCAATTATAATTAGTGTTCTTTTGAGCTCAGAAATCATTAGAGATAGCAAGACGGAGACTTTCACCAGTCTATCCTGAACTCCTATCTTCTCAGTCCACATTCTCTTGTGTGCCTGTTTTTATAATAAGACTCATCATCAAAGCTGGTAAATAGACATTTAGCTTCAACTAATCCCTGCTGTTCACTCTACTGTGTTGATCTTGTAAATTGCAGAGCTGAGATGATTAAAAATTAGCTGAGGTAGGCACATCATGATTTCCTTACCAACCTTTAAATATTTTTTTCCTGCTTTGACCTAAATTGCCCCTGAGTAGTAAGCAGGCCATATTTAGGCAGTTGGATGTCATCTGCCTAGGGTTGAAGATGACAATTTTGAGTGAGACACCAAGCAGGTGTAGGGACAAGGAAGGGCAGTAGCTACATACCGTACCAAACATTAGATCAACATCTTAGAGTAGGTTCCATGAAAATTGACTCTGAGATAAGAATGGCATACAAAAGGCTTTTTAAAATTGTTATCGTAGAAGATAAATGTCTGATGAAATGAGAATTCAGAATTAGGCACAGGGAAATGCTGACCTGCTATGTAGATTCAACTGAGGTCCCAGACAAGCAATGGGAAGCTCTCAAGTTGTTTCTTGTATCAACTAACTTGATGGTAGCATAACCTTGGACATGCATTTCCCTACAGCTAAGGGCAATGCCCACTAATAGAGCTGGGAGCTTCCAGCATCCAATAGTCCTGGCAGCTGGGGTGTGTGTATATTTGGACTTCAAGTAAGGGTCTGGCTGGAGCTCTAGAGAATCCACTACACTCAGTAAGTTAGGAAGGCTTAGGGTTAGGGAGTACATAGCTGTGCTTGTTATGTTTCTAGAAGTGCAGTGATTAAAGAATACCAGTGCTAAGTTTTCATGGCTATGAAGGAACATTTAATAGTGTAATAACATCCATGTTTCTTCAAAATGAGTGGTTTTCAGCCCAGACCCCAAATAGGTAATGACTCTTCTCATAAGAAAGTATGAATTACAACACTTTATCATCACAGACTGAAGTTAATGGCAGGAAGAACAACAATTATTTGGGTAAATGGGCAGGGAGACAAATAACATGGAATAAACACATAGAGAGAAAGATGGGTTTTTTCCTGGGTATTAAGTAAAGCAAGAAGCTTATTTTTCACAGAACATTTGGGAGGAATTCAACTACCATTAGAATATTGATCATAAAAGCTAGAGTCTATAACTAACCTTTGGATTTTGCTTCTGCAGTAAATACAGACTGCTTGTTATGGGCCAATGCTCCTCCTAAAAAAACTACAAAGCATAAACAAAATACCAAAACAAATCTCTTTGAAGATATTAGAGAACTACTAAGCAAGCCAGAACTTAAAAGGCCAGGATCTGAGAGAGAAGGAAAGCACACTGAGATGGGTCCAATTCCAGAAGGATTTCCCCATTGGGGCATTTGATAGTTCATAAGTGGCATGGGGCTCAGAGGCTCAGAAGCTAAGCAGAAAGCAGTGACCATGGGTTGGGAAATTCACCTGAGTCTTCTGCAGTTTCATGAGGCTGTGAAATTAAACATGTATTCCTGGACTCCAAGTTAGCCACTTGAGGATAGGCCAAGACCAGAGAAAAGGGGAGTGCACTGAGATGTGCAAAACCATCTGCCCCCCCTTCCAGTTAAGATATTTGTTCATCTTTAGGCAGAGGGGTAAGAAGGAAAGAGGAAAGTGATACGAGAATATGGACATGAGCAGAGCTTTCAGCAGTCTCCCTACGCTGAGGAGATAAATGGAAGTTCTGGGTCCACCAAAGAGAAGGTACCCTGGTAAAACAACCCAATTTCCTGTGTAGGAGTAAGGATGAACGCTAGTAGTTGGAATAAAGATATTAGCCAGCTCTCAGAAAACTCGGAAACCCACCTTCAAACAAGTTCAAACCAGACTGAAATAAGGCTATCTACCCACAAGAGAACCCTTGTGGGAAGAAGATAATATCATCCGAATTTTTAAATTATCTGTAGAATTTTTAATGTGTGGCATTCAATTAAAATCCCTAGGTCTGCCAGGACTAAATTTTTTTTAAAGGAGGGAAAATGAGCCATAAAAACACACTCACATGGGCTGGCCGAGTGGCACGTTGGTTAAGAGCTGGCTTGGGATGCCAGAGGACCCCGGTTTGGATCCCACATATAAGGACCAGTGACACTGCCCTCCACAACTAAAATGCTGAACAACAGCTCAACCTGGAGCTGGGCTGCCGTGAGTCGCCAGAGACGACGTAGGCTGCAGCCCCTGTGGCAATGGATTGCCATGGGCTACTGTATGTAGCCAGCAGCCAGCATGAGCGGCCATCTAGAAGCCGGTGACTGATCTGCCTC
>NW_017732113.1:665686-687318 GCF_001890085.2 Hipposideros armiger | reverse complement strand
AGCAACATCCTCCACAACTAGACTGAAGAACAAAACGACAGCAACTTGTCTGTTCCCCTTCCCCCAATTCCCCAGCACTGTTCCCATCCCCCCAATTCCTCAATAAAAATAAATAAATAAATAAATAAATAGAATAAAGGAAGATGCTTTAAAGAATAACACACCCACGTGAAACCTCAGTTATCAAAATTAACAGAAACAAGATTTCAAATAATTGTATTTACTATGTTCAACAAAATAGGTGATGGTAGGAGAATTTCTACAAAGACTTGGAATTCATAAAGCAAAAGTCAAATATAAATTATCTAAATTACAACATGGAAAGAAAAAAATAATAAAAATATGGAAAATCATAAATGTCACCTAAGAAACATTGAAAAGGATTGATATGTGTTTGACTGGAGTCCCAGAAGAAGATGAGAGTAAGAATGGGCTAGAAACAATATTTGAGGAAATACTAGCAAATAATTTGCCCAAACCATTTAAAGACATCAAACCACAGATTCAGGAAGATTTACAAACTCCAAATAAAATAAATACAAAGGAACATATAATTAGGAACATCAGAGTAAACTACTAAAAACCAAAGTCACTGAGACTATTCTAAATGAGACTGAGGTAATACAACACATTACATCCAAAGGGCAAGAATAAAACTCACAGTTGTCTTAATAGAAATTAATGAAGCTAGAGACATGGAATACTATTCAAAAGTGTTAATATAAAATAAATGCTAACATAAAAATTATATCCAACAAAACATCCTTCAAAAAGGAAGGTAAAACAAAACCAGAAAATTCATAACCAGATCTGCATTATAAGAAATTATAAAAAGTTGTTTAGGCAGAAGAAAAATAATCCTAGATGGGAGTATGGAAATACAGAAATTAATAAATTGTATTAGTAATGGTATGTATAGCAAAAGTAAATCTAAACTTATACCGATTATTGTAAACAATACACCTTGTAGATTTAAATGCCAATGTACAATTAAAATACATAAAAATAATGCCAAATTTGTGAAAGGGAATTAAAATTGTTTTGAAGTGTTGATGATATCTCAGATGTATACAAAGAACTGATTTATATCATATTAATAAGTCAAAGATTGTGTAGACACTGAAAGAAGTGTGAAATAATTTATAATAAAATAATAGGCAAATGGGATGACAAAATATTTGATGGAGTCAAAGGAAGGGGAAAAAGAGAATGAAAAGCGATTACAGAACAGACAGGAAAAATAGAAAACAAATAGTAAAATAATAACTTTAAATCCAGATATGTTCGTAGTTCTACTAAATTTTAGAGTCTTTTATTGCAGATTATATGGAGCAAGTATAAAACAGGACATCCAAAAGAGGATCAGCAAAACTTTTGCAGCACTCGAAGAGAAATACAGATAAAAATCTGAAATTTGAAGGAGAGATGTCCTCAAGTAATGAGGAAATAAAAATAGATAAAACCCCAGATATGTATAGGGTTCTCTGGTATATGCTTTTGACTTACTTAAGGGTATAGTGCATATATTCTTATTCTATAAATTTACTCTGCATTGTTCTCAACTAATTGTTGCCATCACGAACAGCTGAGTTAAGTGATTTCTCTGAGAGTTGACAGGGACATAACAATAGGGTCCTTTCTTTCTCTCTCTATAGGAAGGATCCTTGTGCTCAGTGGATAAAGCAAAGCTGTGGCTATTTAAAACAAACTTGAATAAAATACAAATACTGCTGACAAATCTTGTTTTACTTATCTTAAATAAGACTAACGTCTTATAAGTTTGACTGAGATGGGAGTTCCTCTCATTCTACCCGAGGCCTCCGGTTATTCATGACTGGGGGTGTGGTAGCTGTTGGTTAGTTTGGGCATAGGGAAGTTAGTTTTCCCCTTGTAAGCATCAGGAGTCTTGGAATTTCTTTTGGTGTTTTCATCTTGCCTACCTTTAAAGTTTTATTATTCATGGATATAAATTGGAAAATATCTATAATGTGTGGAGAGAGCACTGGATTGGACTGGAGTAAAATTTTGTTCTACTCTGATTCAATATATTCTGTTTTACCCATAGTTTTGTGAACTACTCTCAGTCTTAATTTACTATACATGAAATGAAAGAAGAAGCAGGAAATAAATATATTGCAGGATTTTCATGAAAATTAGATGCCTGCATCATTAAATGATTTTTTTTTTGCAGCATTCATTCAGCAAATACTATACTCTTACTCTGTGCTTTGGTTTTGGTGCTATGATACAAAGTTGAATAAAATAGACAGAAATCCTTGCTGTTTAGTAGCTTGTATTCTTCTGAGGAGACTCAGTCAATAAGCCAAAAAACAAGTGAAATGTTAAGTATAAAGACAGTGCATGGCTATTTTACACAGGTTCATCAGGGGAGATCTAATAGGTGGTATTTGGGTAGACACTTGAAAAAAGTGACACTTTTATTCTAATTCCAGACATTTTAGGAATGGTAGCAGAAGCAGACGTTACCAGGAGAATGCCACATTCATATAACCTGTGAATTATGTGGTTATTCACATAGTCTGAGACCACAGAGACAGATGAGTCCAAAAATGTGCTCAACCTTATGTGGTGGCCTTAAGAATGCTGTCTCTAAATAAGTCATTGAGATAAGAAGTTGCCTACCAGATACTTCTGCCAAAACCTCTTCTCAGATGTACAGGGAGACTATAGTGGCTGGAGTGACTACTTCAGGCTGCAGTTCTGCCAGTTGACTCAGATGGCTCTGCTCCACATGACTTGATCCCAGGCTGAGAGCAGTGACCACCTGGTACTGCTCTTCTTGTGATGAAGGTCAAGCACAACTGTACACATGCATGTAAAGATTCTGCTAGTGGAAGGGGAAGAAAAAGGCAGACATAGATGCCTCCTGAAGTCTCGACAAATAAATGAAATTTGATAGGAACTAGGACTGCATTGCATTTTGGGGGGGAGGGGTTGGAAGTGCTTTTTTTTTTTTCGTCAGTACCATAAATATGTTAGCCCACTGACTCTATGGTTTCAGATGAGAAATCGGTTGTTAATTTTATTGAGAATTTCTTGTACATGAAGTGTTGCTTTATTTTTCTCATTTCAAAATTCTCTTTGTTTTTAACTTTTGATGATTTTATTAAAATATGCCTTGTATTGCTCTTTTTGAGTTTATTGTACTTGGAGCTTCTTTGTATGTGTAAATTTCTGTCTTTCATAAAATGCACAAAGTTTTCATCCATTATTCCTTCTAATATTCTTTATGTCCCTTTCTCTCTCTCTTTTCCTTCTCAGACACTCATCTTATATATGTTGGTCTTCTTGGTGTTCCACAGGATCCTTAGGCTCTGTTTGCTTTTTTTTTTTTCTTCTTTTTTTTTTCTCTCCAGACTGAGTAATTAAACATTTTCTGCATTCAGATTCACTGGTTCTGTTTTCTGCTCAAGTCTGCTGTTGAATCACCTTATGAATTATTTATTTCAATTACTGTACTTTTCAGATCCAGTGTCTCTATTTGTTTACCTTTTATAATTGTTATATCATTATTGATACAATAATTTTGTTTATTTTTTGTTTTTCTAGTTTTCCTTTAATTCTTGTCTATGATTTCCTATAGCTGTTTAAGCATATTTATGAAAGATGATTTAAAGCAGTGGTTCTCAACCTGTGGGTTGTGACTCCTTTGGGGTCTAATGACCCTTTCACAGGGGTAACCGGGTATTCGTATGTGGGTGTATCTGCATGTGGGCCTGGAGATGGATAGAGGAGCGGTGTCTCGGTTCCTAAGACCATCGAAAATATGTGTTTTCCGATGGTCTTAGGCAACCCCTGTGAAAGGTTGAGAACCGCTGATTTAAAGTATTAGTCTAGTAAGTTTAGATTTGGGCTTCCTCAAAGATATTTTGTCGTTGTTTTGTTCTTTGAATGAGCCATTTTTCCCTACTTTTTTGTATAACTTGTTATTATTATTATTATTGAAAACTGGACATTTGAATATTATAATATAGTAACTCAGGAGATTAGATTATTCTGTTTACCTGGGTTTGCTGGTTTTGATTGTTGAAGGCTACAGTTGCTCATTTGTTGTGACTTTTCCAAACCATTTTTGCAAAGACTGTATTCCTCAATGTGTGTGGTCACTAAAGTTTCTGTTTATTTAGCTCATGTTCAGCTAAAGTTTTGACAGAGATTTTCTTAAACACCTGCAGTTAAAAAGAAAAATAAACAAAATTTAAAACCCCACTTTCCTACTCTTTACAGATTGGTTCTCTGCAGCGATGCTTCCTCAATACTTAGGCAGGGTGTTTACAGTTCTTCCTTAGCCTTCATTTAGTTCCTGTTTACACTGAGCCTAGCGTTCAGCCAGGGGTGAAAGATTAGGATATCCTCAGGTAATTTCCAATTATCCCTCCTTCCCTGAAAATGTGTGACTTTCTAAATTCCTGGTATACACAGGCACTACTGAATTACATAATTTCCCAACCCCTCTCCCCCTGTTTTTCATTCCCAGTTTTATATACTCTATTGTATGTTGTTGTTGTTTTTTGTTCCAGGAAGCTGTTAGTGTTTTGTTCACCTTTGAGTGTTCTCAAATAATGTTCATTGCTTTTCCATACTGATTGAACTCAGTGTTAGTGACATGGACACAATCACCTTGTGTTAGTTTGTCAGGTAGCCCCAGACAGGCTAGAACAAATAATAAATGGTGAATAAAGTCTGCTATGCTCCTTCTGGAACTAAGGCCCAGGCCTCATCCTGGGAATGTGGGCTGCCATCCACTAGCTTTCCACCAAGTGGGAGAGAGGGTAGACAAGGTTATTAAAAATACCACAGAGCTTTCATATTATTTTTAACTTTCTTGTTTCTAGATTCAGTGTTCACTTTGTTGCTATAAACCTTTCACTGTTTCCCAGAGTTCTGACAATGTTGGTTCACATAATTTCTGTTTGATTTTTTTTATGTTTCTTTGGAGGAATAGGAGTTTGGAGCTGCCTACTCTGCCATTTTGCTGACATCATTCTTTTTGAGCTTAAAAAGTACAGTACAACCTTGGATTGCGAGTAACTTGGTGTGCGAGTGTTCCACAAGACAAGCAAACATTTCTAATACATTTTAACATGGTAAAAGAGCAATGTATTATAATACGAGTAGTTTGTTTCCAGAACAAATTATGCTTGCAAACCAAGTTATTACTGTAATTCTAATAATTTGTATCTAGATTCTCTTTATTTTACATATAAGTTAACTTAGAAACTTACAATAATTCTATTTTTATTTACTTTTCATATATAACTATATGTAAGTAAGTATAAATTATGTTACATATTTATAAATATAAATCACACACAAACACACACACACACACACACACACACACACACACACAATAACTACCTAGCTACCTAGCTAGCTAGATCTCTCACAGTACTGGCTAGGTCTGCTAATAAGATGTTATATATAAACAGTGCTACAATAATAAGTATTTAATAGATCTCCTTGGGGGTGGTCCTTGTATGCCTAATTTGCTGAATGTTATTTGGTTTTAATCATGAATATGTTTTAAATTTTATTTAATACATTTTATATGTACATTCAAGATATCACATTAAATCTTTTTTAATCTGTTAAATAGCTCAATAAATTTTCTAATATTAAACAATTCTTGTATTTTTGGTCTTTTTTTTAAACAATATCTTGCTGGATCCTGTTTGTTATATTTTGTTTAGCAATTGGTATTCATATTAAAAAATAAAATTGACTCATCAATACCCTAGATCATGCAGGCCCTGGTTTGTTATGTGTTATCACCTCACATTAGTTATGTATTATGTGTGATTTTTCTTGTGAAAGGTTTTATATATTTGATATGTTATTTTTTATTGTTTTTTAATAATTGACATTAAAGCCTTAGTAATAATAGGCCAGTGACAATAAAATTTGTTATCCAAAGCAGTGTACTTTCGAGAGTGAAAGAAGTCCTTATTAATATCTGCACTGGGACAGTAGGCACCAACTAGAATGGACATCAGCAAACTGAAATACATGATCACCTTTTTTATAGCTTTAATTTATTTTCTTCAGTCAGTTTTTTAAAATTATATTTTCCAGGAAATTGTGTAGTTTTCCAAAATTTCTTACTGCATCAGCAAAGAGTTTTTCTTAGCAGTTAGCAATGTCTCTGAGTTCATTTTCCTTCTTTTTTCCCACAGTACATCCCAGATTTTTGCTTTGGGTTTTTGTTTATCTGGAATTGCCTTTACATACCCTGTTCCTTATTAGTACTTCCTCTAGGTACAACGTTCTGGATGATCATTTTCACTAGGGAGTGTTATGGTATCATTTAATTATCTTTTGGCTTTTGAGAAATCTTTTGTCGATATGATTTTTTTATCCTTTCATATTATTTTGTCTTTCCTGTCTGGTTGCTTTAAAGATCATCTATTTTCCCTTGGTGTTCTGCTGTTTCTCTATGCCCTGTATCAATGTAGGTTTCTTATTATATATGTTGCTTGGAATTAGTTGTTTTTCCTGCATCTAGTGATTTGGGTAGTTTATTGTTTTTCTGAATTATTGCACATCCTCTATTTTCCATATTTTCTTCTTATGGAACTCTGTTTTGATATATGTCAGATGTTCTTTTTATATGTTCTTTATCTCTTAACCTCTCATATTTTTCATCTCTTTATCTCTTTGTGCTGCACTCCAGATAAAATCTTCAGACCTATTTTTGTTTTTTAATTTATTCTTTGTCCTATCTAGTCTGCTGTTTTGAAGTAGTTCTATTTAGTTGTATTTTAAATCTTCCTGGAAGGTCCTTAATTGAAATATAATGTACATTTTCACAAATTAAACCCATTTCAAATTAAAAACAGCACCAAATTTTAAAAATAGGTCATTAACAGTGTCCCAAAAAACTTGTAGTCCCTTCCAAACATCATCTGCCCACCTTTCCTTAGGCAACCTCTCTCCTCTTTTCTAACATAATTGAGGACTTTTGCCTTTTTCTCACTTTCAGACAAATGGAGTCAATACCACATTCACTGTTTTGAGTCTGTCTTCTGTCACTCAGTATTATCTTCATGAGAAATATCGTGTCATTGCACCTAGCAATACTCCATTGTTTTTCATGGCTGTTGGGAAGTCTTAGGTATGTATTTATTCCTTCTACTGGTAAAGGTATTTAGTTCCAAGTTGGGGCTATTATGAATAGTAATGCTATAAAGATTCTAATTAGTATCATCTGGTGAATATTCTGCACATTTCTGGAGGGTATGTACCTAGAAGCAAGATAGAATAATTCTCGATCATAGAATTGGTGTATGATTAGTTTGTGCTAATTATTGTAATATTCCACTGATAATGTTTAAGAGTTCCAGTTGTGCCACATTGTCACCAAACTTGATTTTGGCTCTCTTTGTAATCTAAGCAACACTGGTTGTTGTGAAGTTGTGTTTGGCTGATTTTTGAGACATCTATTTCTGAGTGTTTGAATTTTAGAAGTTCTTTAGTTATTTGAGTGTGTTTGTTTATGTTCTGTAATTGGCAACTCTATTATTTGAAACTTTGGTCAGTTGTTTCTGCTGATATATAATCATGACTTGCTTACACACACACACACACATACACACACACACACATGCATGCACATGCAAGTTTCAGATTACATATGAGGTCTGACAATTAAGCTTCCGAACTTGTTGCAGGAATGTTGCTAAACTTTTTTGATATCAGGGGGATTATTCATTATGAATTTGTACCAACTGGACAAACAGTTCACCAAGTTTACTATTTGGAAGTGATGAAAAGGTGCATGAAAAAGTTAGACAACCTGAACTTTTCACCAACAATTTATGACTGTTGCATCACAACAATGCATCAGATTACATGGTGCTGCCTGTGAGAGAGTTTTTAGCCAGTAAATAAACAACTGTATTGGAACTCCCTCCCTACGCACCTGATATGACCCCGATGACTTCTTTCCTTACATGAAGATAAAGGAAATATTAAAAGGAAGACATTTTGATGACATTCAGGACATCAAGGGTCATATGACAACAGCTCTAACAGCCATTCCAGAAAAAGTTCCAAAATTGCTTTGAACGGTAGACTAGGTGCTAGTGTTGGTGCATAGCTTTCCAAGGGGAGTACTCCAGAGGTGACAATAGTGATATTCAGCAATGAGGTATGTAGCACTTTTTCTAGGATGAGTTCATGAACTTAATTGTCTGACCTCGTACACTTGAATATTTGTAGTAAATTCAGTGAAGTCTGGCTGTCCCACAGGGGTTAATTGTTTTGCTTCTGCAAGTTGTCCTAGACTTGTACTCATCAAGGGCTGTTTCAATTAAGTTCTCTTCATTTGTGATAATGTTGAGTCAATCATGTAGAATGTGAAATTTTACCCCTTACTCCATGCCTGTGATCAGAGGAGACAATTTTTCCCACCAACAGCTCAGTTTGAGATGGATTAAGCTTTAACAATTTTTTAATGTTTCCATTTTCAAGGGATGGAATTTCTGTAGTTTACTCTTCGTTGTGTTTAAAGCCATTTGCAGGGTGTGTGTTGATGCTGAGTCCCAATCCCCAAACTGCATCTTGGACTACCCCAAGGCTTTTCTCTTGTGTGGCCTTTCAAACCCAATGTCCATATTACAAAGAATGCATGAGGTGAGGGCAGCCACAGCTTTAGGGGCCGTATAACTCCCTGCTTGGTTTGGCAAAAGTGTTTTCCTGTCACTTTTGCAATATTATGTAGGCATTTGAATTATTTATTTATTTTTTATTTTTTTTTTAGCTGAGCCATCCTGCTACCTGTTGGCAGTTCAGCGGTTGCTCAGCTCTGGCTGGACTCAAACCGCTGTTGCTCAGAGCTCAAACTCTTGAGCAAGCTCTTAACCAACTGAGCCACTCAGCCGACCCTTGAATTATTTTTTAAAATTAGTTTTAGGTGTACAAAACAATGTACCGTATTTGCCAGCGTATAAGACGACTGGGCGTATAAGACGACCCCCTAACATTTCCACTCAAAATACAGAGTTTGTTATATACTCGCCGTATAAGACTACCCCCTCTTCCACACACCTTCCACACACCAAATAAAAGGTAAAACAATATCAGATTTGATTTCAACATTTATATTTATATTCAAATGCTTATGACATGCAGGAAAACTGTCACAAGGCTGTATGTAATCAAACATATACATAAATCGCGATTCGCGATTTTGCGCTATCATACTGGGTGTATGGTCGGCTGTGTGCAATTTTGCGAGTGTGGTAAAATCGCATAACAGCAAAATCGCATAACAGCCGAGCATAAACCCAGCAGCGCTGCTGATGCCTGAATGGTATGTGGAATGAAGTGGGCGGGCATCGGGAGGCCACTATGGCACGGGGCAAGCACTATGGGCAGTCTATCTGAAGTGTACCTGGCGTATAAGACGACCCCCCACTTGGAGGCATATTTTTCAGGGCCAAAAAATCGTCTTATATGCCGGCAAATACGGTAATAGTTAAATTTACACCCCTCACAAAGTGATTGAATTATTTTTTGTTATATGTCCTCCATAACTTTTGCGTGTTTTATAATGGGAAAGGTTTTCTTGTTTTCTTCTTGTCAGAGATGGAGCATTCAGTATTTCTTTCGTTAGTGACTTTTTTCTACTTATTCTGTTTCAATCTTCTTTTAGGTGGATATTGAAACTTATGGAAGTTTTTGTTGTTATTGTTATGTTTCTTAACATACTTTTCATATTTGCATCATTTATACTATGTTCAGGGAATATCCATCAGGCCTACAGTTCAGTATTTGCATTCGGCTGAGTTTATTCTACTCTTCATCCCACTTATTACTTTTGTTTAGTAAACATAATTAAAATTTTCAGCATCCCTGATAGACATTTTGGTTGTGATTACTTTTCCTGTTATTCTGAGGATATTATCCTGTTCAATTTTCTCTATTTACTTTGTTGACATGGATTGAATTCTTTTGTTTGTTGAGTCTGTTTTAATTTATCCAAACGATTGACTTTCTGCAAATATTAGATGATTCCTGCTTTTGGGTTCATCTCTGGAGCTGACATTCCTGTTGACAGTCTCCTGTATCTGTGTGGTTTGCGGGGGACAGGGGTTGGGGGGGCAAAAGGTGGAGTGTGCTGTTCAGATTTGCATTCAGACTTGTCAGTAGACGTAAGAGAGGTTCAGGATAAGCTATTGAGAGGTTAATTGTCTTCTGTCTCTTGGAGACTCAAGTTTCCCTGGTTGCCTCTTGTGTTGGGAACTCAGCCCTGTCTCTAACTCAGGCTCTGAAATCCACAGATCTTACCTGGCTGTAGAAAGCCCCATGGGTGAGGCTAGGCCCTTTAAAGTGGCTACTCTAGATCTTACAACATGCACCCTGAAAGCTTAAAATATGTTTACTAGCTTTTTAATAACCACTTTCTCCATTAACCCTCTTTCACCTTTTGCGCCATTATTTTATTGTATCTTAATATTCTATTTATTATTATTATTGTTTAATTGTCATTATTGATTTAGATTTATCTGCCTATTTACCATTTCTTCATCTTTCCTAGATATCTGAGCTTCAAACAGAAATAATTTTCATTTGGCTTGAAGAACTTCCTTCAGTGTTTCCTTTAGTGAACGTCTACTCATAGTAAATTCTCTTTTTTTTTTTTAATGTTTGGTAAAAATGTCTTGACTTCACCTTTTTCTCAAGGATACTTTGCTTGATACAGAATTCCAATTTGGGAGTTCTTTTTCTATTACCATAAATTTAAACATATAGTTCCATGTTCTGTTGTCTTCTGGATTTCATATTTTCTGTAAAGAAATCAGCTCCCAGTTTTATTGTTACTCTTTGAAGGTCATACGTTTCTTGCTCTTAGCCTTTGGTTTTCAGTAGCAGCATTATTATGAGATTCCTAGATTTGGGCTTGATTTATTGTCTTAGTCTGTTTGGGCTTCTGGAACAAAATACCATACATTGGGTGGCATAAACAATTGACATTTATTATTCACATTTCTGGAGGCTGGAGATTTCAGGATCTAGGTACTGGTTCTTGGTGAGAGCCATTTTCCTGGCTTGCAGACAGATGCTTCCTCACTGTGTCCACACATGGCTGAGACAGAAACCTCCAGTGTCTCTTCCTCTTATGAGGGTACTAAGCACATCATGAGAGCCCCACCCTCATGCCCTCATCTATACCTAATTACCTTCCAAAGGCCCCATCTCCAAATACCATCACACTGGGGGCTAGGGACCCAACATACCAACTTTGAGAGCCAGCACATTCAATTATATGTCTGTCTGAGGCCTGATATCATTTTTCTAATATTCTCAGCCAGTCTCTCCTCAAGGATGCCTCCAGTATGCCTGCTTTCTTGTGTCACTCTTTCTATTGTCTATTTTTTTCTTTTTTGTCAAGTCTTATGTTTTATACACAGACTAATTTTGGTTTTAAGGTTGTATTTTGTATTTGAAAATGTTTAGAGATAATTTGAGACAGTTAATAATGTTATCTTTATTCATAGAGGATCTATGTATGCTTTGGCAAATTAGCTAGGCTAGGAACAACATGCCTTAATATAATGAAGGATGGAGAGGATTAAAAGTTGGGGATCGTTCTCTGTGAGGGCTTGTCTACTTATAATTATTTCATATTCCAAGAATGTAGCTCTTACAACTCCTAATAAAAAGCCTGCTCTCTTTACCAGATACACTTGTTCTTGGTGCTCTTAGCCCCAAGACTCTGATGAATCCCCCATTCAGCTTCTCAGCCTCTCTGCAGCTATTTTAGAAATTGGTAATCACTCAAGGGGAAAAGTGGTGCCAAATATTAAACTCGTTTCTTTTGACATTTCTCTTCCCAGTCTTGGAGGTAAACATTCTTTAACTTTGTAGCTTTCTGACATATTCAAATAGAGTGTTTTACAGACACACACAGTCACACACACACACACACACACACACACGAGGTCAGACAATTAAGTTTGCGAACTCATCCTAGAAAAAGTGCTGCATACCTCATTGCTGAATATCACTATGGTAACCATCAAAGTACACCCCTTGGGAAGCTATGCACCAATGCCAGCGCCTAGTCCACTCTTCAAAGCAATTTTGGAACTCTTTTTCTGGAATGGCCATCAGAGTCGTATTACCTTTGATGTCCTGAATGTCATCAAAATATCTTCCTTTCAATATTTCCTTTATCTTTGGGTAAAGAAAAAAGTCACTGGGGGCCAGATCAGGTGAGTAGGGAGGGTGTTCCAATATAGTTATTTGTTTACTGGCTAAACACTCCCTCACAGACAGTGCAATGTGAGCTGGTGCATTGTCATGATATAAGAGCCATGAATTGTGGCAAAAAGTTCAGGTCGTCTAACTTTTTCACGCAGCCTTTTCATCACTTCCATATAGTAAACTTGGTTAACTGTCCAGTTGGTACAAATTCATAATGAATAATCCCTCTGATATCAGAAAAGGTTAGCAACATCACCATTGCAACAAGTCCACATACTTAATTGTCAGACCGTGTATATATGTGTGTGTGTGTGTGTGTGTGTTATAACGTATATATATTTCCACCTTTTCTATATGTGCTCTTTGCATGCATTGATCCCTAAAATCTTGCTTGCCATTGTAAAAAGCACAACCCCAGGAGTCCTATGTGTCAGTCTCAAGACAATCACTAAGCTGCAAGATATTTTGACCTTCTGAGTGTTATTTTCCTCACTTTTCCAGTGGGAACCATCATCTACCATGCTCACCTCATGGGGTATTGAGAAGGTCACCTAAGGTAATAACTGTGGAAAAAAATATGTTCAATGTACAGCACATTAAGCACATAGGCGATCTGCTCTCCCAAATGACAGCTAATTGTACTAGCATTTATTGAACTCTAACCATGTTCCAGGCAGTGTCCTATGCATTTTTATGAGTACTAATGCATTAATCTTCACAGCACTCCTGTGGAATAAATACTATTATTATAACCATTTTACAAATGAGGAAGCTGAGGCACAGATTATTTAGTTAAATTGCTAAAAGTCACAGAGTAACAGAGGTGCCAAGATTCAATCTAATGACATGAAACTAGAGCCCTTGTAGTATTTTTTTTTTCTTTTTGACTTGAGTTGGCATACAATACTATATGTTTCGGGTGTATAATATAGTGATTCAACATTTATATACCTTATGCTAAGTCATGTAACCATCTGTCACCATGTAAATTTATCATAATATTATTGCCTATAGCCCCCTATACCCTTTTCACCTGTTCCTCTACCTGCCACTGCTCTGGCAACTATTAATTTGATCTTTGTTTCTATGAGTCTGATTTTGTTTTCTTTTTGTTTTAGATTCCATATATGAGTGAAATTACATGGTAGTTGTCTTTCTCTGTCTGACTTATTTCACTTAGCATAATACCCTCTCAGTCCATCCATGTTGTCACAAATGGCAATATTTCATTCTTTTTTCTTGCTGAGTAATATTCCATTGTATCTATGTACTACATCTTTTTTATTCATCTATCAATGGACACTTATGTTGCTTCCATATCTTTGACTGTTGCTAGTAATGCTTCAGTGAACATAGGGAATGCATATAATCTTTCTTTCTTTTTTTTTTGAGATAACTTGTCAATTTTTAAAAATTTTTTATTGTTAGTTTCAGGTGTACAGAACAATGCAATGGTTATCCTTTTCACCTCTCATGAAGTAACAACCACCCTCCCCCCATTCATTGCCCTCCCACCCCCGATATCATATTTATCTGTTACAATTTCATTGGCTCCGTTCTCACACTCTACTTTATGTCCCATGACTATATGTATATATAATTATAGTTGACATACAATATTATTCAACATCAGCTTCAGATATATAACTTTTCAAATTAGTGTTTTTAAGTTTGATAAATACCTGCATATCGTAAATACTCAATAAGTTATTTTGTACAAGGATGTTCATTAAATATTATTTATCATAGAAAAAATAGAAATAGGAACAATGATCCACAATAGGGTGGTGGTTAAATAAGTTATATTCATAGGGAGATAGACAATCAGCTCTTAACAGTTCTATTCACAACAATATTTAATAGCATGGAAAGATACATAATATAATAAGTGGAAAAAAGCAAATTATAAAGTTGTGGATACAGCATGATATCTAATGTTCATGTTAATACATATGTGTGTACATTTATAATATATTGTATGAATCTGTATTTTCAACCCTCTAAATTATCTATTTCAACCCTTTAAATGATCTATTTCCTATTGAATTATCTACCTGTAATTCATATATTTTTATGTATTTTTCTTTTATCTAACTACATAGACAATGAAGCCTCCCCTAGAATACACAAAAAAGTTACTGGAGATAGCTTGAAATGGTGACATGACAGGGAACTTTAATTTTTCATTATTTTATTGTTCAGTACTGAAAAATTTCCTACAAGAAGCATGCCCTAATTATATTATATACATATATTTATATATTTGTGTGTATAAGTGAACGTGTGTGTGTAGCAGTGACTAAAAAAAAGTTTTCATGTACAACCTACTAAATAACTTCAAGTGCATGTAATGTTTAGAACATAACTGTCCTTGAAGTTTCAAGCTATTTGCATCTGATACTCACTGAAACTTAGGACACAACTCTGCACTTTTCTGGATCTCCATCTGCCGAGTATGAGGCTGAAGAGTCTTAAAGTGGACAGTGGTTTCCGTTTGTTCCCATGGAAACACACAGCTTCTTTCCCATTCCTCCCTGCCCCCTTCTATACACTTTCTGTTGGCTCTGCCATAGTTTGTCTTGCCACAATTGGCATATTTGTCTTTGTACCTTTAGCATTGCCCACAGAGGGTGCCTACAGAAAAGATTCCTACAGAATTTATAAGTGAATGGATTTGTTTTGCATTCCCTGAAGGCTTTTTTTTTTTTTTAGCTGAACTCAGTGGCAGCTTAGCTCAGGCTGAGAATCAAACTGGCGACACTGTTGCTCAGAGCTCACATTCTTGAGTGAGCTCTTAACCAACTGACCAACTGAGCCACTTGACTGGCCCTATATTATATCTCAATGCACAGATTCTCCTCATATTATTGCCAGTTGAGAATATGTGCTTGCATGAGAGAGAGAGAGAGAGAGAGAGAGAGAAGCTCTATTTGGCTGTGCACCCACTTCCAGGAGCATCTCATCTTCATCTATAGGTTCCTAGTGGAGTGCTGGTTTACCACCAAATAGAACGTCATGGTTTTTTGCTTGAGAGACTAAGAAAGGGAGTTGGGAAAAGTCTAGGGAAATATATTGTCCAAAACATTTTGCTTTGTTGAATTGAAACTTTGTTTTTACTCCCTATTTGGATTGCTAAGCATTTCTGGGAAACATGGAAAAAAAAAAAGAAGTCATGCTTGTTTGCATTCATGTTAAGCAGCTAGCTTTGAGTATTGCTAAGCATTTATTAGGAAATGTTTTTCCCCTCTTGATATTATCTATCAAGAAGTTGTTTGTATTCATAAATGTGGCCTCTAGACCAAAAGTTTTCCAAACATATTTCTGAGTCTGAGTTTAGAATTTGCAATTGGAGAATAAAGGGTGGTGGTGGGGGGACGGGGAATAGTGTCATCTTTAGATGATTTTACTGTACATTCATCTATTCTATAGAACGAGGTACTTCTCTCTAGGATTAGCTCTAACTTACAATGTAAGGTGAAATCCCACCGAATGAGATGTGTTGCCCTCAAAACAAGGACAGCAGTAATACTAGTGGTCATTAGATGTCCCTGCAGTTCCATTCAGCCTGTGTCCCAGCAAATGATTTAGCTGGTGCTGACAAAGAATATTCTTAAAGGAATCAGGGACTCAGGTGATCAGAATAAAAGGTTAGTTTTTCCCAGGGGTTTTCTTTCCAGCATCCCAGAAAAACTCGTTGTGACTTCAGAGTCTGTGTCCTAGGGCCTTTTACCACATCCCTTTGGAAATGTCACCTCACAAAGAAGAGCTGCACGCACATGACATCAGGGACCGTATCTTTAGGGCAAACCCTGTGAGAGCCATGTTGATCATATTCTCGCTAGCCTGCAGTGGAGACCACCCTGGACTCTCTGTGCAGCATCATTACAGGAAAGAAAAAAAGTTAAATGTGGGAAACTGGTCAGTGAGAAGGTTTGCTCATACAATGGGTGGAGATTATTCATTCCACAAATGTTTACTAGGCTTACTAGCCATCCCCAATGTGGGGGTGAGGATGGAAGGTAGGTTTCTGCCTGCCAGGAGCTCCCAGAAGCCTTGTGCCACTTGTGAAGAAATGGAAACCAGAGAAGATGTGTTGAAGATGTCAATTTGGTCTCTGGCAGAGTAGGAGCAAGAACGCAGGTTCCTGTTCCTCTTTCCATACTGACCTTCCAAAAAGGTGTAGTCATATTGGTCACTGAACAATACCAATGTGTAGTATCCTGTATTCTTCTTCTCTGTGCTATATTACCCTCCCATCACCACCACCAAATCTATTCTAGTTAATTCTCATTCATTCATTCAAATTAATACATATTAAGCATCTTTGTGCAATACAACTAATTCTCAGTGCTTTTTTAAAATTTGTATTTTATAATTTTATAGTTTGTTTCCTTACAAATCATCTCCAATTTTTGAGAGTGAGACATAGAAAAGAAGAAAAATAGCTAAAATAGGTAAATACCTTCTGATGCTTTTATCACCTTACTTCCTAATCAAAACAATTTTATGTATTCATGCTTTTATTTATTTATTTGGAAGACTGGAAATGGCACCTTATCTGAGTCCCCAGAACCTTTACCTGAGTTTTTCTAGAAACATTTCCACTTCTCACCCCCCTGTAAAATGGAGATTTCCTCCTCAGTGGCTGCCTATGAATGATCAGTTTGGTATTTTTTTTTCTTGAAAATGCTACAGCTTCTTGTTTTCTGCACCCTGTATTTGAGAAGTGCATCCTAACCTCCTCTTTTGTTGCTCAATTAAAGGCTTCTCACTGACACTTCAAACTACTGCTTATCTTTTGCCCTCTCACATCTGCTGGGAGCATTGTATAATGGAAAGTGCATGGCAAGAGGAGCAGCTTCTGGTGCATCAGAAGAATCCTAAGAAGTAATTTCCTAAAATAGGGTGCTGTTAATACCAGCAGTAAAGTGGGGCTTAGAAAAATATCCACTGTCAAAAGACAAAGAAAGGTGAAAAAGGAAATAACGCATACTTTATCATAGCACAAACGAGGTGTTTTCCTAAAAATTGCTCACAGTGAGAACCTGTAAATATAGAAATTGAATATAGCATCATTGCTGAGGCTAGAAGAAAGTTGTTAATGTGAAAATGGACATGGAGAGTTCACATGAATACTCTGGGAATTTAGGGAGCAAGCCAGAAAAGCATGCCTGGTATAGCTGAATGAACTTGACACCTGGAGCCTGAGAGATCTGAGCTGGCATCAGCCTCAGGTACTAGTCATGTGACCCTGAGCAAGTCACAACCTTCTGAGTCTTGGAGTCACTTCAATAATGACAGGAAAAAAAATACTTCAAATTGAGAGAGGTTTAAATGAAATCATACCCTAAATAGCACCTACTGGAGTGCCAGATGAGTGTAATCTACCTTTACCAAATTCCAATTGCCTAGGATCCTTCTCCCTGGCTGGAGTATTTGGAACAGAAATTACCTTGGACATAAGGGCAGGGAATGAGGCAACCTGGGCATTGATAAAAGGTCAACAGGGTCTCTTTACAGACAAACTTCCAGTGATTGCAACATTTTACCGTATGCCCAGAACACCTGTGTTTGGAGTTCAGTCATTTTTATTTTACATGGTAGAACATCCTGACATTCAAAGCAAGCTCAGTCGTGGACCAAGGGATGAGGGATTTAGAAGGTGAGAAATCACCAGGCATGGCCTTGAACAAATCTGTGATATTACCAAAACTTACAATTTTATAACTTTCTCTGGGTACCTTTGGTGTCCCTGTTCCCTGCATCCACTAAGATTGCTTATAGAAAAGGTTATTTTGCACCCATGGATGTGTGTGTAAGTCAAAGACTTCCTTCTATCAGGGCAGGTGTGAATGGGAAAGGCATTTTAGGATTAAGAAACAGATGGGAGAGTAATTGTTTTCAAATGAATTTGTTTTTTTCTTATACCTCAGGATGGCTCCGAAAGGCAAATGATTAGTAGAAGCCATCTTCTGTTGATTTAAGCTATTGTGATATTATAAAGTGGAGCAGTGGAGGTGGGCCAATACTGATTTCCACAGCTTAAGTTGACTCTCAAAGGAGTAGGTATTCACTCAGAGTTTGAGAGGTAGAAAGAATAAGGGAACAGAGAGTACAGAGGTTCAAGGCAAGACAGATTGGAGCTGAGGTGGGGCTGTATCTGCCTTGCCCTCCATGAGAGATACTTAATGGGGCTTTGCTTTCATCCATGACGAACCACTTTTGACAGTTCCATGAGTGGATGAGGTTAGCTCAGTAACTATTTTACAACCCTCAAGGCTCCAACCCTACAGAGCTCACTTCTGCTAGGATTGTTGGTTTGAAGCCAGGCTTTTCCACAGTTTCCCCATTTAGCTGATCCATCCATTGGTCTTTAAGACTCTAAGACAGAAGTATAATAGCTGGTACATTAATTTGTAAAGCTTGAGTCTCTACTTGACTGGTCTGGCCCCAGACTTCTTTTTCCAGAAATGGATTTTTAATTTTATCTATCAAGCATCTGCATAGTACTTATAATGTGTCAGGTAATATTCTAGTACTTTAGAAATGTTAACTCATTTACTCTCCATAACAATAATATAAAGTGAGTGTTCTATTATTATCTCTATCAGGGAGTATTATTATCCCAGCAAGAAAGCAAAGCATAAAGAGATTAAGGTCATACAGCAAATATGTGACAAAATTGGAGTTGCTGGATTTGGGCATGTAACGTATAACAACATGTAACATTTTAGTATAAGTACATCCCATGCAATTCATTGTTTGTCTGCAATTCACATTTAACTGGGCAACTTGTATTTTTCAGGAAATCCTAAGCTAAACAGAATTTAACCCAGGCAATATGGTCCCCTTCTCCTAACCCCATCTGAATCATGAGGTGCTTGTGGACTTTACATTTTTAATTGTCTCTCAGGAAACTGTCAAAGCTCTGTGTGCTGGCCCAAAGCAAACCTCACTCCCAGTGTCTCCCCCCTGATTTGTTGTCATTTGCTCCTCCTGAACCGCGTGGCTCAGTTGTAGGCAACATTCTCATCAATGCAGGCGATATCCTCTGGTATTTCATGAATGGACATCTATAAAGAAAATGGAGAGGCACTGCTGCCCCATATCATTTTCCACAGGAGCATAAGAAAATGGAACTCACAAATAAGAGATCGGGGGGAAAATTGCTCTCGTCTGAGCTGGTCTCTTTCAAGCCCTTAGAACAGAAAGGCAAGCATTTCTTCACCAAAGAAGGATGAGTTAGTGACATTTTCTCATTTTGCTGCATGTGATATTCACACTGATTCCAATTATGTGCAGTACAGCTTCCAAGAGTTCAGCTGTAAAGGGCTACAGGTTTTCTTCTCAATTGGATGAAAGCATTTTAAATTATTCCCACCTTATGCCAGCCAAAGTCATTGTTTTCTTTATAGCTAACTTTCTTCTTTCTTTTCCTAAGCACAGCACAAAAGGTGGAAGGTTACTTTAAAGAAAGGCATTTATTTTTAACAATAAATCCAGATCAGTGAAGAAGGTGGAATTAGACAGAGAGTTCCTGCAAAAAGGAAAAAAAAAATATTCTGCAGAGAAAATGAACAGTTGTTGGCTTAAAAATTACAAAATAAAACATAACATTTTATTTTTCTGAGGTCACTTCACATTTCCAGGCTTTTAGCATTTGCTTTGATATTAAGAACATGTATATCTCATCAAGAAACATAATCAGTAATGTGATGAATATTGTGCAGGTTCCTCTCTCTCCTTTTTTTTACAACATATGTGTAGTTTTTGTTCTCTAAATGCTCTGGTGATGTGTTACAAGGGCTGTGGATATCTTGTGAGAACTTCAGGGTTACCCACACATTTTGTGGTGCTCAGGATGCTAACAGTTTGAGTGAAGCTTTTCATAAAGCTAATTGCCTGAGAAAAACTTGAGGGAAAGGGTCTAAGGATTTAAAAGTGTGTGTGTGTGTGTGTGTGTGTGTGTGTGTGTGTGTGTGTGTGTGTGTGTTGGAGGAGGCAGGGAAGGTTTTCTGAGACAGAACATCTTTCTTGGGTAAGGAGAACATGCATATTATCCCTGACGTGAGTTCACTAGAGCATCAACACAGCTATTCCTTTTTCTTCTAATCTTCCATTCAGTTGACTCTTGCTTAGTGGTCGAGCTAAGGATGCCCAGTGCTGCCTGCTGCAGGCACCAAGGTAAGTCAGAGTTCCCCTCACGGGGCTGTGGCTGGAGGCCTCGGTGGCAGATGAGTCTTCAGCACATTTCTGTTAATGAATACAGCTTGTTTCCTGCCATTTCCCAGACTCTGAGAGGCCCTCCCATCCACAGAAAATGAGAGGGATACTCTAGGAAGAGCCACAGTGCTACTTCCTAATTCAGAAACAAGACATGTTTAAACATCCAGAAGTGTGTTTCTCAGGGTTTGGCTGTCCAGCCATATTTATCAGAACCTGTGGGGCACATAGGGAGCTTGTTAAGTCTGTAGATGCCTCACTGAAGACCTAGCTCATCAGTCTGTGTGGGTGGAACCTAGGCATGTGTGTTTTAACCATTTCCCCTAGAGATTTGGAGGCACCTCCGCATTTCAGAACCACAGATGTAGACAGCGTCGGTGTTCTGGGCAGAGGGTTGCTCCATGGCTGGAAGTGTTCTCTCACATCTAGGCTGCTCTCCTCACTCACCTGGCCAGCACCAGCGAGCCCAAGTCAGAAACAGAGGTCAGAGTCAGAAACAGACTTGAAGATGTTAACTACTAGCTTTAAAGATGGAGGAAAGGGCCATGGTCCAAGGAATGCAGGTGGCCTCTGGAAACTTGAAAAAGCAAGGAAACAGATTTACAATCCTCCAGAAGGAACGCAGCACAGCCAACACTTTGATTTTAGCAAAGTAAGATACTACCAGACTTCTGACTTCCAGAAACATAATAGAATGAATGTGTGTTGTTTTAAGCCAATAAGTTAGTAATTTGTTACATCAGCATTAGGAAACTGATACAGGATATTTAAATTCCTGCTCCAGGTGTATCATGTGTTAGGAAACCTTTCAACATCTGAGGGACAGAATGGAGCTACCATAGTTTTTCAGTAGGTTGGACTAAGTTCATACATTTGTCGAACTCAAACCACTTCCCTGAGTCATCAAGGGACAGAGGTCACTAAGATTTGGAGCTGAATGGTTTCTCAGGGCCCTCAAAGGTGGATCCATGACTCCTATGGGCAACTGTTCAAAGGAACTTCCCAAGTAACATCTTGTGTAGCCCAGCTACATACCAGCTGAGAGACCAGGTAGCTGGTGCTGAAGACAATTAAGCACCACATCACACTTGCCCTTCCTTCCTTTCTTCCTCCCTCTACCCCTCCTCCCTTGTTCCCTCTCCTCTCCTCTCCTCTCCTCTCCTCTCCTCTCCTCTCCT
>NW_017732113.1:636376-665575 GCF_001890085.2 Hipposideros armiger | reverse complement strand
TCTCCTCTCCTCTTCTCTCCTCTCCTATCCTCTCCTCCCTACCTTCCTTCCTTTCTCCTTCCTTCCTCCTTACTTTTTTGTAAGAAAGTTCTCTGACAACTAATTAGTTAGCCTAATAGTCCAGCATGATATGATGTGTGCACAGATACTTAACCAATTCCATTTTAACAGCACAGTGCTAAGTATATCTGTATTTATATAGACTACTTCTGTCTACAAGTTCATATGTATTATTATATCACACAGACAATATGAATTCATTATGCAGCATATGTAATTTCTCTAAAAGAGGGACTTCAACAGAATCCATAGTTATGGACACACACTCACACCCATAGATAAGCATTATTTCAATTCTGCCTCAGTAGCTCTCTTTTCTTTAGTTATAGATGGAGTATGAGATGGGTCCCTCAGTACACAAAATTGCGCTCACTTTTGGGGCAATAAAGCCTTGTTGTGCGCGTTATGAAAATCAGCAGGAACTATCTGGATGCTGAAAACAAAATAACCCCGGTCTCTGAAAGGAACAGCAGAAATGGCTTTTAGGCCAAGTCTCTCATGTGGGACTGCAGTCATCTATGGGTCTTCTCTTCTCAGTGGGTTTTCAGCCTGTGAAAAAACCACCTATGTGGGCCAGTGCTGGGTAGGGCCTCCCAGGCTAGGCTGCATCCTAGAAGTGATGTGTTCTACATGATGGGGATAGCCCAGGTTGTCCCTAGAGTAGTAGTCGGTGGCTTGAAAGAGAGGAGTGAGTTTGAAGTGAAGGAAGAATCAAGTGCAGGAGAGCAGAAGCTGTGGAATTAGGAACACATGGGAGACACTTGCCTGATTCCATTTTTACCACTTGGACACATCCAGAGACCAGACACAGATCTGTGGGGATGATCATAGTGATAATGATCCTCAAGCGGTCCCTCCCTGAACAGATCCTTGTCTGAGCACTTCCATGTCCTGACTACTTAAGTTTCCCAGCACCTAAGTAGGGACAAGTGGCAGGCACCATCATTAGCCACGTTGTACAGACTAGGAAAATGGGGACAGAGTTTGATGAATTAGCTCAAGGCCACACAGCAGGTGATGGAGCTCTTTTGCAGATCTGGGCTGCCTGGATCCAGTGCCCCTACCCTGACTTCCACTGCCCTAATCGTTTGCACACCCTTACCTCACTTGCATTGGGACCTCAGTGCCTCTCTCACCACGTCACAGCCCTGGCCCCTGCTTTTCTGGGTGTGATGCCCTATGTGGGCTCCCAGGTCACTTGAGCTTGGCTCTCCCTGGGGATGCTGCTCTTCTGACTCTTCCAGCTCTTGGCTCCCCTGCTTTCATGGATAGGATGAGCCACATTCCAGCCCCAGCCCCGTGGAAATTGTCCCTCCCTCTCTGCTCACTGGTCTCTGTCAGGATTGCCTAGACTCCTGACAGAGAGGATGGCAAAAAGGATTTTGAGGGGATGCATAAATGGACCCCATATGCAGGCCAGGAAAGGGATCCAGGCTGGGGAGAGGGAATGGACATTTTTATGAGGTGCTGGCCTCATGGTGCCAGAGCCTGGAGTTAGAGGCTGCAGGGTAAGGAATGAATGTGCATTCCAGCAAAGTCTGGTGTGGAGCAGAACCAAACCAATGGCCCAGCGATTTTAGATGCTTCCCTGAGCACGGATTTCATTGTGGAGTAGATGGGCAGTGAAAACACTGAGCGTTGCATTTGCACATGAGGCTCAAGCAGGGAGGGACCAGGAACCAACACAAGGCCCAGAGCAGGGACTCCTTGTTCTCAGGATGCTAAGATGAGAGTTGAAAGAGTAAATGAGATGAGTTCTCTTTCTTCAGCAAATGAATCAGCAACTTATTGATTTAACAGACACCAATTGACCACCTACTATGCCATATACTGAGTGTTTTGTGGCAAGTTCCTTAACCTGCTTAAATCTCTTTATACCTCTTTGTATAGTTCCTACCTCATTGGGTACTTTTGACAGCAAAGAGGGATAAGTTTTTAATGTCACTAAGTTTTGGGATGGCTTGTTGTGTAGCAATGTATAATAGGACAATGTTAAGAAGAAAGGAAAGCCTAGTGTGTCCAAGAGTTAAGGTTAATGGCTTCAGGATGCAATAGGTTTAGAGGTTCAAACAATGTCATTAGGATTCTGTCTCTATCATGCCCTATAATTGTCCTCCTCTATTTTTCTTCTTCATTAGTCAGATTCTCTGTACACAAAGACAAAAATGTTTGCAGATAGCTCAGCCTTATATCCTGCCATGTTCGGAGTCCCTGTGGAAAGAGGAAGTTTCTTCCCTAGTAACTGTGGAAAAGCCCTGGTCTTTATTCTCCTTGGCACAAATTGGGTGATGTGACCAGGTCTGACCAACTTTCTGGGCTGGAGAGACCACTCCTACATCTAGTGCCCACCCCGCTGCCTGATAAAAGTCTAGCCCCATCCATAACAGAAGCTGAGAAAGGGAAAGGCTAATCCACCCCACAAAAGATAGTGAAGTACTATTATCCAGAAAATGGACAACAGATGTTGGGAAAGCAAATGAACATATGCTCTCTCCAGTCATTATAACTCAGGATGGGCCCTGAGTTTGGGTCTAGTCCAAAAATGAAATCACACAGAGTGTTTGACATGAAAGGATGCACAGTTGCATGGAGGAGACTCACATGGAAAAAAATCAGTACAATTGAGTCTTGCAGGAGCCCTGGAGCATATGCAAAAAGCAGGAGAGGTCTGTGTGCTGGGTGCAGGCATCTCTACTAATGACGATGTTCTGACTTATGGTAGAAGGCCAGTGCATGGCCTCCCCTGCAGAGCCCACACTCTGGCTGCTGTCTCTCCAGTTTGGGTCCTGGATGGTAATTTGCATGGCACAGCTTCTGCAGCAATGAGGGTCTGTGTGGCGGGACTGGGAAGGATGGCTCAGAGAATCACCTAAGAGCAGGACAATGAATCGTCCTTTTACAAACTCCCCAAATAATAAAATAAATCAGCTGGGTTATGCAGGGATGAAGTGCTTTGCTTTCTGGCCGGGGGCTCCACAAGTTATTACTGGCTCTTGGTAGCTCGTTAAAGTTCTCGGGCACAGGAAAATCAAACTGTATGGGTCCTGGGAGAATCTGGTCACACAAAAGGGGGAGTCCATTCCAAGTGTGAGCTATTAGTTCTGCTCTGAATATCATCATCCTTGGCTGCAGGGCTTTTGTGAAATCTCCAACTGGCCAGAATCTCAATCCGCATCAAGTAACCTAGGAAAACAACTGTGACAGGTGCTAATTGGTGATTATAGGAAAGAATATCGTTGGGCTGGAAAAAGTGCTCCAGGTGCTAAATAGTTGTACTGACAGCCCTCTCCTGGGCAGGAGCCATTCTTCAGTGAGTGTGCTTGGCTTCTGGGTCTTGATCCCTTCTTCTTCCTGACTTGTTCTCTCTCCCTCTCTCCCTCTCTCCCTCCCTCTCTTCCTCCCTCTCCCTCCCTCTCTCTTTCTCTCTCTCCCTCCTTCTCTCCCCCTCCCTCCCTTTCTCCTCCAACTCCCCCCCTCCCCTGCCATCCCCACACCTCTCTCCTCCTTCCCCAAGACTCTATTCAAACAAAACCCAGACTACACCTTCTTACTCTTCCCCTCTGAGATGCATCTTTGGAGAAACTCAAATCTTACTTCAGTTTCCAGCTTTATGAGTACAAGCTCTGATTTGATCAGGTCATCTAATATCTCTCTTGATTTAATTTTTCTCAACCCCAAATTGAGGATGACAATTGAACTGGCCTCAGAGAGTTGTTTCCATGAAATCAGGGATGTGACGTGCCAGCATAGTCCTAGGAGTGCAGAGGTGTTTAATCAGTTCCAGTTCCCATTCATCCCTTTCCTTTCTTTTCAGGATCACATTATCATTCCTGACTGGATCATGAATTATAAAATGCAACACAAAGACAATCCGCTATTGTTGATATTATTATTTATTATTATTATTCCCTCATTATGTTGTATAGCACTTGGTTCATAGCAGATGCTCATTAAACAATTATTAAATGAGATGAATGACCGTTTCAAAAATATCTGTTTCTAAGATATTATTTCTGCTAATTTCTCTTCTCCAGGAAACCCTCATAGATCACTGCAATCCACAGATGTACACCCTTTCCTTGGTGCTTCCCACATAGCATCTGTGGCCACTGCATTATTTTGTTAGCATGAACGCGTCACTCTCCTGTCTGTTTCCCAGGTGGCCCTTAGGCACTCTCCTTCCACTCTTTCTTGGCTGCTTTGGCTCCTTCCTCCATAGTGGTCTACTGATTACCCCCCATGGCTTCTCTTGGATATATATATATATATATATATATATATATATATATATATATATATATATACATACATACACATATATATATATATATGTATGTATTTGAAGGCTACTTCTTGATGAAATTGTTGGCAATACTGGTGATGGTGGTTGTTTGCAAGAGGAGTGTTGGTTTGCAATAGAAGTGATTGGAGGCTGCCAAAGACTAATGGGGAAAAGAAACTGAGATAATTCCAGGGAAGGGTAGGATGTTGCAGAAAGGGAGCCAGTTCACAGGGGAACAAGTTCACAGGGGGCAAAACAGAATCCTGAGACCCTAGTAGCCTAAAAAGAGCAGTCTGGGAACATAGGAATTATAGTTTATAAAGACACAGGGCATTCTTAAAATTAGCAGGAAATTATTTATTCAGATCAGGAGACTATATTTGAAATTTAGAAAAGATATACATTGGGCTGGCCGAGTGGCGCGATGGTTAAGAACTGGCTTGGGAAGCCAGAGGGCCCCGGTTCGGATCCCACATATGAGGGCCAGTGACACTGCCCTCCACAGCTAAGATGCTGAACAACAGCACAACCTGGAACTGGGTTGCCATGAGTCGCCGGCGACGGCGTAGGCTGCAGCCCCTGTGGCAGTGGGTTGCCATGGGCTACCATGTGTAGCCAGCAGCCAGCATGAGCGGCCAGCAGCCGCAGTGAGCGGCCGTCCAGAAGCCGGCGACTGATCTGCCTCACCTGGAAAGAGTGCAATGATGGTGCCAACTTGGGCCAGTGAAGCAACGTCCTCCACAACTAGACTGAAGAACAAAACAACAGCAACTTGTCTGTTCCCCTTCCCCCAATTCCCCAGCACTGTTCCCTTCCCCCCAATACCCCAATAAAAAAAATCTAAAAAAAAAAAAAGAAAAGATATACATTTACAGATAATATGATATAATATAATATAATATAAATTTTGTTAGCATCAATGCTTCACTCTCTTGTCTGTTTTCCAGGTAATATATATATATATATATCTATATATATATATATAGATATATATAGATATATATATATATATATAACATTTTTCCATGTCAGAAAAGCTAACAATCACGTGATTGATTGCAATAGATCTCTAACTATTCAGATGTGTCACTTCTGTTTTTCCCAGCTATTCTCAGTGAAACATGTGTTTGAGGGTTTGTTTTTAACAAGAGCACCCCCCTTCTAGGTAAGTGCTTCTGTATCAGTCCCCTTTTGCTGATTACAAACCACCCAAAACATAGTGGCTTAAAACAATAAGCATTGATTTAGCTTAAATGTTGGTTGCCTGGGCAGTTTTCTGGCTGTGGTGTGATGGTGGGTTGGTCAGTGGTTACATGGTCTGGGATGGCTTCAGAAGTCTGGCAGTTGGCTGAAACAATGAGGATAATGGTGCAACACATCGGTCATCTCCTAGTAGGCTTCCCTAGGCTTCTTCACTTGCTGGTATCTGAAGCATTCCCAAATTAGCAAGAGGACAAGTATCACTAGTAATGATTTTTTCATTTCTCTGTTTATATTATGATGGCTAGTGATCCACTGTCAAAGCATGTCACGTGGCCAACCCCAATACAAAGTAGAGAAAAAAAGATGCCCCCTTTTGATAGTATGGGATGAAATGTGGTCAGTTTCTCAATTTACAACAAAACCTTAGTTGATCTAACAGTCTAGCATTTAATCACTGTTATAAAAGACTCCTAGTTCAATATTTCACTGAAATCCACATAGCCACAAATCTCCTGGGGAAAAATGTGAATTAAATTTCCAATACTAGTATTTATAGCCAATTGAAGGTAAAATACAATTCTATGTGTTAGATCATTATAATTGCATAATGATGAAGGCCGTGAGATATTTTGTACAATATGAGAAGAAAGTTCATTCATTACTATAGGGTTACTCTTCCATACTCTTCTCTTAATCAGATATCAAGAAGAAAAGGAAATCAGGACGGTGACTAAAAGTATCAGTCTGATGTGTAAAAGTACAAAGCAGTCTAGATGGTTCATCTCTAGGTACTTGGCAATAGGTTTAAATTCCTTTAAAAAAGTAAGAAGTCTGGTAAATTCAGGAAAAATGTCACAAGATGTTTTGCTTCCTTCCATTCCAATTTATAAGAGTAGCACTTCATACCTCATGCATACTTGGCAGTTTATACAACTCTACTTTCATCAGTTTGCTTAACTTTCAAAGTGGCCGAGTAGTCATGGCACAAACTATTATCTCCATTTCAAAGACTGCTGAGCCTTTTCCAGGTATCCAGAAAATCAATGTCAAGGTAGGGAGAAGGAACGGAGGAGGCAGGACCTTGGAAGAGAAGGTAGAGCAGGAGGAGATAAGAACATTATTGGGAGGGTGGGGTACTACAATACTAGGAGGCTTGCTTGAAAGAACTTAATGCTTCAGAAAATCTAGAACCCCAAGTGCAAGACAAGGTTTTGGAGATCAGGGAGTTGTTCATTTATTTATTTTCAGAAAGAACCTGTCTTGGGGGCAAGAGGAGAAGGAGAGATAAAGCCAGAAGTATACAGGAGAGTGAAGGAAGTTATGGAACCACAGGAGTTGGATGCTTTGACGCAGATTTTCCAGCTGTAACAAATGGCTTCATAGCCCAGAATTCTGGATTCTTTTAAAAGAGTGTTATTGCTTGGAGGGCTAGCTTCCAGCATATATTAAAACAATACGGGGGATAAATTTCTTACATGCAAATGAGGTATTTTATTTACATCACTAAAGAGGTCATTTATGTATAAGTAGAAAGAGCTTCTAAGATGAAGGTTAGAAAAGAAGGAAACAAGCATTTTTAAAAAAATTTTTAATTAAATTTATTGAGATGACATTGGTTAATAAAATTTTATAGGTTTCAATTCTATTATATATTGCATTGTGTGCTCACCATCCAAAGTCCGATATCCTTCCATCACCATATATTTGACCTCCTTTACCCTCTTCTACCTCCTCCTTCCCCCCTTACCCTCTAGCAACCACTAAACTGTTGTCAGTGTCTACGAGTTTTCGCTTGTCTGTCTTGTTCATTTGTTGTTTTCAGTTTGCATCAGACTTTAAGTGCAGCAAGTATTTTGTGTATATGGCTTCACTTGTTTACTTATGTTATCCATTCATTAAACATTTATTCAATACCTATTATAGGGCAAGAAATTTATAAAGCATGAAGCATATATGGATGAGTAAGTTCTCCATACTCAGTGTGTCCAGTGGAAACAATATGCAAGGCACGTACATACTTAGTAGTCACTTCCTAGTCACTCATTACACATCTCAACTGAAACTAGCCATGCTTCATGGGCTCGTCATACTGGACAGCACAGGCCTGGGGGAGACAGGGTTGTAAACAATCACCACACAGTATGAAACTCTTACAACAAAGATTCGCAAGGTAAAATGGAGATGTGGGCCTTAAACTCTTAGACTACCCAGATTGTTTAAATCACAGTTCCCTAGTGTGTCCCATTTATGTAGCAGCTAAAAAATAAAATGAAGTATTTTGTCTTCTAATAAACTTAAGAAATGCTTCATGCTACACAACTTCATTGAAATTCAAAATGCACACCAATATTTTAAAAGCTCTTAGAGTCATGCAGAAAAGATCTTCAGTATAGTTAACCTGAAATTTCCTCAGTTATCGACAATGAAACTCCTCCACATAGTTTTTAGTAATTATAAATAACTATGAGAAACACATTGGGAAAAGCCTACTTAAAGAGCATGAACTCTATTTAGTAGGATTATTTTGGATAGCTCCAGGTTCTATTTCAGCTCTGGTCAATAATTTTACCCTATAAATATCTAGTTGGAATTCCCTGTCATGGGTAGGTCCAGTGAACCCCAGGAATCTATGCCTAGCACACACAGTTTCTTCTGTCTAAAATATCCTTCCTCAATTTCCCCTCTGCTCCTAAGGAAATTCCTTGTTATTTTTCAAGATCCATTCCAAATGTCACATTTTCTCCCATGCTTTCTCCAACTCCCCATGGCACAAGTAATGGTTCCCTCCCCTGTGTACTCAAAATAGCTGCTGTATGAGCTGTGGAAACAATCACCTGTGTACAAGTTTAACTTTCTTATTACAGGGTGGAGGACTGGTCTTATCTATCTCTATATCCAGTAGCATAGCTCCAGGCATATACTAGGCATTCTCTAAGTTTGCTCTATTTCGCCCCAGTTATAACATACATCCCATACCACTCACTGGTTTCATTTTAATGTCAAGATCACCCTTCTCCTCGTCCCCTCAATGCCCATGCCAGCCATGTGTCCATGCAGGCCTGAGAAGATACAGGTGAAACCATGGCTTGGGTCATAGGACAGTACCACTCACTGAGCTCTCCAGGTTGGAGCAACAAGATGGCCCACCATTTGTGGCTGGCCCTCCTCCTCCCTATGGCCTCCTTGCTTAACTTCCAAATCCCCTAATGGGGCCTCTGACTTCTTTAGTCCTGGCCTCTGTGGTACCAGCCTTGATGAGAAATTTCTAAGGCGTCAACTCCATGCCTGGTTTAGACCTCTGTGAAAGGTCAAAGGGATGACACCACAGCCCTCTTGCCTGAGATTCCGATCTGTGGCTGAGCTCTGCTCTTCTGCCCTCAGGACTCACCTCACTCTGGACTGTCTCAATGTCCCATGATTAAACCCCCAGCCTGCTGGAACCATTTATTTGCCAAATGTGATAAAACTGCCCAGAGTTAACCTTCTTCATGGATTGTCTAGTTTTAACTCCTTTCAGTGTGTCTGTGACTCTCACCTGTCCCCTCATTCTTTCAACTGCCATTAAACCATTGTCAGGCCGTTCCTTGCTTGGACACTGTCAGCCTTTTTTTTTTTTGCTGTCCTCCTAGTCCTGATTTACTACAAGGTACTACATTTTCATTCTCCCTGATCACTTTATCTATTTGCCTCATATTCTACTGCATACATTGTGGAAGCCAGTCTGAGAATGAGGTGGAAATTACATAGTAAATGCCCTTTTTTCCTTTTATCTTTATTCATACAGTAGGCCTGTCTTAGTTCCTGACAGCCCTGTTGAGTAGATTCAGATAAAAAAAATCAGGAGATAAACATGTCCAATTATTTTTCTGTTCCACATGCCTGACTTCATCACAGAGAAGGGGCAAGTGATTCTTGGCTCCTGAGCCTCTGCTTAATAAAAGCTATGCATCATTGCTTCAGGGATGCATCACAGAGCAATGCCCTCTGGGCTGCAATGTTATGGAAATGAGAATTGTTTAATGGACAGCCTTTTCTACATGGGCTTTATAGATCTGACAAATTAATGATCAAATGTCATACTTTACTCCCCACAAGACTAGGATAGGAAGGAAGGCAAACTTTAAGTGAGAGCCAGGGGCCCCTTCCCCACAGTACAGAGAACAGGCATGCCATGTAGCTTCTTCTGAGCTGCTGACTTTCTCCTCAGGACTGGAGCACAGAGCAGGTAGAGATGATCTTTTGAGTCCTGTAGACTGGCTGGTGCGGCATTTTGCACTCCTCCTTAACTAGCTGCATGCCATGTGCAGGCCCATCACCTCTTTGGGGCTCAATCTGCCCATAAGTAGTATATATGGGAATAGCTATCTACTTCATAAAGTTCCTATAGGAATGTGGAAACATATATAAAAAGCTCCTAGCAAGAAGGAAACCCCAAGAGGTTTTCAACAGTCATTTCTTGTTCCCATCCTGCATTGCTTGTTTCAACCTGGGAACCACAGCTGGTCCATGGCTACTCTATCAGTGCTCTGCCAGTAATCTCCATTTCTCTCTACCTCTACCTATCATGACATTAGGGACCAGAAAACCCCAATACCCACATTCCAGCCAATCCATGTCTTTCCTACACCTACTCTGAATTATCATTACCTGTATTGACATATTTTTTGTGCTTATGGACTGTGTCAGTGGGAAATGACCCTTCTCTCCTCCGCCCCCGCCCCCCCCCACACACACATACATATTCACAGAGGTCAAACTTCCATTTTGGAACTAGAAGATAAAGATATTTGTATACCTGAAATTAAAAAGAGAAAATAATAAAAAGTAAATAAGCCTAAAAATAGATAGAACTCCATCCACCCTCTCACTGGACAGGTGGGAAATGTGAGAAGTAGAAATAAGATGTATGTTGCCTAGGGATATGCAGGTAGGGATCCCAGGTACCTGACTTCCTCTGTATAGTTCTCAGAGCATGGATTTTGTATTTAAAAAGTTCAAGGTTCTAAATGTAGTCCTGCCATTTACTAAATGTGTGATGCTCATCAAGCTGCTTAGTATTCCTGAGCCTGTTTTCTCATCTATAGAATTGGCATAACCTTTACTGGCTTAGGTAAAAGATACGATCGCATTCTTGGGAATACTCAAATGATTCAGGGTTTTCCAGCCAGCTGATTATGAGAATGCTATTCTCTGTGCTTATGATCCTTCCTGCTGGGGTAACTTCAAGGCATCCAAGTGAATTGACTCAGTCTGAGAAGTCACCTCTGGTTATCATCACCTCCAAGAAAGGGAATGTGGTTACTATGCTCCATACAGTTCTTTTGCCTATTGTGATGACCTCACAGTGTACTGCTATAACCCAGAAGGTCTGGTTACACACGCCATCTTCTGTATCCCTGCTGGGTTACCACTGATAGCTAGGAATCCAGGTGTCATCTCCATCCCCTACAGATGGGGCTTGGGGAGTCTACAGTTCCTGTTGGAGCTTGGGTCTGAAGGAGGAATCTCTCTTTAACAGTATTAGCATATTCACCTGGTGGTGCTCCACCATAGATCTTGACTCCCAAAGTTATAGCTCTATAGTAACTCTGTTATGAAACCATTTTCCTAAGGCTTGGCCATAGTCTTAGAATGGCTGGATGTGGAGGGCTTCTAATCACAGAAGTCCCTGATCCATTCTTTAATTATTTTTTAAATTAATAGTTGACATTCAACATTATTTTATATTAGTTGCAGGTGTACAGCATAGTGGTTAAACATTTATATAATTTATGAAGTGATCCCCCAATTAGCCTAGTACCCACCTGGCACTATGCATAGTTATTACAATATTATTGAATATATTCCCTATACTGTGCTTTACATCCCTGTGACTATTTAACTATCACTTTATACTTCTTATCTTCTGACCTTCTAGTCTCAAATGATGAAGATGAACCAAATGCATTCCTCTTTCCTGTTCCAAGATGAACAGCAATTTTCCACGTGAAGATTTCATTATCTCAGGCTGAATGGTACCTTCCTTCCAGGGGTGTTCTGAGGATTAATGACACCTATCTCAATAATGTAGGTGTCCTTCTTTCAATTCTACCACTCAGGATGAAGGAAGACGTCGATAAAGAGATTTATTTAGAAGAGACCTAGAGAGAATAAATTCAAAAAGTAAAGTTTGTAACCTATAAGAAGACAGCAGGGAGAAGTCTAGGCTGAAAGGATATGGGAGAAATGCTTTTCTAGTATAATTTTTGTTATGCGTTGACTCTTTAAAATCTCTCAATGATTTGCATACTCATAAAACGAATTCAAATCAATAAGAATGGAGACAAAACTAAACATAAAACTGAAAGAAACTTGAAACAAATGAATTTAATTATATTCCAAATGAATACCCAAAACACATCGAAGGGGAAAAGAAAGAAAGCAAAAAAAGAACCAATCCTAGTAACTAATGGTCACAGTTTTGATGCTATACCCTTAGCCTGGGGCAGGGTGGGTTATGTGCGTATGTTGGTGCAGTACAGAATACAACGTTCTGAACTTTTGAATAGGTTTGTTTATTTTAGACTTATAGGCATAATTTGGGAGCTATTTTCAATATAATATAAAATTTAGCAAATAAATAGTTGTGTTGAGGCTGTTGGGAGCCAAGATTCTCCCTATAGAAGAAGCAACATAAAAATATGAAAGAGGAGGCGAATTAAAATTGAAGATGTTGATATGAAATCAGGATTTCTAAAATATGTATATGGATTTGCACCTGTATGCTTATGTGCACATCTGCATGTGCACAATAAGTAGTTGTTTCATATCTCTGTCTGCTGAAAGAGCCAAGAAGCAAAACCATCCTAGAAGCAGTGAGCATAGCTAATGCTCTGTTCTTGGTCTCTAATACCAGCCCCATTAAAATGCACCCGGACAAAGCAGAGGAATTACCTATTTCAAGGCTGGGCAGGGTAGGTATAAGATGAGCTTGGGGCATCTTGTATGCTACAAAGTAAGAAATGTTTTTTTTAAAAATGGTGGAAGCATGTTACAAGGACTTAGAATGGGTTTCCACAAGGCAAATATGGAACAATTTGAAAATCAAATAAAGTACAATAATAAATTATAAACCATTTAAAATGGGAACTTATGAGTCAATATGGATGATAGATAAATTGTAGAGAGGAATTACAGTAGCATGCAGAAGGCCACCTGTTAAATGTGGAGTCAGTGCTAGTGTTGAAAAAAATCATTTTGCAACCAGATGATAAAGATTGCACCAGGCAAGAATCATCAATGGATACCAAATACTGTATAGGGAAGTTTTGATAAGGAGAAGGATATTTACATGGTCTTAAAATGTCCCCCTACAATCTGCTTGTTAGTGTCATGGGAGGCAGTGATTATATGGTAGAGAAATTGGGAAACTGCTTGACTGAGTGACCAAAATTAACTTCACCTGTGAAGGACAGCTGTCCATACAAATGCAATGCTGTGAGAGAAACACATCAACTATGCAGTATTACAAGAATACATAACCTATATCTAATGGTTAAAGAAACATCAGACAAATACAGAATGAGAAACATTGTATTTTATAAAAAAGGGGAGGGTGTATTCTTCAAAAATGACAATGTTATGAAAGTCAAAAACGGCTGTAGAAATGTTCTAGATTAAAGGAAGGCAAATAAATATGACAACTAAATGGAGTACCTGACTCTACTGGATCATAAACTAGAGGGGAACAACACTATAAAGCACATTATTGAGTCAACTGATAAAATTAGATCAGAATGATAGGTTAAATAAAAATACAGTATCAATGTTAAATCTCCTGAAGTGGATAATTATTGCATGCTTATGTAAGAGCATATCCCTGTTATTAGGAAATGCACTGAAGAATTTAGGGAAAAAGGGTTGATATATTTAGCTTGTCCTCAAATTAGATAGATGATAGATGATAGATAGATAGATAGATAGATAGATAGATAGGTAGACAGATAGATGATAGAGCAGATGATAAAGCAAATAAATAAAATGTTAACAATCAGTCAATCTAGGTAAATGGTACATGGGTATTTTTCATACTGTTTTTATTTTTGTATTTTTTCTTTAAATTCTAAATTCTTTTAAAATAAAAGTTAAAATGTTTTGTTATGGTGTATAGAGAAAGCACATGAGGGTCCTGGCTCTTGTGAAGAAAGGAGATAGAGGTGACAAGAACTCGCAGGGAGAGGAAACTGGAGACCAAATTCCAGTTTGTCATATTTGCCCCAGGTCATGTCTCCTTCTCTTACATAAACATTACACAAAATAATGAGCACATATTTTCTAGCTCTGGATTCTCTGAGCAATACTATAAATGTGAGAAATAGTCTCATGCTTAATAAATCAAATCTATTCCAGCACTTAATTATCTTCTTTTGTTCTTACAAATCAGTTCTGTTTAGAAATAGTTTAGAGAAGAGCAACTACAAAACAGTTGCTCATTTGCTCTTGACTTAAGCATAGTATGCCACAATTCCAAGGCTGAGTTCCAAGATGTTAATCTGGGGTCTTTTTTTTCCTTTTTGTTTGTAGACAAGGTCATTTTTGCCAGTAGACTGCTCTCCATCGCCACATGCTTATCCTCATTTCATCTATGAAAATATCATCTAGAAAGACAAACTCTACAGCCTACATCACTTTGAGTGTTTTTAAAATGTCTTTTACATTCTATTTCAAACATCTCAAGTCAGTTTTTTTTAGGTTATAGAAGCAAAAGTTTTGTTTGAAAATGTTTAAAGATAATTTGAATAGATTTAGAACCAAAAAAGATGTGTTCTTATACCTCCATTTCTCTCTATCTATCTCTTTCTTTCATATGTGTGAACACATGTTTATATAATACATGTATTCATGCATACATATATGTGTGTAAAGTTTCTTGACACTTTTCTTTTACAGAAATGAACACTAGTCCTGCAGGGTCAGCATTTGCTCCTTCTATGAAGGGAAGTTTGTAAACTGCCTTGTGGGGAGACTCATATAAACTGGTCTGAAAAAATAGATCTCTGTTTAAGTAATCACAAAAATGGTATAACGCCTTCCTGACAACATCATGTGTCACACTTCATTAACAGATCTAGGAGGAGCTTAGGAGGATTAAACTAACAGTTCGTTATTTCATCCTCAATAATTCAAAGGCAAAATCAGACTATCTCCACATGGTATGATTTCAGTGGAGATGGAAAAAGCCAGCTGCCGTCCCAAATCTTCCTCCTTCATCATGATGATTCCAGATTCTTCATCGAACAAAAAGCTAAACTTCTCTCACATCACTATCTGAATGAAGCAGTGTTGGTTCTAACAGATTCAACACATACTTAAAGTGAACCTCCCTGCTTCTTCCCTTTAAGCCTGGCATATACATTTTAGTTGAACTATGAGTGTTTCAGAGGGAGCTGACATTCCAGAATGCAAGCCCAGTGTCTCAGCTCACATATTCCTACCTTGCTGCCTGTGTTCCAATTTCCTTAACTAAGTGACAAGTTGGAAGGAAAGTTGTGTTGGATGTCAGAGGTAACTTAGGCATTCTTAGGGACTTGAGCGGCATTTGCAATGTGGACTGATTTCATTGTGAGTGATGCCTCCAGGGAATCCAGGTAGAAGGGTCCTAGGGATGGGAAGTGGACTGAATGCAATTGGGAAGCATGCTATCACAGAAGGCCCACATGGGGATCCATTTCCAGAATAAAGAGGAAATCCATATCGGAAGTAGGCAAGGCAAAGACAAAGGCATATATGATGGATCAGACAGATTTATGATGGAAATAATGAGCAATGAGGTGGATGGCTGGGAGAATCGGGAGAGTTGGGTTCACAGGTGAAGTGTACACTGGCCTATGTTACAGAGGGTATATCCATATGTTGATCTTTTAGTAATTTAAGAATTGTTACACTTATTTTGTCCTACATTTTGAAAGGCTTGGTACCAGGCCTTTTGCATACATTGTCTCTGATTCTGAAAACAATCATCCTCTTCCCAACAGAAGAGTACTGGAATGTAGAGAGGTTAAATTGCACGGTGTTATACAGGTAGGTGAAGAAATGAAGGATTCAAGGCATAGTTGCTCTATAGCTTTGTCCTTGATTTCCATGGGTTTCATGCGATGCCTTTCTTTCAGTGAAGGGATGGATGTGGCTATTTGAAGATAGTCCATTGGCCTGGCATGAGGGAAACAAATAGAAAAATAGCCCTATTATACTCCAGTAGGAACTAACATACAGTTTTGCAGTTTTGTTGGAGAAATCAGACTTCCCATCTAAAACATGATGGCACAGTGAAAGACAGCACGGGATTAAATATACAAAAGAGTTAGGAAACAGTGAGATGATATTGGGATGGAGTTGGGTGGGAGGACTGGTATAAAGCCGGTAGAACTTAAGTTGAGCCACATGGGAAAGTCAGGTCTGTGTTGGTAGTATACAGAGGCAATCCTGGAGGCTGAGCCCTTCTATAACAGGAAGGAAGACTTGGTTCCATGGGAGGGGATGCTTTTTCTTCTCTCTATGCTAAATCTGTGTACTTACTTCTAACCACCACTATGATCTACCTGCTCTGCTCCCTCACACAGAAGGAGATGGAGGAGGTGTAATATGCTTAAAGTCCCAGAACTTGTATTGGACAACATTTTATAATCATCAGGCTGTGTATAACAAGGTAGCTGTGTTCCGATCCTTCACTCTTCACCTTTCCCTCCTTCTCTTGTTCTGGTCCACACACTTGTGTACAATGATGACCTTGTTGTCATCCCGAGCAGTCTCACAACATCTCTCTGTGCCCAACTTCTTTATTACACATGGCTGCTAAAAGGTGGCAAAAATCTATTGCTGTGCAGAATTGGGGCACAGGGTCAGAAGCAGAGAGAAGGGGCAATAGAGATGTTAACCCTAAACTCTGTTCCCCAGTCCTGCCCTTTCAGATCTCTGCAGCAGGGTTTCCTGTCTTACCTCACAATCAAAATGACTGCTCTGGCCTCTGACATCTCCCTCTCATGCTCTAGTCAACACTGGCCATGAAGGTCCACTGGCCAGATGAGCCCTCTGAATATGAACAGTAGCATCTCTAATAACTTGTGGATTGCATCCCTAATAACATTTCCTCCACACTTTTTATTTTCAAACAGGACACAGGTTGTATACAGAGAGCTGTCTTCCACCTTGAGTCCATATGCTTTCAGGAGGGAAGTCCTGTCTCCAGCTCCAGGGAGTAAAACTGGATTGGTTTAAGCCTTGGAAAGCAGTGTTTTTTTTCCCCTCAAACTGTGGTGCGTAGACCAGCTATATTAGCATCACATGGGAACCAGAAGCTCTGGGGCTGAGCCCATAATCCATGTTTTAAAAGCTCTTTAGGTGATTCTGATACATGCTAAAGTTTGAGAACCAGTGGTCTAAATGGATGACGTTGCCCCGTTATTCTCACAAGCCACTGGATGAAGTCAGTGGCTCTCAGCCTGGGGCAATGTGTACCCATGACTCCCTGGGGACTTTCTACAATGTCTGGAGACATTTTTGATTCTCACACCTGCAAATATTCATTTGTTTCCTGAATAATTCCTGTTTTTATTCCCAGGTTGAATTTTCTACTTGATCATCTTGGCCATTGCTTTTCAAAGTGTGGTCACTGGACCAGCAGTATCAACATCACCTAGGGCCTCTTGGAATGCAAATTGCCCAGCCCTATCCCAGACTCACTGAAACAGAACCTTTGAGGTGGGGTCAGCAAGTTGTGTTTTCAAAAGCCCTCTGGGTGATTCTGCTCAGTGGCTGAGAACCACTGATTTTGACTATTCTCTTTCAAGGTCATAAATGACACTGCTATTTGACACTCGTGTGGCAATTCTGGATGTTGCTGGCTAGTACATGTTTTAAGGTGTTGGAGTCCATGCACCATTAGCTGTTAAATATTTTCATTTGAAATTATCTTTATGATGCTTATTTTGTGGTTTTGGTTGTCTGTTTGTAAGTATAAATGAAGAGCTGGCTAAGCTGGTAAAGGCAGCAGCTGGCCTGGGCTCCTCAGGAGTAGGGTAAGTCTGTTTGTCCCAATAGACACCTGTGGTTCCTTATCAGGATTGGGGAATGTGAATGACTAGGACTCATTTCAGCGTGTGGACCAGTAGCAAGCAGAGGGGTTTTGTGAGGAAGGCATGTGGTCATCAGTGTGTTTCCCCCTGAGAAGGACAGTCTTTCTTGGTTTGCCCTCCTTGTCTATCTTGGAGGCCATGATTACCAGAACTGCCCTTCTCTCTCAGGGCCCAAATCCGCCAGGCAGGCAGCTCACTTTTTTCACAGAAAGTTTAGACTTTTAGCCTAGAAGTAGAGGTTGCTACATCCCCCTGCTCAGGTTTTTATGGGGCTGCCATGAGGTCAGACTGGTTTGCCTTTGATGCAGATTTAATTTCTTTAAATTATTTTTTAATTGCAAATTTTTTTCAATTACAGTTGACATACAATATATTAGTTTCAGGTGTACAACATAGTGATTAGATGTTTATATACCTTACAAAGTGATCATCTCATTAAGCCTGGTACCTATCTGACACCATACATAATTATTACAATATTATTGACTATATTCCTTATGCTATACTCTACATCCCCATGACTTTATAACTGGCAATTTGTACTTCTTAATCCCTTCACCTTTTCCACCCAGTCCCCCAACCCCTTTTGCCAATCTGGCAACCATCAATTCAATTTGTTCTTTGTATCTATGAGCTTGTTTCTGTTTTGTCTACTCTTTTTTTTTTTTTAGATTCCGCATATATGTGAAATCATATGGTATTTGTCTTTCTGTGTCTGATTTATTTCACTTAGCATAATACTCTCTAGGTCCATTCATGTCATCAGAGAAATGCAAATTAAAACCTGTCAGAGTGACTATCATCAATAAATCAACAAACAATAAATGGTGGTGAGGATGTAGAGAAAATGGTACCCTCATACACTCCAGCCTTTAGGACTCTGTGATATTGAGTCAGTCCTCAAAACTTCCCAACACCCTCACCCTGGCCCTTTGAATAGCTTGTCACTTCCCATAATATTAATTGAGAGAAAGGTAGCCAAATATAGCCCAGCCATCCTGATCATAATTGCTGAGGACCAGCAATATCTCAAAGATTCTGCCTTCTGTGATGTGTCTCTGTTGTTGGCCTCCAAGAAATATCCTGCTCCACAGGTGAGTATGAAAGTTAGGTTTTAAGGAAACTAGGGGAGAACAAGCTGGTCCCTTCTTTTCATGGGAGTTATTTTTTAATTTTCTTTCTTGAGGGGGCCTTGTTTAATGAATGCATACATATTAATCTTAAAAAAATAAAGTCTAAAGGCTGGTGGTATAAAATTAGCAAGGCTCTAAGGCAAAGAATGAAGAAAGAGCTTTCAAAACTTTGTAGGTTGAAATCTCAGCCAGCAGCAAATCTCCTTGAGGAAAGAGTTCAACTTCATCTCCAAGCCATATCTAGTTACCTCTTTGTCATCTTCTGATTAAAACCAGCCACAACTGGACTGTCTAGGTGCTCTGTATATAACAAGGCTTAGATACTGTCTTGGCAAAGCAGTGTGGTTTTTCAAAAGCTAATAAGGTTGAACTTGGCATCATCTATCACTAATCTGTGGCTGTATTCTTGGCTCCTGTTTCACATTCTGCCACATTTAAGTTACAGCTCTCTTGCTCCAGATGACACAGATGATGCTGAAAGTCAGTGAGGCAGGTGGGGGTGGGGGCTGGGGGACGGTAGTTAATAAATGTGGTTCTAGCTGTGTGGTGTGTATCTGACCTTTATCTTTGAAATAACCTGTGTAAATCCAGACCGGTCAGTGAACACAGATAGATGACTGTGTTAACGGAGACAATAAAATTAGGTGAGCAAATTCTAATACAAGAAAAAATGGATGTGCTGGCCTGATCCATGCCACCCAGCCCTGCAGTTTGTCTTAAGTGGCTTCCTTGGGTGATGTTGAGTGACCGGGACTGGTAGCTAATGGGAATGGATGACCAATTTTCTTGTAGTAAAGGATGATGAATACCTGACCTCAGAGGTTATTTTCAGAAGGGAGGTACTGTTATGACTTTGACCATCAAGAAATATGTTATGGGTGTCTTCTTTCTAAAAAGAAAGGGTGAAAAAAACAAAACCCTCCTGTGTACCATGTCCCAGATGGCTCATAAAGAAAAGTTTAAGATCCTGATGCCTTCTTTTTTTCAAGGAAACTTTAGTTCACCCTATATTCACACTTTTACTTGCTCTTGTCTGTTGTTCCTGGAGCTTCTTCCCCTAAGTACAAAATTATGCTTTCTGTGTAGCTTTTGACTTAGCTCTCTCTCCCAGTTTCAGCATCTTCTGTGCATTGAATAAAGGTTGGAAGTTTTATCCCAAGTTGTAAAGAAACCATCCCTGCATGAGCCAGTTTCCCTTCAGTATGATAGCTATAGATTCAGACAAGGCACAGAGACTGTGTAGAAGAAAATACCTTTTGAATGTACCATTCTGTACACCCATTTTCCCAGTGGCCTCTATTCTTAGCTATTAAAACATGTTTCAGGGCCGGCCGAGTGGCTCAGTTGGTTAAGAGCTCGCTCAAGAGTTTGAGCTCTGAGCAACAGTGGTTCGAGTCCAGCCCGAGCTGAGCAGCCGCTGAGCTGCCAACAGGTAGCAGGATGGCTCAGCTTAAAAAAAAACAAAACATGTTTCAGGTTATTACTTTATGCAAAGTTATAGACCTTTATTAATTAAGGCAGCACTCATTACTTTGAAAGATGGCTTCCTAGATCTCAGTAACATGACAATAGAAATATAGTTCTGATTTACACAAAGTTCAGATGGAGATGGTAGGAGGGAAGGATGCTCACAGCTTTGTAGGGTCCAGACTAACAGAAGCTCTGCCATCCCCACCTGTGTCTTCTCATTTTATTTTCATTTCACAGATGCCAGCACATAGGTGAGGAGAAAGAGTAGATCATGCTGTGGGAGAATTTAATATGCAGGCCATAAGGACAGATGAAGCTACCTAACTTCAGGTGAGGATAGGGATTTAGCTGAATTGTGTGTTCAGAGAGAATGAGAAGCCCCTTAGTGAACAGACAGGTGCCTTCTTAAGGAAGAGATCTGGACAGCATATATGAAGCACCTCGTCCTGGTGCTGCCACTAACTTAATACATGATCCCTTCATTTGGTTACCCTTCTCTGGCATTGACGTTCATAGCGACAATAAACTACAATGTCTGGCCCCTAAGAAAACTTCTGACACTAATAGGTTATAAATTTGTGTTAATAAAGAAGATAAGATCAGCATATAGAAAAAGAACATTTATTTTTAGTTGTTGGTTACTATAGTTTTGGCCTATATCTTAATATTCATCCTGGATGGTACATTATATGTACCCAAAGCATTTCAAATGTATATATTTGGTATGTCTATATCACTAAATGCAATTTTAGCTTATCTCAATTTATTCATCTGTTTTTTTTTCATCTTGGTTCAGTTCCTGAGCAACATATCCTTAAAAACTGGGAAAGAGCTCCAGGATGTACATAAAGATATTCTCTAATATGAGATGGGGAACACAGTGTCTACTAATTTGAATGATTTATAACAGGGCAGTCATTTTCCTGCAACCTGCTGTCTCTCTATCATCATATGCATGTTCTCCCAGTAATATTTATAAAATTTAATTCATAAAACGTAATCACTACTTTCTCACTTCTAACCACTCATTAACACCCACCAATTTATTTAATGTATCCATCTCTTGACTATAATAGTTCTAACTTGCTCTACTCCTCTACCATAAATTTTCAGGTCCATGAATATAAATCTCCAATATGTTTCCTGTCCAAATCACTGCCATGAATTGTCAAATACATGAAGGTATAATTGCCTGGTGATTATGTTCAAGTGGGTACCCTATGAACACTTCAAATTCAACATACTACCCACATAAATGTCACTAACTCATTTATGCATTAATTAATTCCAGAAATCCTCAGTATATTTTTTTTGCTTTGGGTCATGAAGTAGTAATCAGGATCATATTTACTTGCCTATCATAAAAACCAAACAAAACATAAACTGTCAAGTGGTATATGACTGTGATTCCAGAGAGAAGGAAAACCAATGGGGTCTTCCCTCAAAATACCCCAGTTTTATAATGAAGGCATTTTTCTGGACCACAACCCAGAAAGCGCAATGTAAGCAGAACAGAAGAATCTTATTGCATCCAGCAGACAGAGAACAAAGTCTAGGTAAGCTGAGGTGGATGGTCTTTGTGGGACAAAATACAAAAGAGGAGAGATATATGAGGTTGGACAATTAAGTTCGCGAACTCATCCTAGAAAAAGTGCTACTGGTTTGTTGAAAAAGTCATGATGTATTTTGTTGCCATTTTTCAAAAGTCATTTATTTATATAAAGAACAAAGATCAATCAAGGATATATTGCCCATTTTGTTCGATAACCTTTTGCCATCTTTCAGTGAGCTTAATAATTCCTCGTTCAAAGAAGGGCCTGTCTTTATTTGTAAAAAAACTGAACAAGGTGCTGATCATCTCAGCCTCATCTGAATTGAACATTATACCATGCACGGAGTTTTGAAGAGAGCGAGACAAGTGCAAGTCTGACGGCACAAGGTCAGGTGAGTATGGTGGGTGTGGCAACACATCCCATCTAAGCTCCAATAATTTTTTTTTTTATTTTTTTTTAGCTGAGACCTCCTGCCACCTGTTGGCAGCTCAGCGGCAGCTCAGCTCAGGTCAGGCATCCAACCTCTGCTGCTCAGAGCTCAAACTCTTGAGTGAACTCTTAACCAACTGAGCCACTTGGCCAGCCTTCCAATAATTTTTGATGGGTGATCAAACTTGTGTGTGGCCTCGTGTTGTCACGATGGAACACAACTCCTTTACAATTAACAAGCTCTGGACATTTCTGAATGATGGATTCATTCAAATTGTCCAACTGCTGACACATTCGAATTGTTTGGTTCCTTGGTAAGAGCTTGAAAAACATGACACCCTTAAAATCCCACCACACTGAGAGCATAACCTTCTGATGAACGTTTGCTTTCAATGTTGTTTGAGGAGAAACATCACATCAGGACCAAGACCATTTGCACACCACATTGTTGTAAACAATCCACTTCTCATCATCAGTTATCAGTCACTTCAAAAAAGATAGTTTTCCTCATGTTTAATGAGCATATTGCAAATGTTTACATGCACCGTCAAATGAACTTCTTTGCGTTCATATGGAACCCAAATATCAAGCTTGCTTCTGCATCCCAGCTTTTTCAGGTGGTCATGAATGCTTGAATGATGGATGTTCAATGTTTCTGCAATCTCTCATGTTGTGTAACATGGGTTTGACTCCATCAATGCCTTTATTTTGTCGTCATCAACCTTGGTGGGCCTCCCTGACCGAGGAGCGTCGTTGAGATCAAAATCACCAGCACGGAATTTCGTAAACCATTGTTGGCACTGACATTCTTGTAGAGCATTGTCACCATAAACTTTATGCAAATTTTCATAAGCTTGATGCGTGTTCTTTCCTTTATGGGAGTTAAACAGTAAAATATGGCAAAAATGCACAGTTTGGTCTTCCATCTTCAACTTGTTGCAAAATCTCCAAAACTCAAACCAAATTGCTCAATTTTTTTTAGAATGAAGCTTGAACTGTCAGCTGTCAAATTACATAGCAATAACATAGATGCAAATGACTCTAGTACTTCCAAAAATGAACTAGTGCCATCTGTTGCAAACATGCATTATGACTTTTCCAACAACCCAGTATATTAGCTATATTTTAATTAAAATCTTTAAAAAGAGAATTTAAAAAGTGTGATATGGCCCAGAATTAGAGACTGTAATCTCAATGAATATTTCTGACATAAGATTTGTATACAAAATATATAAAGACCTTTTATAATTCAATAATGAGGCAACTAGCCAATTAAAATAATCATCAAAACACTTGAACAGTTACTGAACAAAAGAAGGGGTATCAATGGCCAATAGATACATAAAAATTTTGCCACCATGATTAGTCAGCAGGGAGATGCAAGTTAAAACCAAAATAGGATACTTCTATGCATATTCTGAAACAGCTAAAACCAAAAATTTTCACGATAGTTAAGTGTTCGCAAGACTATAGCTCAACTGGAACTCTTACACATTCCTAGTGGGTAGTAAAATGGTATAATGATTTTGGAAAATGGTTTTGCAAATTTATAATAAATATATAAATATATTTATAACGTTAAATGTACAATTAGCATATTACTTAGCAATTACAGTCCTAGGTATTTACCCAATAAATATGAAATAGATGCCCATACACAGACTTGTACTTCAATGTTTTTGACAGCTTAATTTTTTAAAGTATGATGTATCAACTTATAAGAAATTCATTTTCAGTGTTATTTATTTTTTTTTGCAGTTACAGTTGACAATATTATTTTATATTAGTTTCAGGTGTACAGGATGGTGGTTAGACATTTGTATAATTTATGCAATGATTCCCCCTGACTAGTCTAGTACCTTCCTAGCACTATATATAGTTGCTGCAACATGATTTACTGTAGTCTCTATGCTGTACTTTACATCCTGGTGACTATTTTGAAACTACCAATTTGTATTTCTTAATTCCTTCACCTTTCTCACCCAGCTCTGCAACATCCCTCCCATCTAGTAACCATCAGTTTGTTCTCTGTATTTAGGAGTCTGTTTCTGTTTTATTTGTTTGTCTATTTTGTTATTTAGATTCTACATATAAGTGAGATCATATGATATTTGTCTTTCTCAGTCTGACTTATTTCACTTAGCATAATGCCCTATAAGCCTATCCATGTTGTCACAAATTGTATAAGATTTAATTGTGTTTTATGGCAGAGTAGTACTCTATTGTATATACTTATCACTTCATCCAATCATCTATTGATGGACATTTTGGTTGTTTCCATATCTTGGCTTTTGTGAATAGCGCTGCACTAAACAGAGATGCATATACCTTTGCAAATTAGTGTTTTGGATTTCTTTGGATAAATACCCAGGAGTGGAAGGTCACAAGGTAGTTCTACTTCTAATTTTTTAAGAAACTTCCATATTGTTTTCCATAATGGCTGCACCAACTTGCAGTCCCACCAACAGTGCATACGGGTTTCCTTTTCTCCACATCCTCACCAACACTTATTGTTTGTTGATTTATTTTTGACAGCCACCCTCACAGCTGTGAGGTGGTATCTCTTTGTGGTTTAATTTGTGTTTCTCTGGTCATTAGTGATGTTGAGCATCTTTTCATATGTCTACTGGCTACCTGTATGTCCTCTTTGGAGAAATATCTATTCAGGTTTTCTGCCCATTTTTAAATTGGATTTGGTTTTTAGGGTTGAGCTGTATGAGTTTTTTGTTTTGTTTTAAGATTTTATTAAGGAATTGGGGAAGGGTAACAGCATTGGGGAATCGGAGAAGGAGAACAGACAAGTTGCTTTCCTTTTGTTCTTCAGTCTAGTTGTGGAGGACGTTGCTTCACTGGCCCATGTTGGTATTATCATTGCGCTCTTCCCGGGTGAGGCAATCTCTCACCGGCCATTGGATGGCTGCTCACAGTGGCTCACAGCAGTTCATGAAAGCGCACGCCAGCTGCTGGCCAGCTCCACTGCAGCCTACACCATTGCCGGTGACTCACGGCAGCCCAACTCCAGGTCGAGCTGTTGTTCACCATCTTAGTTGTAGAGGGCACAGCATCACTGGCCTTCATGTGGGATCCGAACCGGAGGTCTGCTGCTCAGAGCTGGTGTTCCAAGCTAACTCTTAACCAATGTGCCACTCGGCTGGCCTTGTATGAGGGTTTTATAAATTTTGGATATTATCCCATTATCAGATGTATCATTGGCGAGTATCTTGTCTCATTCAGTAGGCTGTCTTTTCATTTTATTGGTGGTTTCCTTTGCTGTACGAAAACTTTTCATTTTGATGTAGTGTTATTTGTTTATTTATTTTTTGTTTCCCTTGCATGAGGAGATATATCAGTAAAAATAATACGAAGAACTATGTTAGCGTTTATAGCATTATATTTTCTTCTAGGAGTTTTATGGCTTCAGGTATTTCATTTAAGTCTTCAATCCATTTCGAGTTTATTGCTGTATATGGTGTAAGGATGTGGTTTAATTTCATTTTTTTTTTGCATGTATCTGTCCAGTTGTCCCAGCACCATTTATTGAATAGACAGTCTTTACCCCACGCTATGTTCTCGCCTTTTTTGTTATAGATTAAATGACCATATAAATGTGGGCTTATTTCTGGGCTCTCTGTTCTGTTCCATTTATGCCAGTACAATGCTGTTTTGATTACTATAACATTGTGGTGTAGTTTGATATTAAGTAGCATGGCACCTCCAATTTTGTTCTTCATTCTTAAGATTGCTGTGGCTATTCAGGGTCTTTTGTGGTTCCATATAAATTTTCAGATTATTTGTTCTAGTTCTGTGAAAAGTGTTATTGGTATTTTGATATGGATTACTTTGTATCTATAGATTGCTTTGGGGTTGTATGAACATTTCAACAATGCTAAATGTTTCTATCCCTGAGCATTTATTTGTATTTTCTTTAATTTCTTTCATCAGTATTTTATAGTTTTCCAAGTACAGGGCTTTCACCTCCTGGTTAAATTTATTTCTAGGTATTTTATTTTTTGATGTAATTTAAAATGGGATTGTTTTCTTAGTTTCTCTTTCTGACAGCTTATTATTGGCGTATAAAGCTGCAATTGTTTCTGAATATTCACTTTGTATCCTGCTACTTTACTGAATTCTTTTATCAGTTCTGATAATTTTATAGTGGAATATTTGAGGTTCTCTCTATATATAGTATCATGTCATCTGCACATAATGACAGTTTTATTTCTTCCTTTCCAATTTGGATGTCTTTTATTTCTTTTTTTTTTTCGTCTGATTGTTTTGGCTAGGACTTCTAATACTATGTTGAATAAAAATGGTGAAAGTGGACATCCTTGTCTTCTTCTTGATCTTAAGGAGAATCTTTTAGCTTCTCCCCTGTTGAGTATGTTTGTTGTATATGGCCTTTATTATGTTGAGGTATGTTCCCTCTATTCCTACTTCATTGAGGGTTTTTATAAACGGATGTTGGATTTTGTCTAATGCTTTTTCTGTATCTATTAAAATGACCATATGATTTTTATTTTTCATTTTGTTTATGTGCTGTATCACATTAATTGATTTGTGGATATTGAACCAAACTTGCATACTAGAAATACATCTCACCTGATCTTGGTGTATTATCTCTTTAATGTATTGCTGAGTTTGGTTTGCTAATATTTGTTGAGGATTTTTGTATTTATGTTCATCATCAGGAATATTGGTCTATAATTTTCTTATTTTTTATAATGTCTTTGTTTGGTTTTGGAATTAGTGTAATGGTGGCCTTGTTAAATAAGCTTGGGAGTTTTCCCTCCTCTTGAATTTTTTTGAATAGTTTGATAAGGATAGGTATTAATTCTTTGACTATTTGGTTAAATTCACCTGTGAAGCCATCTGGTGTTTGTTGGGAATTATTTGACTCTTGATTTGATTTCATTAGTAATAATCAGTCAGTTCAGATTTTTCTGTTTCTTCTTGATTCAGTCTTGGAAGATTTTATATTTCTAAGAATTTATCTATTTCTTCTCTATTGTTCAATTTGTTGACATATACTAGTTTGCAATATTTCCTCATAATCCTTTGTATTTCTGTGGCATCAGTTGTCACTTCTCTGTCATTTCTGATTTTATTTATTTGTGTCTTCTCTTTTTTTCTTCATCAGTCTGGTTAAAAGTTTACCAATTTTGTTTATTTTTCAAAGAACCAGCTCTTTGTTTCATTTATCTTTCTATGTTTTTTCAGACTCTATTTTATTTATATCCAGTCCTATCTTTATTATTTCCTTCCTTCTACTCACTCTGAACATTATTTACTGTTTTTTTTTCTAGTTCCTTTGAGTGTAAGGTTAGATTGTTTATTTGAGATTTTTCTTATTTCTCGAGATAGGTCTGTATTGCTATGAATTTCCCTCTTAGGACCACTTTCATTGTGTCCCATAGATTTTGGGTCACTCTGTTTTCATTTTTATTTGTCTCAATGTATCTTTTGATTTTTTTCGTTGATCACACTACTGACCCATTCATTGTTTAGTAGCATGGTTTTTAGCCTCCATGAGTTTGTGTGTTTTTCAGTTTTTTTCTTGTAACTGATTTCTATTTTCATATTATTGTGGTCAGAGAAGGCTCTTGATATGATTTCAACCTTCTTAAATTTTTTGCGGCTTGTTTTGTGGCTTAATGTAATCTATCTTGGGAAATGTTCCATGTGCTCTTCAAAAAATGTGTATTCTGCTGCTTTGGGGTAAAATACTCTAAAAATATCAATGAAATTCATCTCGTCTAATGTGTCATTTAAGGCTGCTGTTTCATTGTTGACTTTCTGTCTGGAAGATCTGTCCATTAGTGTGAATGGGGTTTAAAGTTCCCTAATATGAATTGTTACTGTCTCTCTCTTTATGTCAGTAAATATTTGCTTTATATATTTAGATGCTTTTTATATGTATTTGCTTTATGTATTTGGGTGCATAAGTATTTACAAGGGTTATATCTTTTTGTCAGACTGACCCCTTTATCATTATGTAATGTCCCTCTTTATCTCTTATTATAGCCTTTGTTTTTAGTCTATTTTTTCTAGTGTAAATATTGCTACCCAAGCTTTTTGTTTGTTTCTATTCACATGAAACATATTCTTCCATGCCTTTACTTTCAGTCTGTGTGTGTCTTTCAATCTGAAATGCGTCTCTTGTAGACAGCATGTACAGTAATACCTTGATTTGCGAGCATAATTTGTTCCAGAAACAAACTACTCGTATTGCAAGATATCACTTGTTTACCACGTTAAAATGTATTAGAAATGTTTGCTTTTCTTGCAGAACACTCGCAAACCAAGTCACTCACAATCCAAGGTTTTACTGTATATGGGTCTTGTTTACTTAGCCATTAAGCTACCCTACATTTTTTCATTGGAGCATTTAGTTTATTTACATTTAAAGTGATTATTGATAGCTATATAGTTATTGCCATTTTAGTATTCATTTTTATGTTCTTTTTTATGACCCCTTTCTTCTTAAAAAGTCTCTTTGAAATTTCTTGAAACAGTGGTCTGGTGGTGATGAATTTCTTTAGTTTTCTGTCTGGGAAGCTCTTTATCTCTCTTGCAATTTTAAATGATAGCCTTGCTTGGTAGAGTAGTCTTGGTTGTAGGTCTTGCTTTTCATCACTTTGAATATTTTGTGCCACTCTCTTGTGGCCTACAAAGTTTCTGTTGAGAATCAGCTGACAGTCTTATGGGGGTTCTTTTGTAGCTAACTGCTTTTCTCTTGCTGCTTTTAAAATTCTTTCTTTTTATTTAACCTTGCCATTTTAATTATAATGTGTCTTGGTATTGGATTGCTGTTTTTTTAATTTTTTTATTAAATTATTTATTATTATGAAATACACATTTTTTAGAATTAATTTCAGCTGTACAACACCGTGCAATAGTTATACTTTTTACCCCTCGAAGTGACAACACCCTCCCCCAATCCACCGCCCCATTTCCCCCAA
>NW_017732113.1:591956-631828 GCF_001890085.2 Hipposideros armiger | reverse complement strand
ATCTACTGGTGATTCCTTCGGGTGTGGTCTTCATTTCCTTTATTGTATTCTTTAGTTCTTTCTACCTGGTTGTTTTTTATGATTTCTGTATCCTTCTTTATGTCCTCCTTAAGTTCCTTAAACATTCTTATCATCAGTGTTCTAAACTCTGTTTCTGAAATGTTGGATACCTCTGTTTCATTTAGTTGCATTTCTTGAGGTTTCTTCTGATCTTTTACTTGGGACATGTTTCTTTGGTTCTTCATTCTGGCTGTCGCTCTGATTGCTTCGATGTATTAGATCACCAAAAAGAGAAAAGAAAAAATAAAAAAAGAGAGAAAGAGGAGGAAAAAAATGAAATAGAGAAAAAAAAGGAGGGGCTCTCTGTCCACTGTAATCTGCACTGCAGACCACTTGCTCAGCAATAGAGAGAGTCTGGGCGACTTAGCACCAGCTGCTGGGGGAAAGGGCTCAGTGCATCATGCGCCGACCTCCCTCTAGACTTGAAGTAAGCTTCCCACAATTAGTTGCTGTGTGCTTTGGAACTGTGCTCACCACCAAAAATCCTCACAGGTTGTTGCGGGCTCTTTGCTGCTGCAAATACCTACTGTGGCCTGCAGAGGTAGGAGCTAGGGACCAGGGGCTCAAGGTGCCCCTGGCAACACTGCTCTAGGTGGGCGGGGCAGGCCCCCAAGGCACCACTGGGTGTGGTCAGTGGCCCCCAGCAAGTCAGAGCAGCATGCACTCCTGCATCAGCAGCCAACCCACACAAACTCGCCTGGAAAGCTCCGGCTGAATCACGTAGGCGCACAGTTCATGGCCCTATACTCCCAGGAAAACTCCCTGTCTCAGCCTGCCCCAATCAGCCGCTCAAAGATCAGGCCGAGCAGCCCAACAGCCAATTGCCACCAAGACAACTCTGCATGTGCAGTGCGGAAATCAGGGACCTAAGGCGAGTCGCACACTTCCGGGTCTGTTGTAGTCGGATTGTGCTTGCCCGGTGTTTCCCTGGCTATGCAGCACAAACAGTATGGAGGGTGGGGATCCAAGGCCACATGCGCACGCCCGCACGCACACACACTCTCCTGCTCCAATTCCAGCAGACCAATGCAGTCCCAGACCTGAGCCTCTGTGGGAGGGCCCAGCCTTGAAAAAATGGTGGTCTCCTGTGCACCACTCACACGCAAGTTCCACAGCAGGGGAACAATGGTTCCACAAACCTCCAGCTCCCACGCCAAAGGCACTCAGTTCAGTCCTTCCCGCAGGCTCCTGAGCCCCACTCACAGAGCTTCTCCCTCCATCAGGAACTGGGTGAGTGCTCACCAGCGAGCAATTCAATTTGCCGGCTCTACCGTTTCTCCAGACACCCCCAGCCTCACCAAGCCATGCAAAGAGAGTCCTCACAATTTTCTCCTTCCAGCTATCGTAGAACTCCTCTTCCCAGAACGTAACTATGGGGTGGTGAGCGCGGTGTGGGGCTGGAGGGTCTCGCCCCCAACTGGAGAAGCCTCCCCACTGCTGAGGTGACCCTCATGGGGTTCACCCTCTCTCGTCTCCGCCCCTCCTACCGGACTCGATGTGGCCTCCTCTTTAAGTCCTTCGTTTAGAGGTTCTGTTCATCTAGGGTCCAGGGAACTTCCGAGGTTGAATATCTTATAAATTATTTGTAATTTTGTTGTGATCCTGGGAGGTAGTCGGCACAGCATCTGTCTATTCCGCCATCTTACCAGAAGTCCCGTTATTGGTTTATTTTTGTTTATCTTGTTTGGGAGTATCTGTACTTCTTTGGCTTGTATATCTGTTTACTTCATCAGGTTAGGAAATTTCTCTGTCGTTATTTTCTCAAATAGGTTCTCAATCCCTTGCTTTCTCTCTTCTCCTTTTGGTACCCCTATGATGTGAATGTTGTTATCCTTGATGTTGTCCCTGAGTTCTCTTAAGCTACTCTCCTTTTTTTTAATTCTTTATTCTTTTTTTCTATTTCAATTAGGTATTTTCTGCTATTTTGTCTTCCTGATTCGATCCTCTGCTTCATCTATTCCACTGTTTATTCATTCTAGTGAATTATTCATTTCAATTATTGTATTCTTTATTTCCAACGAGCTTGTTTGTATGTTTTCTGTGTCTTTTTTTAATGCTTTCTATCTCTGTGTTGAAGTTCTCATTGAGTTCATCTATTCTTCTCAGTTTATTGAGCATCCTTATAACCAGTGTTTTGAACTTTGTATCTGGTAGATTGTTTGCCTCCATTTTTTTCTTTTCTTTTTTTTTTTTCTAGAGTTTTCTCCTATTGTTTCATTTGGGACACATTTCTTCTTTTCCCTCATTTTGGCTGCCTCTCTGTGTTTGTTTCTATGTATTTTTGTTGCTGTGTCTCCCAGTCTTGACCAGGTAACTTTATGCAGTAGGTGCCCTTTGGGGCCCAGTGGCACAGTTGCCCTGATCACTTTTACTGAGTGCTTCCAGGAGTGTCCCTTGTGTGTCCTGTATGTGTCCTCCTTTTATAGTTGAGCCTTGATTGCTACTGGACATCAGTGCGTGGGCTTGACCCTCAGGCTGACTGGCTTTGGGTTTTGCCATGTTCACAGCTTATGAGCTACTGTGAAAGGGGCTTACCCTGAAGAGTGGGATTTGCCCCAATGCACTCTGGTGCCTGTAGAGACTGCCCTTTGAGTGTGCTGCTTTGGGGCTAATTGGGTGGTGCTCTACTGTGGTCTGAAGTTGATGTCCAGGTATGTTGTTTCTGGAACCTCTTGGGAGGGTCACCAGTGCAGGCCCTGGACAGCCACTGCCTGTGATTGGTCAGGCACTACCTGGTAGGTACTATAAAGTGATTCATGGTTGGTTGCTCCCTGTGCTAGACCAGGAGGTGTGTGGGAGAGGCTATACTGTGAACTGAGAATGGCTGCCACCAGCACCAGGCCTGAAAGAAGCCCATGAAACCCCAAGGCCTACTGCTGCCTGTCAGCTCCTATAAGGCTCAACTGCTATTAAAGCCTCATGCAGTATGTGAGTTTGGTGTGGTGGGGTCTCAGGGAGTCACCAGGTGTTCACTAGGTTAGATTGGTGCCAGTGTTGAGCCTGGAGCTACTCAGCAAAAGTCTCAAAGCACACCAAAGCCAGAGCTGCCTACTTGGGTCCCACAGAGCCCTGAAAGTTTTCCAAGAAAGTGTGTAATGCGAGCGGGGCTGGCTGCTGGCTGAGAAATTATTTCCAGTGTTGCATGTGATGGGTTGGATAGAGTCCTAGGGAGTCACCAAGGTGGAGTGAGCCAAGCTCACCAGGCCAATTTAGATTCAGATTTAGATGTGTGGGGGAGGGTTCAACACAAGAAAGATGGTGCCCACCTGCCAGCTGCATGGATGGAAGATTCTACACAGGGAAAATGGCAACTGTCCCTCCAGTCCTTGCCTTGAATCCACACAACTCAGTCTCTCCTCATATATCTCTGACACCTCCCAAGTCATTGTCACTCTGCCAGAGCCTAGGGTGACTGCTTGCAAGTGAGTGAGTATGTGGGCATCTGTGTTTCCCACAACCTTCAGTCCCACTTGGATGGTCAGAATCCCCACTGTTTATCACAGCCAGATGTTGTGGGAGCTCCTCTTCTTGGCCCCAGTACTTGAGCTGGGGAGCCCTGTGTGGTGCTGGGGTCCCTCTCTCCTTCTGGGGTGGGGACTTCTGTAGCCAAGATATGCCTCCCAATTTCCAACTGCCACACAGAGGTGTGGGACTGGCCCATTATGTGTCTATGCCCCTCCTACCAGTCTGGATGTGGTGTTTTTTTATATCCTTATTTATAAAACTTCTGTTCAGCTAGACTTCAGATGTTCTCCAGGTTGATTGTTTTTTAATGTAGTTGTAATTTTAATGGGATCACTGGAGGAGGCAATCACAATATGTATCTACTCCACCATTTTGGATCCTCCAGGAAATTCTTAACAGCTTGATTTTTAACAGACAAAACTGGAAGCAATCTAACTGCTAAATGGATAAACAATTTGTTGTAATTCCATACAATGAATATTCCTCAGCAATAATAAGGAATGAACTCTCCAATAAACACAATACCATGAATATGTCTTGCAGACATACTGAGTGAAAGAAGGGGGTACATATTGTGTAATCTCATTTATATGAGTCCCTAGAAAATCCAAGTCTGAACTGTAATGACAGAGTGAAGTTCTGTGGTTTCTTGGGCTTGGTAGAGGGTGAAATTAGCTGAAATATGGCCTAAGGTGATGTTTTCAGGGTAATGAAAATGCTTTATCTCTTGATTTTGGTGGTAGTTACAGGTGTGTCAAAATTCATAAAACCGCAATTTAAAAATTGTTGCATTTTATTGTAAATAAATTATGCCTTAATGTTGATTAAAAAGTAAGGGTAACCATTTCAGGAACGGGAATGAAATGTATAATTTTTTATGCCAATATATGGGAAAACAAAAATAAATAAAATTTAATAATTTCAATAAAGGGTAGGAAATAAATAGTCATTATAAAAATGAAGTTTGGATTTGAAGAGACCTGCCCAAATTCTGTGTTTATCATTTCCTAACTTGGATGAGTTACTTAATACATCCAACTCAGTTTCTTCATCTGCTTTTATAAGTTTAATAATTACAATTACCTTAAATTGTTGATTTAAATGAAATTGAGAACATAAAATGCTTAATGATGGATATGATGTAAAGAAAACATTTAATAAATTCTAAGCATTTTTATTAGTATTACAATGTTGAGAATAATATTTCTTAAGTAAATCATTCGATTCTGTCCTAGTACCATGTTAATATTCTGAGCACCTAATCCAGGTTGCCACTCTATCTTTATTTACATGTTGATTTTCTTACTTTCTCAGTCATTTGTTGGGATGTGAGTTGCCATAAAGTAGAAAATACACCTGCCATGTTCATGTTATACCCCAGCACTAGCATTGCCCTGGTCTGTGATAGGTGCTCATTGTCCCTGTGTGAATGATTGAGTAGATGTTCCCCGAGCAAGGAGAAGAGTGTCCACATGCTTCCTCTCTGGGAAACTTCCATTTTTAGTCTCTCTCAGGTCTACTTACTCACATTCTTACTGCAGAATGAAAGATCTAGTCCCTGTGGATTTCTGGGGGATACAGGCACCTTTTCCTGCAGTCTTGTTGAGTCTAGTTTGGATATCCAGATGATGCTTGTCTTCAGAGGCAAGGGGGCAACCTGACACACCAAGGAGAATTTAGGAGGTTTTGTATTTGCAGAGCTCTTCCCCCACCCCCTAGGTGCCAGGTTCGCTCCTTCTCCTTACTGCTTAAGCGCCTTGCTACTGCCTACCTACACAGACACTGATTTTGCCTGAAATCTACTTGATTAAGCCATTCTTTGAACAATGCATAGTAGTTATCTTTACTAAGAACTTACAAATGTCACATATGGAGGTCCTTATAGGATTGGATCACTGTGAATAACCCCTACTTTTCTTTCATTGGTGGAGAAAGGTTGTAAATGACTCATATCACACAGCTAAATTGGGACAGAGCCACAGCAAGAATCCAGATCCCTGAATTTATGATATAAAGAACTAATGATATATTGTGAACTTCAACTGACCTAGTCAGTGCTCTTTTTTGGCTGTGAAATATCCCCCCCATATGCCACTTTTTTATGTCTAAACTGTGGACTATGCCCTGGGATGATAGCTCCAAATTCAATATTTTTATCTTCCAACATTTATGTTGGCGACAATGCTGAGCATAGTGTTATTTATACAGATGTTATGTGTCTAAAGATGCTCACTCAATATTGATGAATTCATAAAAGAATGATGGCCTCACTCTGCTTATATTGGCAAATGCACTTTTGGGTGTTCTTTGATTTGCTTTTAAAGTTTAGACCTCTACAAAAGCATCTTCTGTAGCTCTGACAAATAAATGCTGTTTTAAAAGGAGTCAACATTTAGTTAAGTTTTATTTGTCTCTCTTCCAAAAGGAACAGCAGTAGTTACCCACACAGAAGTGTGCCTAATTAACTATTATTTCATCTTCCCCTGAATTCATAACACCCACTTAGCAGCAGACTTGGCTCTCACAGAAGCCAACATGATTGTAGGTAATTAGTTTTTATTACACTTGGATCAAATAGAACAGGTTTGAAAGTGTAATTGAAATCTGTGGAAAGCAGAACTGTGTATTTTTCTTCTCCCTTCCAGAGATTACCCAATAAAATGAATTTTAGTTTTTTATAATAACCAGGAACAGGCAGTTCAGTGGTCTCTATCACTGCTGTACTCTCATCCTGGTGTCCAAAGGGCCAGATCTCCTTAGAGAGCAATAATTAAGATCCTCAGGAAGATGCAGGTGGGCAGGAGCAACAATGAAATACAGGAGCTCTGTAATTCTGGGGAAAATAAAAATAAACAGTGATTTTATTTAAATAAGCTGAATTACCCTAACAAGCTGTTTTTCAATTTCAGCCGCACTCAAAATTTTATCTTCTTAACTCTATCCAAGGTATTGCATTCTGCCACTGGAATGAAATATTAGCAATAGAAGCACCATTCTAGTTAGTCTCCATTCAACCCCAAACTTTAATGGAAATAACCTGTCGGCTTTGATTGAGTGTGATATCACTATAGGAGCTTTGAATTTAAACTGGGGGATAAAGAAAATTGCATAGTGTGTGAGGCCAGTTTGACTAAAACGGAAATTTTACTTCAGTCCCATCTGGCTGTCAAAAGGCCACTTCTGATACTTCCCAAAGCAATTTACCTTCCCAGCAAAAAATAAAAAATAGAAACTGAAAATGCAAAAAACCAAACTAAACCAAACTTTTGCAAAGTTCGAGCTTCTGTTTTGCATTCTCTGCAGGTGCTGAGAATAAGCACCATTCGTGAATTTTCCTATTAGGCTCAGCTCCTCTTTCTTATTAAGCACAATAAGATGGATTTTAAATCATTTTAAAGAAGAAAAAATCATCCTGAAATACAACTCCTATATCTTCTGTCAAATGCTTGAAGTAAAGTGCATTCCATACTTGCTTCAAGAGTTTGAGAGAAGGCAATACGGGGTTTGCTATGGAGAGTTGGCCAAGATGGCAGAGGACATGGATGCTCTAGAGCCTATGGGGCATATTTCAGATCCACTGGTGGTCCTAGGTGAAGGTGGGGTGTGCGTGTGCATGTGTGTGTGTCCATTTCACATCCAGGCCTGAGAACCTTGCCTCATATTCCTTGGGGAAAATTTGCTAAAATTGAATCTGAAGAACCTAATGGAACGTGCCATTTTGGAGACAGTCACATGTGAATCCATGTGAATGTTGGGAGCTCTGATGTGTATGCAGTGGAACCCACATTCCACATGGGAGGATGGGGACATTTGGATTGTACCACAGATAGGTTTTTAAAAAGAAATTTGCTGCATTATCTCACTGAACTCTTTGATGTTCTATTCCAATGTCCGTTAAAAATCTACATGAAAATGTGATAAAGAATGTAAATGTAATGTTAGAGACATACTTCAGATGCAGGCTGTTTGCCTGTTAAAAATAGAATGTTTACCCAGACTAACCAGAGAATCAGAGAATACAAACCTCATTGTTTGGGAGAGGAAGAGTGAGGCCATGAATCCTATCTGGATGTGTTTGAAGAGTTCTGCTTGGCCAGTGCAAGGAAGCAAAGGCTATATCTATACCTAATCACCTCTGAGTGACCACACACACATACACACACACAGACACAGACACAGACACACACACACACACACACACACACACATACACACACCCCACACCCAAAATACAAGCAACCATGGACAGCCTTACCTCTTCTTACCACCAAAGCAAAATACAGACCATGAGCAACAAAATGCAAGACCACTGGAAGATTTGTCTTCAAGCCTCCATGTCTGGATGTTATCTCTATTATTATTATATATTCATTTTACAAATGAGAAAACTGATGAGTTGATGCTTAGGAAGGTAAACAATCTGCCCAAGACCAACCAGCTGATAAGTGTTGGGGCTGAAATATGTTTCTTTTTCTCTTATCCCATAGTCCCTACTGTTGGCCTATGGTTACGCTGCCCTTCTTCCCTTTGGTCTCTTCTTCCAGGAGGTGCCCACCAGGAGCCAAGAAATCTGCACAGAAATACAACAAGCCTATCTTTTCAATTTTTAGGATATGCTCTGATTACTTCTCACCTCTTTAAAACTTACATGTCTGAACTATCATTCCTACAAGGCCATGCTCTCCAATTTCCAACACCAGACGCAATTTATATATTAGCACATTTGAACTAAAGTATCAATGTCTGATAACAGTATACCAGAATTACATCCTAAATTCACTTTTCAAAATGCTCCTTTAATTACATCGTTGTGCTTTAACCATTGATTATCTTCACTTCACCCTACTTTTTTAGCTCTTAGTTCATGTTTCAGAGTTCATGTTTCTGACTTTTTCCTCATGCTGTTTTTTTCCAGCCAGCACATACTCCTTAGCCTTCTTTATTCTCACTCTCTTCTCTGTGTCAGTTCTAGTTTCCATGCCTTGTGTGTGGGTTGTACCCTACATTGAACATTGCACACATACTCTAAACCAGCGGTTCTCAACCTTCCTAATGCCGCGACCCCTTAATACAGTTCCTCATGTTGTGGTGACCCCCAACCATAAAATTATTTTCGTTGCTACTCTATAACTGTAATTTTGCTACTGTTATGAATCATAATGTAAATATCTTTTTGTTTCCCGATGGTCTTAGGCGACCCCTGTGAACGGGTCATTCGACCCCCAAAGGGGTCACGACCCACAGGTTGAGAACTGCTGCTCTAAACCTTTTCAAAAGATTTTAGCTATCCAAAGCAATTTCACATGTTTCTTCATCTAATTCTTATAGAACCTAGTACTGTGAGGTACTATTACTTATTTTACATATAAGAAAATCAAGAATTTAAGAGGTTTGAAAAGGCATGTTCACTATGAAGCTTAAGCTTTAGGGCTTATCATTGTGCAAGGTCCTATGAATACTGGCAACATCTGAGAGCTGTAGTTTCTTCCAGGTATGACGAGGAAGCCAGACAACCACCAGGAGGCATTTTTATGTGAGCATGTCTGGTATCAAAAGAGAAATAAAAGATCAGACTACCCAAAGCTCCAGTAATATGTTCTGATTTCATTTTTCATTCTGAAAAATTATGTTTATACTTCATTTTATATTTTTGTTTTCTTTTTAGTTGAAGATAGTGCACCAAAGTAGTATATACCTTAAGCCCATGAAATCTGGTTCCAACCCTTGTCCCCAAACAATGCAAGAGGGAAAACTTGACCTCTGTTTCTTCAATTCCAGGTGCTGGTGTCCTTTCTGTGCTCTAGATGTTGGCATTGTAGTTACGTTGTGAAGGCCCAGGTGACCCTCCTCCCTGAAGTTTTCCAAGGCCAAAGCAATATTGCACTCTTTCAGGACTTTAATTTTTTTAATAACAAATTCATTCACTATTTTGGCATCCATTTGTTGTCTCATTTCTTAAACTGGAAGAGATCCTGAGTGAAGGAGTGTGCCATCTATCTTCACCTTTCTGAAAACAATTGCCATAGCATGAACTTAGTGCATAACAACTAAGCCTCTCAGAGCATGCAAAGCCTTTCCTAATCTGCTAGGTATCCTGCTAGGGATTTCTAGAATTGTAGGTAGGGTTTATGATCTATGGCAACAGGAGAACCTAAGGACTTCCCAAGAGAGTGGAAGTCAGATTCATGAGTCTGTGTCATTGCTTTCAATGCTTTCCTCCAAGCAGAAGTTGCTCACAACTTTCACCATTCATTCATTCATTCATTCATTCATTCATTCATTCATTCAACAAACATGTTTTAGGCACTGACCTGGATTCTGGGGACAAAACTGAAAGATTTTCTTCCTGCCTTCAAGGAACTAAGCAAAGAGAGACCAGAATTTGTTACCAGGTATGGTTTCTGTAGAAAACTTAAGTGGTCTTGATTATTTTTTACTGTTCCATAGAATGAGGCTTATCACAGATAAATGGATCAACTATTTTTACTTGGCAAGGTACCCTTGCTTTAAGGAATGAATTGTCCCAGAAAATTTGTCTGTAGAGTAAAACTTGCCTTCTTTTTCTGGTAACTTTCAATATAAAAGCTGACACCATTACTGATGGTAAAAGTCCTTTCAGTTGAAACTTTTATTGGTGTGTAGTGGGACCGGTGAAGAAAAGGATGGAGGGAGATGTAGCTATTTGTGTTTACCTGGTTTGTAACAGTTATAAAATAACAATTTGCTTATCTCAGCAACATTTGGGAAACTTCCTCAGCTAAGAATGTACTTCTTTATGAGAATATATTTCTTCTCTCCTTCAACTCAAGTTTTTGCCTCTGACCAGTAATTTCTAACCCTTTTAACTTAGTCTTTTCCTCTATGGGATATAGAGTTAGGACTACAAATCATATTTGCAGTGACCAGGCCTCATGGCAGTATGGCTAGAATAATATCTAGTGAATCAAAAAGTTTTCATTCTTCTTAAATAAGATTATTATTTTTTTAATTTGGAGGCTTAAATGCCTTTAAAATAAATGATTGCTGGTACCATTCCCATTTCTATGCTGCTTTTGTGCAGAAGGAAGATCCTTCAAGCCACTTAGTACTTAATTATGTATGTTTCCTCTCTATCTGGCCAAGAAGACAGCAGTCCCTTGGAGGGCAGGTACCATGTCTTTAATGTTTTCCCTAGACCTTGGTTCCATGCTGGAAACAGAGTAAATGATTTTTATTGTTCCTTTGTAAGCTATCCCCACTCCTGGCATGAGTTAACTCTCACATTTACTGACATAGCTGTGAGTTGTTTCCATATCTAAGAGTGAACACATTGAAGATAAGAACTGATTCTAACTCATCCCTACCACTTCCACACTCAGTACCATGCCAGGTGTTCTGTGGATGGTCAGTGAATATGAGATGAATAAACAAATGATGACCATTTACTTTGGTTTTCATAACTATGTACTTGATTTTGATGTTACTACTTATACTAGTGTCAATTCAGCAGGTCCTCAATTAATGTTGTTTCACTATAATATTGATGAGAATCCATAGCAACTTAACTTTTATTTATATTAATTAGCATATGGTAAAACTGGTTTTGTTCACTATATGTCATTTTGCTTAAAATCACAGAACTTATTAAATGAAGACTTACTGTATGCCTTCCTCTCAAGGAGTGTGTGATATTTAGCATCCAAACTTTTTCTCTGTTTGGCCAGACCAGCTCTGATTGTCCTGAAGGATAATCTCTGAAGTCACTTTTATCCTGACAGTTTTCCTGACTCTTAAATAAGTGATGGCCCTTGTCTCCCTGTTACTAGCACAAAATGTGGTACCAATGATCATTATGTTCATTCCTTCCCTAGACATACCTGGGTGCTCTTGGCACTGTGCTGGGTGCCTTAGCACTTACTGAATTGTTTGGTGCCCATCAGCTCACAGTCTCTCTCCCTGAACTGGACCTGTAGAGAACAAGAAGCATGGATACTGGGGGACCCATTAGAAGACTGTTTCCCAATTGCAGCTTCCATGGCATTTTCCCTGAGCCTATGATTTGTGTGGTTCCTGGAAGGGGCATTACTACCATGCCACCTAATTTAGCCTTTTCCTAAATAAGACTAGAATAGAATAGAATAGAATTTAAAAATTCCCATTTAGCATCATGTCTTGTGTCTTCAGTTTCATGAACTGAATTCCTGTGGCTTAAGAGAGGAAATGTTTTAAAAATAATATTGATTTTTGGAAATAACTCTGGCTGCATAATAAAGACCCTGTTTCATCTTTGGCCCTGAATTTTGTCTACAGCATCTGGGCATGGCTCTCCACAGGTCCTGTGTGTCTTCCTATTGGTCCCTTCCTGAGGTGGGCTGTCAGGATCCTCAGCCTTGTCATGAAGAAAGCTATTTCCTTGTCCAGGGACTCCATCCTGCTCCAGGTGTCACATGCTGACCTCTTGCTGTCCCTGCTGACTTCCTGATGCTCAGGACTTGCTGTCTCCCCACAGCACTGGGAAGCTACTTTTTTCTGTCTTGCTGTGTAACACTTGGTCCCCTGGGCTCTGAATTTGTTCTGTTTCCCACACATTTCCTCATGAAGAAGACTTCTTCAGCTTTTACTGATGGTCCTCCATCTCAGAACTCAGGTCGTGTGAGTGGAGCTGAGCTGGTGGACAGAGGCCATGGATTCCCCTCCATGGCTGCCCTATCTCTCAGTGCTGATGTACTGAAGTCACTTCTAGCTTGAGGTCTCTTTCTATCATGCAAAATGACACCTGAAGGCACAGGTGAACAGTTCCTCAGCAAGGCTAGACTCTGAACCCCAGAGTGTCTGAATCTAGAATAAAGCTTCTGTAGTGATAATCTATCAGGAATGAAGTAAAGAGATTGACATAGACAATAGCCAACACTGTGGCACATGAGTGAGTCAGCATTATCTGCAGAGAAAGCAAGATGGCTGTGTGCAATCAGAAGCACCCAGGATTACGGACAGCCCTGGGACTGAGTCCCAGCCTCTGCTCTTCCAGCTGTGTCAGCTTGGGCGTGTATTATATGTGTATATCAGTGTCTTAGAGACGCTGAGGTCTTATCTAAAAATGAGGATAACAATACTAAGCTCCTCCTGTTGCGGGAATTAGAAATAATGAACATATAACACCTAGCACATAATGGATACTCAACTAATATGATGACTCCCTCTCCATTCATTTGGAATGAATTTATAATCCAATGAGTGAGATAAAACAATACCTAAATCTTACCAATTAAGATTAAATAAAGTACTCAAAAAAGAGGAAATAACTTCTCTGCTTTGAAGACAACTTAAGTGGAAGACAGGGAAATGTTCTCCCTCAATTAGGGAGAGGTCTAATACACCAACTTATCAGTAAAATCTGTCAGGAGAGGTTTTAGAGAGTTCCTGAGATCTCTCCTCATCCCAAAAGCCATTAAAAATTATTCTAAAGAGTTCTTCTAATTAATATTCAGGCCTTCCATAGCAGTAAGGGGCCATTCTAGAGGTATCAAACCTCTGATTTCTTTGAAATGCTCAAAAACAAACAGAACCATTAGCTATGGCTCTGCCCAGATATACCCCAGCCTTGACAAGGATGCATTTGGCAGCCCCCACCCCCTCCCCCTACCCCACCCCTGCAAATTATGCTATAATGACTACCTGGGTGCTAATTTGTGACTTGTGGAAAGTGGGAAAAGAAGATATGCACAGATATGGTAAAATACCTTGGAAAGCCCCAATTGAAGGCATCAGAAGATGCTATTTGTAGAAAGTAATAACTGAGAAAGATATTCTTTTGTACTTTATGGCACATAATACTATTTTTTATGTTTTTGGAGCAAGATAATGTTTTTTCTCCAAGAAATCCATCACCTGTTAGATCATTTACACTGTTTAATAGGAGTAAAGAATCCTCTAAATGCTATAAGAATTGCTCAGTTTTAGCTGTGTTTCACCTAGAATGATTTATTTTCCTTGTTTTTTTTAGCGGACATTTTTTTAAACTGCTGGTTTGCATGCACCTCCTCCAGCACCCACAAAAGATAAGAAGAGAAACTGAGAGTATCAACTGTTTCTGGGCCTGGTATCATTAGGCTCAATGCTGGACAAGATAGGGAAACAAACCCAGGTCGGGTAGGTTTGAGTTATGAACACTGACAGCAGTGCAGCACAACTTTCTCCTTGAGAGAAAGCTGGGAATTAGTCTTATAAGTAAGGGAGAAAGAAGGTAAGGAGACAAAAATAGACTGAAATATGTATCCCTGAATATAAATCTACTGAGTTGCCTTGGACAGGTTACTTAAATTATTTCATCTATATCTTATATAAAAGAAGAATACTGCTTTGTTCAAAATAATTTTATGAGTATCAGAAATAATATATGTAAGTTGCTTAGTGACCAAGTAAAGATGAAACTTCCTTTAATTATGACAATGTAAATTTACCTGCACAAGGTGATGTCAAGAGCACACCACTAAGGATCACAGGGCAGGGTTGTGCTTGTCTGTGTGGCCATCAGACATATGTTATAGTGGGGCATGTGGGAATTTAAAGTCAGAGAGCGTTCATTACTTCTTCCTTGGGATCTTTGGGAAAGACAATCAACCACAGCGTGGAGTCTCCCTGAGACCTCCTAGCTAAGCAAGCCAACATGCAAAGCCCTGACCACTCTCTACTGAACTCTTTTCCAGAGTTATGTTTTCTTTGAGCAACCATGAGAGATGAGGTTATGTCTCTGTTGGACACAAACAGTAGAGTTGCTTCCTGCTTGCTATTAAATGGTGGATTTCCCAAGCCCAGAGTTTTTCAGCTTTGATACAAACCCACTGCAAGCACAGTATCCATCTGAGTCCATGGTAAGGCTTGGGGTAAAGGAACCAAGAGATAAACTGGGGTAAATTGTGCTGCTTGCTGTGCTGTGAGTCATAAAGTTTTTTATGTCTGATCCAGGAGTCTTATGTCTTCTGCCAGGATCCATGAAAACAGTAACTTACTAACTGATAGTAAGGCTAACTTACTAGCTGATAAGAACAAAATCAAATCCCAGACTTGATAATGTCAGAGGTCAATTTTTTTTATTCCTCGAATTCTTGGTTTGCTCACCTGTAGAATATAGACAGTAGTAGTACTATTGAAGGATTGGCATGAGAATTTAATAAGTTATTAAATGTTAAGGGACTGGTCTAGTTTCTGAATCACTGTTGAGTGGTTGGATCTCTCCAAGGCCTCCATGCTGTGGGTGTTGTTGGACCTTTGCTAACGCAGGTCAGAACCATAGTACCCAACAAAGTGTTGATTTCTTCTTTTTTTTTTCAATGTGTATTTCACCTTGCCATTGGACCCTAAGCAGCTTGAGAATAGGGTCTGCATTGCATGTGTCTTTTGTAACCTTAGTTGGACTTAACACAGTATCACAAAGCCTCAGCATGAAGAAAACATATATTTGAGCATTTCTTAATGGGCATATACCTATGCCCTTCAAGTAAAGGTGCTTCATGCACCTTGACAACAACATGAAATTGATAAATAAAACTTGTTTCACTCATCTCATTTTCTCTTGCAAGACAAAGACAGAATCAGTGTATTTTTTAAATTATGAAAGTTTTAAATCATAAAGAAAAGACATAATTCATGTTTATTGAATGCTTTTTGTGTACCAATTGTTAAATCCACGTATCTCATTAATTTCCCAATAACTTTTAAAATATTTTTTCTAATTATTTTAAAGATTAGGAAACCAAGGTTGAGTAAGTTTTCCAAAGTCACACACCTACTAAGTTAGATAAACAGGATTTGAATCAGACTCCAGAGTTGTGTTGTCCAATAGGGTAGCCACCAGTCATATATGGCTATTTAAATTAAAAAATAATATTTCTCTTTCATAAATGTAGAAACCAAGACTATGAGAAGCAAGCCATTCCTCCAAGGTTAGAATGTTTGTAAGTGACAGAACCAGGATCCAAACCTAGGACTGTTTGCCAAGTTGGTGCTATGGGTCTCCCTATAGGTGCACAATTTCCCTGTTGCTGGGATGAATAGCTGCTTCTGTTTGTTTTTGATGCTCAGCCTTGTTCAGTTGGGTGACTAAAGCTCTAGACCCAAAGGAGTCCCAAGGAATAGTCTTCCTATTAAAATTTATCTCACTCTATGTGAAGAGAAAGCAGAGAATATACTGTCTTACAAATAATTGATGACTAACAAATTTTGGTTGAGGTGAATTATTGTGCTTTTCATCAGTTGATATTGTTACAGACATGAAACAGAGATGTTACTGAGCTGAAAACAAATCTGGAATCTGTGGATGGAAAAACTGTCTCACAGCTACAAATATGGGCACTACATATTTCCCACAGGCTGAGTGAGTGCCCAGTGAAAGACAAAGACGAGGAATATTACAGAAAGCCAGGGAAGACACAACAGCTAATACCAGCTGTGGCTGGAGAGCAGCAGTCAGGATGACCTCAAAAAGTGGGGGATTGACTAGGCCTCGAAGGGTGACTGGACTAGAAGGACAAACTTCTTAGCAAGATGAGCCTCTGCTTCTCTTTCTAATCTGATTTTCTGACAACTCAGCATATTTAAAGCTCCATATTGTCTGCATTTTGTTACACATATTTGATACTTTTTGCTTACCTTCTTTCTGCTCTTGCATTTACCAAAATAATATACTTACCACCTAGTTAGTTCATAATTCTTCCTTACAAATGATCTCTTAAGCCATGCATAATCCCCATAGGACTGATTAGTTACTCTCCTTTGTGCTGCTCCAAACTCTTGGGCTTTACCTCTAAAACTTCACTTATCTGATTTGTTTATGCTTCTATCGCCCTGGACCAGTTAGCTTTTTGTTGCTTAAGAAACTACCTGAAAACTTAGTGTCTTAAAATAACAATCATTTATTACCGATCATGAATCTGAGTCAGCTGAGTAGGTCTGCTGATCTGAGCTGGGCTTGGCTGACCTCAATTGGGCTCACTTATGTGTCTGCACTCAGTTTGTGTGCAACCTGGAGTCTGTCTGATTAAGAATGGCCTTACTAACATGGCCTGTTAGTGGGGACTGAAGAACTGGGCCACATATCTCAGCCAAGTTCATTCTGCTAACCTAGGTTTATTAATATGGCAACTGGCAGAGTTCCAAGAGTAAAAGCAGATGTGTTGGATGCCTCTTGAGGTCTAGCTTTGGAAATGACACACTACCACTTATGTGATATTGCATTTGTCAAGAAAGACTCAAGACCCACTAGACATAAAGGGTGGGAGTCGTATTGCAAAGACATAATAATTTAGGCCACATTTCATAGAGAATTTACCACATTCCTTGGTATCTTTCTCATCAAAGTGTATGGGAACTGAGTTTTACATGTCCATCTATGCCCAGAACCCACCAGAAATTTGGGATTTATTAATGTTTTCTGATGCATGCGGATGAGTGGAAAATATTAGAGAAAAGGCCCCAGGCAAGAAGACACGGGGAAATGGAGTAAGCCATGTATTAGTTGTCACTATGGAAAACAGTTGCCCTCAGTGTGGACCTTCGATTCTCCACTACCAGGCCAAACCTGGAAATATAACAATCATATTATCTTTCTCCTTTCCCATACATTTCATCTTCCCCTTCACTGACATCCACTCCTCCTCCCCCGACACAAACATAAAGATATTTCTGAGGAAGGATATGAAGCTCAGAGGATATTCCTGGTAAATGTACTCTCTTAATTCCTACATAGATCTTTACCACTAATTCCTTGTCTACTCTCTCAGAGGTTAACTGGGCTGAACAGGTATGAAATTTGAGGGTAATGTCCCCTCACGCAAACTTCTTTTCCTATTTCCTCTAAGCCTCTTCCTTTTTACCCTTCTCTCTGCAGCTCTCATTTGAGATCAGAGTGTAGGGATAAATCCCAAGGAGGAGGGAGCTGAAAACATGGGAGGTCAAAACAAGTAAGAGACAGTAGTGAAATACAGGGTTAAAAGAAAATATGTCCTGTCGAGGTCAATTTATAACCTACTTAATTCTCTCACACAAAGATTGAAATTTAGTTATCTCTGAGGACTCCATTTTGTTCTTGATCCGAGAGTTTCCACTCCTTGGAAGGGGAGAGAAAGACGCTGGACTGTAGCTACCATCAGAAGGTTTTCCCAGAGGGTGTTTTTAGAAGTATTAAGATCAAATGTGGGGGAAAGTTTCCATGGTCTAAAATCTTTGGGACACTTTGAGACATACTTCAAATTGTATCTTCATGGACATTTATGTTCCATGTTATTCCAGTGTTACTCAAAATTATTTCACCACTGAAAACTAAGGTAAAATCTATGAATTTCTTTTGAAACATATTTTAGAAAATAGTGCTCCAGTTTTCAGAGCATGTGAGGAGGTGATAGAATTATCATAGGTGCCTGAAAAATTACTGCCAAAATGTAGTGGTGTAACAACTATTTATTGTGCTCACAGATTTTCTAGATTAGGACTTCAGACAGAGCTTGTTAGCAATGGCTTACTACTACTTCATGATATCTGGGATCTTAGCTGAGAGATTCAAAGCCTGGGGACAGTAATAATATTAAGGCTCAATTACTCACATGTCTGATGATTAACACTGGCAGTAGGCTAAGACTTAAGCTGGAGTTGTTGACCAGAATAACTATGTATGGTCTCTCCATGTAATCTGTGCCTTCTCACCATATGGTGACTTAGTTCTAAGAGTGGACATCCTGAGAGAGCCAAGTGTAAGCCATATAACCTCTTATGACCTAGCTTTAGAAGTCATGTGTTGTCACTTCTGTCACACCCTATTCATCAAGGCAGTCACAGAATCTTGTGTGGTTCAAGGAAGAAATAAATTGATAGAGAATGGTAAGGCTCTAGAAGAGCATGTGGGACTGGAAATATTGCTATGATCTTTTTTTGAAAAATACAATCTGCCATAGAGGGTTATAAGGATATAGGTCTACTAAGAGCAGAGAATTTGGGTAGGACAGAATTGGGGGTAGTATTTAAAAATGTATTCAAAAACAGTATTCTAACTGGTTTATATAAACCATCTTTAAATACATTACACCCACAGATGCTATTGCCACAATGCAACAGCCCAGCAATTGGGAGTTATGAAATCAGATAAATGAAAATTTATTTTACAGTCTCTATATAAGTATCCTTTCACGCTCATTCTTAGATGTTTCACTGTACTGTTTCACTAGCAATTCAGAAATTTATCACTTTAAGACACTAGTCAGAAACTTAAATTCAACTGATGACTATGGCATACCTGGGAAATCGAGTCTCTGCCACATCTGCTAAATTATGAAGAGAGTTACAGCATATGTATTATATTTAATAGAGTATGCTGGAAATTAAATACAATAACTTTATAAATATTATATAATATAAACTTTTCCAGTCTTCAGCAACTTTTGAGAATAAGTAATCTTGGTTAACACTGGCCCTCCAGCTTTCAAGAACTTCTTTCTTTGGAATGTCTTTATGTTTCAGAGGAGATACATGTGCCCCCAAGCTCTGATCTTAGTGGGAAAATCCAGTGCCTGTGGGGAGTTTTATTGTCTGTCAAGATACACTCAACGTTTCTGGGAGCCAGGAGTGCCATGCTGGACATCAAGGGCTACACTGGGCATGGACTTTTCTGGAGCTTGTTGGAAAGGCTGGGGAGAAAATGCATATCTTCTCTTTTCTGTGGTTCTCTGTTGGTGAGATGAACCCAAGTTTTGACAGGGTGTTTAGTGAAACCAGAACTCCCTAGGCATTACTCCGTGGAGCTCTGTGGGGGATGTAGTCACCCGAGAGTAAAAATGGTGCCCCTAAAAATCACTTCTCATGGTTTTCTAGTTCTGCCAGGATGGAGTCACCACACTCCTCTAAGTTTCTCGCCCTTATAATTTAAAAATCCTTAGACATAATACAATATTTCAGTATAAAAAGTCTCTGAAATGTAGAAAGAAAAGGTGGTCTGCTTGGAGACCTCCCTTAGGACCTGACGTACATGTCGTGGTAAGTTCCCTGGGTCTTCTATTGCCTCCCATATATTGCAGACAGTGTTACACTCACAGAAAAACATGAAGTCTAAAGAAAAGTCCATTTTTCTCAGACAAAGGACAAGAAAGGGTGGCCTTGTGACAGAAAACCTTTCTGGTAATTTTTACCTTAACCTAGTCAAACACTAATGGAAAAACTATACTCTTCAACCCTTCCAGATTCAACAGGGATGAGCAGAAGTTATTTTGCATACCACCTTTTCACCACCCTTGGAAGAGGTTGGCATGCTCCAATTTCTGTTCTGGATGTTGTCAGTGAGGCTGAGCAGGGAGCTGATCTGCCATCCCTCATTTGGCAAAAGCAAGTGGCAGTGATCTGCTTTCCATTCAGAGAAGAGGTGGTGAGGCTGAGTGGGATCCTTCATTCCCCACACAGCTAGAGCAGGCAGTGCTCTGATTGTTGTATGTTTTATGACAGTGATGGTGTCAGTGAACAGAACTGCAACTTTCAGCCAGCATCCATGAGACTTAATGAAGTGGTGGGAGATGGGCCGGTTCTCACTCGGCTTCAGTCTGTCTGCTTCTGCCCCACTATACCAACAGGACACAGTGCGGAGGTAAGAATACACAACTACCCAGAACTCATGCAGCCTCAACAGGAGACTGCCTACTAAATAGAGAAGACTAAATAAAATCCAGAGTTTTATAGCATAATATATAAAATGTCCAGGATATAAGCATAAGTTACTCATGCCAGGAGCCAGGAAAATCATTCACAAACACCATGATGAACCAGAAGTTGGAATTATGTGACAAGTATTTTAAAGCTGCCATCAAAAACTGTTTCAACATGCAATTGTAATATCCTTGAGATAAACAAAAAAGTAGAAAATCTCAGCAAAGTTATAAAAATAAACAAATAAAAATTATAGATACAAAATGTAATAGCCCATCACACACACACACACACACACACACACACACACAAAATGAAAACAAAATAACCTCCCAAAACAAACAAAAAACTCATTGGATGGGATCCATAGTAGAGTGGTGACGACAGAGGATAAAGTCAGCAAACTTGAAGGCAGATCAATAGAATTTACCTAATCTGGACAACATGGAGAAAACAGACTGATAAAAAGAAAGAAAGAAAAAGAACAGAGCCTCAGGGACCTGTAGGGGAATAACAAAAGATCTAATATTTGTACCACCAAATTTAGAGAAGGAGAGGAGAAAGATACTGAGACTTAAAAAGCTACTTAAAAATAATGGCAGAAAGCTTCAAACTTGGCAAAAGACAAAAACCTACAGATTCAAAAAGCTGAACAAACTGCAAAAAAATAAAGACAGAAATCCAGGACAAAACACACCATAATTAAACTTGAGCAATCTAAAGTCAAATAAAAAGATTTGTAACTATTAAGTGATAAGACATATCACTTACAGGGGAATGCCAATTTGAATGACAGTGGATTTCTCATCTGAAACAATGGAAGCCAGTAAGAAATGGAACATTTTTTCAAGTACTGAAGGAAAAGAATTGTCAACCATGAATTCTCTATATAGCAAAAATATCTTTCAGGAATGAATGGGAAAATAATTACATTCTCAAATGAATAAAACTAGGCAAATAAGTTATTAGCACACTTACCTGTAAAATACTGTTTTAAAAAAGTTGTCTAAACAACAAGAAAATACAGAAGACTTGGAACTCTAGAAAGAACTTTGAAATGGATGAATACAGGGCCAGCCAAGTGGCATGTTGGTTAGGAGTTGGCTTGGGATGCCAGCTCTGAGCAGCAGGGCCCTGTTTGAGATCTCATATATGAGGGCCAGTGACACTGTGCCCTCTATAGCTAAGATGGTGAACAACAGCTTGACCTGGAGCTGGGCTGCCGTGAGTCACCGGTGATGGCGTAGGTTGCAGTGGGACTGGCGGGCAGCAGGTGTGAGCATTCGTGAGCTGCCGTGAGCCACCATGAGCGGCTGTACAATGGCTGGCGAGCGACTGCCTTGGCCAGGAGGAGCACAATGATAATACCAATATGGGCCAGTGAAGTCACATCCTCCACAACTAGACTGAAGAACAAAAGGACAGCAACTTGTCTGTTCCCCTTCCCTTCCCTGATTCCCCAACACTGTTCCCCTCCCTCAATTCCCCAATAAAATCTTTTAAAAAAATGGATGAATACAGTTATAAATATAATAGACTATCCTTATGATTTTATTAAATCATATTTGGTGGGTGAAGCAAAAATTATAAAATCATCTGCTGTGGCACTCAATATACCAAGAGGAAATACTTAAGAAAATTGTATTTTTGTAAATGAAGAGGATATTGAATCTTAAAAGGAATTAATTTTTCTACACTTCACTCGAAATGGTAAAACATCAATACCACTGCTGGAACAAGTTATGTGAGTAAGTTGTAATACCTCGAATAACCACTAAGAAAACTACTCTGTGATATAATAAAGAACACTATAAATAAATCAAGTTTTTTAAATCAATGAAACTGATAAAATTATAAAAAGACTGACAAAAATTTAAAAAATAGAAGACACAATTCACCAATATCAGGAAGGAAATAGGCGATGCAGGGGGCATCACTATAAATCCTACAGTTAGAAAGAAGATAATTAAGGAATACTGTGAACAACTTCATACTCATAAATTTGACAACATAAAAGAAGTGGGCCAAAAATCAAACAAGATAAAATAGAAATTCTGTATAATATTTTAATCATTAAAGTAATTGAAATTGTATTTTAAAGTCTCCCCCCAAAAAAATCTCCAGGCCCAGGTGGTTTCATTGTAGAATTCTACAATGCTACTAATCATTTAAAAAATTAATGCCCATTTTGTACTCTCTTCCAGAAAACAGAAGATTAGGGATCAATTTTCAACTCACTTTATGAAGTTAGTATTACCCTGATAACAAAGCCAATGATATCACAAAAAAGAAAACTAGAGCCCAATATTTCTCATGAATTTAGACATAAAATCATCAGCAAAATATTAGCAAATTTTATCTTTAAAAAAAAATTAACTCAAAATGGATCACAACTGCAGTGTAAACCATAAAACTCTATAAATGTTTTTACCAAAAAATAAGTAGAAGGACATCTTCAGGAGCTATGGTTAGGCAAAGACTTTTTAGGATGACACCAAAAGCCTGGAAAATAAGGAAAAATGAAAACAGACCCACGGATAAGGAAACAAACTGATGGTTACTAGATGTGAGGAGGTTGGGGGGGGCTGGGTGAAAAGGTGAAGGGATTAAGAAGTATAAAGTGATAGTTATAAGAGAGTCATGAGGATGTAAATTACAGTATGGAAAATATAGTCAATAGTATTGTAAAAACTATGGGTAGTAAACTTATTGGGGGGATCACTTCATAAATTATGTAAATGTCTAATCACTATGCCTTATACCTGAAACTAATATAAAATAATATTGAATGTCAATTATAGTTAAAAAATGGTCACAGGGATGTGAAGTGCAGCCTGGAGAATATAATCAATAATGTTATGATAACTATGTACAGTGTTGGATGGGTAGTAGACATACTGGGGTGATCACTTTGTGAAGTGTGTGAATGTCTGACCACTATATTGTTTTGTACACCTGAAACTAATAAAAAACATTAACCCATTTTCCACTGGCAGTCTGATTTTTAAGATGATATCTATTAATATTATCACCCTATCCCACTGCTTTGTATAGGACATTTACTCTCAATTTACAATTTAACACTTCTCTGTGTAGTGGCTTTCCCAGGTTAATTAGCTGGAATTAGAATGTACAATGGTATAGACACTCTGGAAAACAGCATCTGTAAATGTTTAAAAACTGAACAATAACGAGTGTGAACATGCATGTGTGCATGTATGCACCTCCATACATTCACATAAATGCATATATATGTAACATGTTCACTATGTATGTTACCAATACAAAGCATGTGTATGGCACACGATTTACAAATAACAGACTATACAACACTCTATAGTGTTGTAAATTCCACATAGCAAATTGATTCTCACAGAATGTTTTGTTGGTCTTTGCCAAACTCATATCAACACCCATCTATGGTTGCAACTGACAACCAGATATAGTTCCCACATGTTGTTGGTTGACATTTTTGTTTGCATTAACATTAAGACAGGAAAATGAAACAATAAAGATATATTGGAATGCCAATCTTAACCTGCGTGAGTTCTTCGCTGATTCAGATAATGATATTTTATTTCTCGAAGAATGTTTTCTAAGTTTTTGTGTTATTTTCAATGGGACAAATACAGACACAACACATTTTGAAATTTAATCTTCATAATTAACTTTTCTTCATTACTTTCTTTAGTCTAGACAAGGGTCAGCAAACTTTACTGCAAAGTATCAGAGCATAAATATCTTAGGCTTTGCAGGCCAGGAGTGTCTGTCCCAACTACTCAGCTTGCCATTGCAGCTCAAAAGAAGCCTTAGATCATTCAGAAATGAGTGGGCCTGGCTGTGCTCCAATTAGATTTAATTTACAAAAACAGGTGGCAGCCTGGATTTGGTCAATAGCCATAGTGTGTCAAAACTTTATCTGGACAAGGGGGAAGCAAACATTTTGTAAAGGGTCTGGTACTAAATATTTTTTTAAGCTCTGTGGGACACATATTCTTTAGTTTATGGTCCTTTGAAAATGTAAAACTCATTTTTAGCTTGCAGGCCAGATTTAACCCACTTATCTTATTATAGCTTGGTAAACCCTGGTGTAGACAATCAACAAAACAATAAGCCAAACCTTGATTTGTAGGATTTGTCTATTACCCTGGTGTAAATTTTCCTGTGGCTAATTTCAAGCAATTAATGTGATGTCAGTGGACCTAGCGTTGGAAAGAGATGCACACTAGAACACCATTATATGTATTTCCACTATATAGATACAATACACATAAATAAATTCAAAAGCATAGAATATAGATAAATTCATAAGGAGATGATGAATTTTGTGTATATATACTTTTGTTTTATACCTATAATTAAATTTAATTATAATTAAATTTGTTAAAACTGTATTTATAATACATATTACCAATTATAATTGAATATAAATTTTATTCCATTTAAATGTATTAATAACAATATAGATTATATTTAATTTAATTATAATTATAAGCTGGAAATGTCCTGGCTGGTGAGTAGATTTTTACTCACCACCACAAGATCCATGGTCACAGGACTACGTGAGCTCAAGTGTGCTTGGGCAGGGATGAGGAAGGGATCAATTGGAATACTGGTCCCTGGGGACCCCAGAATTGAGGTATAGACCCAAAGAGGCATCGGATTGCTAGGGGAAATTAGAGCAGCAGCAATCATTATGTGTGGCTAGTGGACTGGGGAAACTTTAGAAATGAAGGGCATATCCATTGCTAGACAATGACTCCCCAGCACATTTTCAGGGACTGGGTAAGTGATTGTAAGATATTTCACATGGATCTGGTGCTAATAAGGGCTTAACAAATAATAATAACAATAGTAACAATTAATAATAATAATAATAATTATTATTATTATTATAAAATAGGGAGAGAATGAGAGGCTGGGATCAAGCTTATGGTACTGGTTCCATGGAATCAGAGAGGAAAGTGCATTTCCTAATGAGAATCTCGTCATTGGAATGTCAATGAATTCAGGCCTGCTAGATAGATTCCTTATTGTGCAGGAATAAACTGACTGCCCAGGTGCAAATGAGGGATTAGCCTGTGTTCATACACAAAATAGCAGGCAGCTTCATTCCATTCCAGCTCCAAACACGGTGCCAGCTGTGTTTGGAGCCATGCATTATAGCTCCAAGCTTTTCACTTACAAGAATGCTTTGTCACAATAACATCAATGAACTTGGCCTGGTGAATAGGGATGAGTGCCAGACAAAGCCAAACAGGCTCTACCTCCTATTCCTCGATGTTTCTCTTTGTTCATTCTTGGTCTCTGACAAGTTGAAGCTGAAAGGAAAACATTAACCCCTAGCAAATGTTATAGAACAACTGTGTATGGGGAAGAGGACTTCTTTACCAGCAGCCTGTAAGAATGTCACTCAAAAGTTTGGGAGTTAAATGAGAAGTGACAGGCAGTCCTGAGGAGAAATGGGCTGCTCCATTGAACAATAATCTATCGTTATTTCAAATCTTCATGAGAGAGGCAGGAGTGTTGTGTAGTTATGGAAATACATTTACCTGGCCCAGGTAAAAGAGATAAACTGTAAGGAGAGGAAAAGGTGATATTAGAGACAAAAAGTAAGGACACAATAGTGACATTATGGAAAAAGCTGAAATTCTAGATTTAGTGGTGTTGTACATTGCAGATTAACTTTAGGGGAACACGCAGAAAGAACTTGCTCAGTCATTGTTCCCAAGGATTCCCCAGATGTCCTTAAAGACTAGACGCAGGTTTCCTCACATTGGCGATTACCATAACAATGCTAATGCAATTTTAGGAGACTGGAGGTCAAGAAAAAAAAATCTAATCTGCATAAACAATCCAGAAATTAGAGTGTTGGTCTTTCTCTATAGCCTTGTGATAGAAGTACTTACAAGTTGCATTAGGCAGGAAGTTATTGCTTCAGAGTAAAATTTTATTCAGGTGTGTTGTTCAGTAGAATGCGCCAAGAGGTAGGGCATCTTTTCCTAAATGTATTGGCCAGGGCCCCCCTGCTTCCCTCTACAAAATCACTCCAACACGCCCACCCTCTTTCCTCATCTCAGTGTATGATTAAACTGAGAATATAGAAAACATCCCAGCAGTCTCTAGTCTAATTTCTCATAGGTAGTCGGTTACTATAATAAATCCTGTCCACTGGACCACGTACATTTTATCCATGCTTTTTGCCTTTGGGTCAACTAGATTGTCACTTCTCTCTCAAGTACTTGCTTCACAACTGAATTGTTGCTGACCTTCTTTCTTGAGTCTGATCTCTTCAGTCCATCATCCCAACTGTTGTCAGAGTGATCTTAGGAAAACATTTGATCACTTGCTTGTCATCTTTAAGTATAAACTTAAATTCCTTGGTATGGTTTACAGTGCACTTAGTTATCTAGTTTCTGCCAAAATGCATTCCCATTTTCCTCCCTCCCACCCATTTCCACACCAGTTTTCATTTCTTTAATACTGAATTGCCTGTAGACTCATGTGGCTTTGCCCATGCTGTTCTTTTTGCTTTGAATGTCTTCCTTTCTCTCTCATCTTGGATTAGATTCCTGGTCTTCAGAGATTCTTTCACTCTCTCACTCTCTCTAACCCAGGCAGGGATTCTTAAAACAGGCCCATTTCTTAAAAAACAAACGCAGATGAGCTCACACACACACACACACACACACACACACACACACACACACACACATACACACACACAAACCACAGACAAAACAAACACAAAACATAACAAAAATATGCAAAACTGTTACTGTCTCAAATATATATTGATCCTAACCTGGAAAGATATTTGCAGGTGATGCTTCCCAGGGAGAAGTTAGAAACTTTTTTTAAAAGACAAAACAAGTGAATATCTTAACAAGGAAATGAAAAAAAATGGTGTTTTCATTTGTTAAAATATAAATGTAAAACCTGAGGCATAAATCACACAAAAACTTATCAAATGCCTGTTGATGATTAAATGCTAAGAGAAGTATGGATGGAAAAGGGGCCACATGTTAAACCTGGCAAGCTCAGGAAACTGAATATAACCACACAGGATTGTTGTCGGAAAGTGGGCCCTTTTCGTCACAAAATCCAGGTCCTTGGTAACTCGAGCAAGGAATTGAATGAGATGCCAGAGTAAAGCACTGAAAAAGTAGTTTATTTGAAAAGATAGTACATTTCAAAGAGTAGAAGTAGGCCTGAGCAGTAGAGAATAGCTCAAGGGCCCATTATTAGAAAAGAAATTACATTCCAAAGAGTTTGGAGTAGGCCACACACAAAGGTGAGGCTCAAAGGGCTCGAAAAGGAATAAGCGGTCAAGAGAGCAGGGCGTCCAAAAAGGGAAAAAGGGGAAAAGGCTCAAACTTTCCAGGACTTGGGGTTTTTATCCCTTCTCTAGAATGGGCTGTTCCCCTAAGGGCATGGGACCACTTGATTGGCACCTGTGATTGACAGATGTACTGCACAGGTGCGAGTGACTGGTCTGATCTAGTTGTACCCATTTTTTTTCGGGGTAGATAGTTACAATGAAAAGAAATTTTAGGTGGAGAGGGGAGGTCACAGGGCGGTTACATTCTGTGGGACGTGCAGGAATGCAGAGACCCAATGTCTGCCTCTATCTGCCTACCTAGCCTTGCCCTTGAGAGACGTGATCCCCATGAAATCTCTATGGGAAGTTGAGGGACAGGAGGTCTCTTCTTCTGTATCTGCTTCTTGCTGGGCAGGGTCATAGAGCTGTCCCTGCCTATTGGGGGATTCATGGAACTCTCACCCTAGCTGATCTCAGATGGAAGGAAGGGGTCTCGAGCTCACCTGGAAGACCATGTTGGTTTCTTTGGTTGTGACCAGCAATCTTGTTGGGATATCCTCTGTATCTCCAAAGTCCCTGAATGAGGAAAAATATATTTTAATTAATAAATCTGTTAGCTCTCATGAAACCTGTTGCCATTCAGCCTATTATTCAGATGGTGTCAGTTGTCTGAGCCCAGAAAGGGTTTGACATTCAGCTTACTGGCCTGGGGGTGATATTAGGAAGTCACAGGCCCTCAAGTAGTTATCTGAAGCAGGGGGATAGGAGACTTCTATTGTTTAGGAGTCAGAAACTGATTTACAAAGCAGTCAAGAAGCAGGGGGATAGAACTTTAGGACTCAGGCTAGGAGCAATCTATAGTCTAGGATTTACAAACTGGTTAGAAACATAATCGAAGCCAAGGGCTAAGAAACTAAGAAACTAGGGAGGAGACTTAACATTTCTATACTTAATATTTCTATAAGAAAGAAAACTTAAAATTCTTTGGGGGGGGGCCTCTCTTGGCCAGTAACAGGATGGCATGACATTAAAATTCCTAACTAAGTGGGCCATAGCAAGAAGGCACATCCTTGGCCTATAGCTTCCTTGACAAAGGTCAGTCTTTGCCTTAAGTCAGCCTGTCTATTGTCTTTTTGCATCTAAGGTAACATACCCTTGGCATGTCAGAGTCATCCCTTTCCAGATCTCCAGAGGGCACAACCCACCACACCAGAGCAAGAAACTATAAAACCTTTCATTGTTATCTTATTCCTTAAATTCTATTTCTATGTGCTGTAAAATGCTATTAACTATCCTGTACTCACCAACGTAAAAGAAGTGTGTGTCTCTCCATTTTACTTTTTATCCAATCCCAGAGGTTTCCCCACTTTGCTCTCTCCCACCCCCTTAATCTACAACCAATGGATTTCATGTAACCCTCTTCTTTTGATTCTAACGTGTAAAATAAGTTGCATACCTGCCATTTTCCAGAGCATTTTCTCAATCCATTGAGATTTTGCTTCCCAGCAATTGTTATCAGTTTGGCTCCAATAAACTCTTATAAACTTTCTCTTAGGCTGGATGTTTTTTGTCGTCAGAAGTAACAGAAGATGAAGGAGGAAAGGTTGTTTTGAAGTTCAAATTTTATTTAGTATGAAATAAGAAATTTTAAAAAATCATAAATAATAAAATGACATACAATATATATTTTACATTCACTTAAAATTTTTCGGAAGAATGAAATAGAGGGGGGGGTCAAAAATGGCGGCAGTGAGGAGAGATCCCTGAGTTCTCCCCTGGAAATCACCACAATTTGAACAGCTGGAGCGCAGCAAACAAACCTCTACTGAGCACGCTGAGCAGCGAAGGGACTCCCACAGGGAATACTTAAAGGTAGGCAGACCGGGCTAGTGGGGGAAGAGGGAGGCGAGGCTCATGGAGCATAGCCCGCACCTGCAGCTGCTGAGACTCGGGGTTTCAGAGAACAGATCAGAGTGCTCCCTTGGCTCGCTCCCTGCACCTCCAGCCCACGCTAAGGCAGAACCCTCAGACAGGGCGAGTAGGAGAAAGGAGAGAGGAGTGTGTGAGCAGAGACACAGTCCGTCAGCGCCCCTGGCTGCTGAGCTGTAGGATTCCAGGAGGGGTCCGTCTGTGCCCATGGCTGCGGAGCTGTAGGAAGCCAGAACACGGCGGAGGCATTTGCAGCATCAGGGCAGACTCAGCCTCTGGGCCTACAGTCCCGCCAGGAGTGCAACAGGAGCCCCAGGGTGCGTGGACTCTGAGGCAGAAACCTCAAACCAGCCAAGCAGGAGAAGAGGGAAGCAAGAAGCGTGGAGACACAGCCTGCACCCCACAGTTGTAGAGTCACGAGCTGCAGTGCCAGGAGAGCAGCAGGGGCTCTGCTGGAGTGTCGGAGCTCACAACGGTGAGGGGGCGCTTTTTTTGTCTTTCTTTTTTTTGCCCCTTTTCTCTCAGACAGGAAATAAAGGAAACTACATAGATAAGAGCCCACCTCCACCCTCCCTCAAAACCTTGGCCCCTGTCCTGCCAGAGCCATAAGCTGACCCCTGAAGAGAGGAGTGGGGTCAGAACAAAGGTGCTCACACTCCCAGGGGGTTAAGAAACTTTGCATGAGGGGAGGCTGCAGGAGTGTGCGTCTAAACACGCTGTCCCTACCCCCGCCTGTCCTGTGAGGCTCCAGAGGCTGAACAACTTCAGCTGCGGTGTCACTCAGCCCACAGCAAACATCATACTCAATGGGGAAAGGCTAAAAGCTTTCCCCTTAAAATCAGGAACAAGACAAGGCTGCCCACTTTCACCACTTCTAGTCAACATAGTTCTGGAAGTTCTGGCTACAGCAATCAGACAAGAAATTGAAATAAAAGGCATCCAAATTGGAAAAGAGGAAGTAAAAGTGTCATTATATGCAGATGACATGATACTATATATATAGAATCCCAAAGACTCCACCAAAAAGCTATTAGAACTCATAAATGAATTTAGTAGGTTAGCAGGATACAAAATTAACATTCAGAAATCAGTTGCATTTGTATACACCAATAATAAACTATCAGAAGAAGAAATCAGGAAATCAATCCCATTTACAATTGCTTCAAAAACAATAAGATAACTAGGAATAAATTTAACCAAAGAAGTAAAAGACCTCTACTAAAAAAAAAAAAAGACATTGAAGAGAGAAATCAAAGAAGATACAAATAAATGGAAATACATACAATGTTCATGGATAGGAAGAATGAATATAGTTAAAATGTCAATACTACTTAAGGCAATATATAGATTCAATGCAATTCCTATCAAACTACCAGGAACATTTTTCTCCGATATAGAACAGATAATCCGAAAGTTTATATGGAGCCATAACAGACCCCAAATAGCCACAGCAATCTTGAGAAATAAGAACAAAGTGGGAGGTATCACGCTACCTGACATCAAATCATACTACAAGGCTACAGTAATCAAAACAGTATGGTACTGACATAAAAACAGACACATAGATCAATGGAACAGAATAGAGAGCCCAGAAATAAACCCATCCATATACGGTCATTTAATCTATGACATTGGAAGCAATAATTTACAGTGGAGTAAAGATAGTCTATTTCATAAATGGTGCTGGGAAAATTGGACTGACACGTGCAAACAATGAAAATGGACCACCTACTTACACCATATATAAGAACAAATTCAAAATGGATTAAAGACTTAAATGTAAGAACTGAAACCATAAAACTCCTAGAAGAAAAAATTGGGAGTAAATTTGCAGACATCACCTTCAGTAATATTTTTACTGAGCTATCCCCGCGGGCAAGGGAAATTAAAGAACAAATTAACATATGGGATTACATCAAACTTAAAAGTTTTTTCACAGCAAAGGAAATCATCAAGAAAACAAAAAGACAGCCTACTGAATGGGAGAAGATATTCGCCAATGATATATCTGATAAGGGGTTAATATCCACAATTTCTAAAACACTCATTCAACTCAACACCAAAAAAACAAACAACCCAATTAAAAAATGGGCAGAAGATATGAAGAGGCATTTCTCTTAAAAAGATATACAGATGGCCAACAGGCATATGAAAAAATGTTCAACCTCACTAAGCATTAGGGAAATGCAAATCATAACCACAATGAGATACCACATTACCCTGGTTAGTATGGCTATCATCAATAAGTCAACAAACAACAAATGCTGGTGAGGTTGTGGGGAAAAAGAAACCCTGGTACACTGTTGGTGGGACTGCAGAGTGGTGCAGCCACTATGGAAATCAGTATATAGGTATCTCAAAAAACTGAAATGGAACTACTGTATGACTAAGCAATTCCACTCTTAGATATTTCTCCAGAAAAAAACCAAGACATTAATTTGAAAAAATATATACACCCCTATGTTCATTGAGGTTCTATTCACAATAGCTAAGACTTGGAAACAACTGAAATGCTCATTAGTAGACAACTTGAATAAGAAACTATGGTACATTTACACAATGGAGTATTACTCAGCTATAAAGAAGAAGGAAATAGTATCATTTTCAACAATATGGATGGAATTAGAGAACATTATGTTAATTGAAATAAGTCAGTCAGAGAAAGACAGATACCATATGATCTCACTTATGCGTGGATTCTAAAAAACTGAATAAATGAGAAATGTAAACAGAAATAGTCTCAGAGACACAGAGGAAAAACTGAGGGTTGCTAGTTGGGAGGGGGTGGGGATGAAGGAGAAGGGGAAGAGACGAAACAGTATAAATTGGGAACTACAATATGGCCTCAGGGATAGAAAAGACAGTCTGGGGAATATAATCAATAATGTTGTAAATATTTTTTCGGGGACCAGTTGGATTCATGTCTTGTTAGGGAGACCACTTCATAGTCAGTGTAGAGGCCTGACCACCACACTGTATTCCTGAAGCTGATGTTGAATAATATTGTATGTCAACTATAATTATATATACATATATTCACGGGACATGGAGTAGAGTGTGGGAATGGAGTCAGTGGAATTGTAATAGATAAGTATGATATCGGGGGTGGGAGAGCAGTAGATGGGGGTGAGGGGTTGTTTCTGTGTGAAGTGTGAAAAGGATAACTATTGCATTGTTCTGTACACCTGAAACTAACAATAAAGAAAATAAATAAAATAAAAACATTTTTTTCATACAGTAAAATTGTATTTTTAATAAGGTTTTTTGTGTTTTGTTGTTGAGTTGTAGGAGTTCTTTATATATTTTGGCTATCAATCTGTTATCAAATATATGATTTACAAATATTTTCTCCCATTCCGTAGATTGTAATTTCACTCTGTTGATAGTGTCCTTTGATGCACAAAAGTTTATAATTTTGATGAATTCCAACTTATCTTTTTTCTTTTATTGCCTCTGCTTTTGGTGTCAAGTCCATTGTCATAAAGCTTTGCTCTTTTCTTCTCTGAATTTTATAGTTTTAGCTCTTACATTTAGATCTTTGATCCATTATGAGCTAATTTTTGTTTATGATATAAGGTAAGGGTCCAGCTTCATTTTTTTACATGTGAATATACAGTTTTCCTAACACAATTTTAGTAAAAGACTGTTTGTTCTTTCCCCACTGAACAGTCTTGGAACCTTTGCAGAAAATGATTTGACCACATAGGCAAAAATTTATTTCTGGGTTCTTCATTCTATTCCTAGGTTTATATGTTAGTCTTTATCCAGTACAACACTGTTTTTAATATTAAAAATTTGTAATAAGTTTTGAATGTTTTCATTTCTTGAAGGAGGGACATGAGTGCTCTTATCTCTGAGATAACCAATTTGGTAGAAACATTCTTGGTCAGCTACAGGAATGTCACTATTCTAAACCCAGAAACTGTAAGTGTAATAGAGGAAATGGGCAAGATTACTAATGGGAATAATCAAGCTATAGAGACATACAAAGGAAACCAGACTTGTGCTGTGTTGGCTGCTTCTGGGCTCTGTTGCCATCAAATGAATGAGGGCTTTTGTTATCAGCCCTGGAATTGGCCAATAGTCAAGACACCCATGTTTTCTGGGACAACATGTGTGCTGATTTGTGTGTTGTATTGGGCACCATTTATTGAATAAACTGTCTTTACGCCAATGTATTGGGTTGTCAGAAAAGAAAAGTCATGATGCATTTTTGCAATGAAAAACAGAAAAAATACATCATAACTTTTCCGACAACCCAATATATCATAATGAGGCAGAGACAGTTACATCAAAAACATTGCATCAAACAAACGCTAGAGATTGCTAGTGCTGCCTTGGCCTCATCCTGAAGAGGGTTGTTGTCAATCACTCAAATTGTCCTTGTCACAGGAGTGTCACAGTTTGCTTGGTAAGAAGAGCAGAGACCAAGACCAGCTTGTAACTCAGGAAACACAGCCCCAAGAAACTTCCTCAAGAAGGCAAGGATGAAGGGATTTATCAACTTCTAGGGCAAAATTGCCAGGTGAAATTAAACCCTGCCCTGATCTGAAATTTCATGACAACTTTCTTTGAATGCATTTGAGAAGCAAAGGGCAAATTATAAACAAAAGAAAGCTTGTCATATGTTCCCCTATATGTCTTTGTTACAGGAAAAGTTCCAGAGTCCTTTGTTGGATAACTTCCTGTTCAACAATAGTTTAAATCTAGAATTCCAATCTGCTCCCCTAAGGAGGGTGGAAAATCATTGCACAGCTGTTAGTTTTTTCAGGAAACTTTGGTGATTTTGCCTGAGGGTCCTCCAAACAGTATTAATCAATGTTATCTTCATATTGTTGACTTTCTAAATGTCTGAGCACAGTATCATAGAACCTGGAAATGCCAGCACTAGGAGGGAAAGATCTAGTTTGATATATATAATACACATTTTTATAAAAGAAAGCTGTATTAAAATTGTAATACTCAGTATATACTGATAACAAAAGATGAATATGTCATGTTTAACTTCTGCAATTACAAGAGTTACTCAAAGTTACCATAAGCGTCCAGACACTTCTGATTACAGTGAACTGTTCCAACACCATAGCAGAAGAAGCAGGACTTATTGATGTGTGAGGCCTCCCAGATCTTCCCTTGTGCACATCACATACAGTACCAGGCATCTCAAACTTATCATGAATGCGTGCAATTGTTAGGCGTGTTGGAGGTTCTGTTGCATACTCACACCTCCATTGTCATAGTACTTCCACAATGTTCTCGAATTTCAAATACCACCTGAAAATAGTCTTGCTCTCCTGGAATAACAACTGTGCTCTGCCATCCTGCCTGTCACATGGTGATGCTAGCATTCATTTGATTAACGCCATCTTTTGAGTGAACATCATACTACACACTGCAACCATAACTCAATTCAACTTCAAAAAGTAATACATAGATAACATCTCTTAAAATGTATACAAGTGGGCCAACCGAGTGGCTCAGTTGGTTAAGAGCTCACTCAAGAGTGTGACGTCTGAACAACAGTCACCAGTTCGATTCACGGCACGAGCTGAGCTGCCGTTGATCTGCCAACAGGTGGCAGCATGGGTCAGCTAAAAAAAAAAAGAATTACACTAAAATGTATACAAGTGAACACTTTGGTCAAGGTTGCTCAAGCAGTAGTTTGTCATAATCAGAGGTGTCTAGATGCTGGTGGTAATCATTTTGAGCACCTCTTGTAATTGCAGAAGTCAAACGTGACGTTTATTCATCCTTTGTTATTGGTAAATATTGAATATTATAATTTTAATGCAGTTTTATTTTCTTAAAAAAATATATATACATATATATATATATATATATATATATATATATATATATATATATATATAGGCACCCTCTGTATATACATATATACAAGAAGACTAGTGATCAGAGAGGGGCAGCCAGTTTCTCCAAGTCAGGTGGCCTATGGGTCACTGAACCAGCACCAAAGGCAGGCTCCTGGCTTGCCAGTTGTTTCTTCCTCCACTGCCCACCACCACCCTCAATGAGCTTAATTGATAGTCACCAGGAGGAAATAGGAGAGCAGCTGTCTCCTTCAGGTACAAATCCTGAAGACTAGATGCATTCAAATGCCTCAGAGCCTTAGCAGAGTGCCTGGCATTTAATAAATGCTCAGAAATTGCCTGCAGATTGACTAAGCAACTAAGCCATTTAATTAAACATTCTTAAGTGATTAAGCAACATAATTAATTATGCTGATGTTATCAAAATTCTAACCCCCTCGCAGGACTCTGATATTCTTTAATGTTAGGAAGAATACTGGCATCTGTATTCTAGAAGACATAAGGCAAGGTAGCTACTGTGCAAGTTTACTGCATACAGAACACATGGATCATTACATGCAACTGGAGAGAAAAGCCATTCTTTGGCCTTTGAGTCCTTTAGCCCTTCAATTCTACATTCTCCAGGTGGGCCCTATGGAATCACAGTGTCCTTACAAGTGGGAGGCAAGAGTTCAGAGGAGAAGTGGATGTGCCAGCAGAAGCAAGAGTTTGGGGTGATAGAATGAAGAGATAATGAGCGAGAGAATGGAGGCGGTCTCCAGAAGTTGGGAAAAACAAGGATGAAGGTTTTCTGCTCCAGCCTCCAGAAGACTGACACATGGATTACAGCCCAGTGAAACTGATTCCAGAATAGTACGAGAATACATTTGGGTTGATTGAACCCACTAAATTTTCAGTAACTTGTTATAGTAACAATCGAAAACTAATACACACCAAGAGATGGTAAAAACGAACTCGATAAGCACCTTTGTGATGGCGATGCTGTTGGTCTGAGAAATACATTTACGACATATTATAAAGTCCTACACAAATGATGGGTGTTTTGATTATGAGCTAAGAGAATTCAGGTTTAATTTTTTTTAATTTAGTAATTTCTTTGTAACATTAACTTGACACATATGGTAAGATGATGTTTCCGAGATGGCATTTTATATAGTCTCCCAAAATAGAGCAATTATAGAACTCAAAATTATTTTACCTAGCTTTGCTCTTAGCATTACCAAACTTAACATGAAAATGCTTTTCCACTCTAGATGAACATACTGTAACCTGACATTAAATGTTTTAAGCAACCTGATTCTTCTTCTCAATCTTATTCCAGAACGAGGAGGAGGCCAAGTATCATACTTTCAGTAATTCCTAAAATTAATTTCATACTAATGTATGTCACCAGGTGTAGTTAAACAACTGTTTCTGTTTGTTTTTCTTCACGACCTTTCCCCACGTGTTCCTCCAAACACTTTGCCTTCTTTTACTACCGTTTTTTTTTTAAGTTTTCTGTTCAGTAACGATAGGTTGTAGCAAGAGCCCTGGAATGGCCCTGTGGGGGCAATTCAATTTATCGGGAGCAGTGGGACTACATTAAAATGCTTCGCGTTTGTGTGGCAAAGACGGAGGACAGAGGGGCAAGGACACAATAGGCAGTTATCTTGGAGGCGCCTTCTTGAAGAAAAAGGTTTTTTACTACTTTTATTTCCTTGGGCGTTTGAGACAGAGGTAGTCTTACATATCCATTCAGTGTCCCATCACTTTGTTCTCTCAATCTCTCTATTCACCCCATCACCTCACCTTTCTCCACATACATTAAAAAAAATTAAAGCCAAAATACAGATAATCCCTAAAAAAAGTAAAGTAGTGGCTTTCATAGCTTGGATTCTGGATCAGTTTCTCTCACCAGGACCTACATCTCAGTTTCTTCAACAGCTATTTTGGAGAAGTTTGTATTGGAGACTTATAACATAGGCAACTTTCTATCTTTTATACTACAGAGAAAGGAATCGCAAATGACCAGTCACCACTATCAACCTGAAGTACAGAAATCTGGTGGTAACTCTTGTAGCAGTGGGCCCTAGACAAAGGCCTTCCCAGACCATGTGGTCACTAAGGATTTCATGCGGGCTTGAGACAAAGACATTCCTGGACTGTATGGCATCAAGACTTCTGTGTTTAATATTTCCAAATTCCTACCTCACCCAGGAACTGTGTGCCTTAAGGCCTTTTTCCATTAACATATCCCATTGTGTTCCAACAAATGCTATGCCTTCACACATCTGCCACATAGCACCAGGACACTTGTTAGAGGCACGGAAGCTCTCTGAGGGAGTGTCTCCGTATAACCGAGGCTGGTAAAGCTCTCTCTGGGGGGTGCCTCAGGTGTGACTGGGACCTGATGGAATGATAATAGTTATCTCCCCTGGGAGGACACAAGGAACCAGTCAGGAACTGGCACAATGGCCGTATGTCCTAATAATAAATCTTAGCTGCCAACCTGGAAACCTGGAGTCCCACCTGGGTCGGGGCCCAGCTTCTGGATGTAAATCCACTGAGCCAATGCCAGCATTAATAAAAGTTGATCCCCAAGCCTTGGTGTCCTGTCTCTCTGTCTGGGTTCCCTGAAACACTCTAAGTTCTCAGACGGAATCTATCACTCCTTCCTTAGCCTCAGCTCTACTCTGTTCAAATCTTGAATTCATCATACATCACACTTACTTGTGTGCTTGACTCTCCTTAGACTAAGATCTTGGAAAAGCTATTACAATTCATTTACAACTTTGTATCATCAGTACTTTAGTGCCAGAGTGATCCTGAAGTAACAAACTTAATGCAACCACTTACTTTTGGGGGCCTGGGAGATGATGCTTTAAGGTGTCACACACAGGCTTTGTTATGGCTCTACTCAGGGTGGGTACAGGTTGATATTCTGCTCAGACATCAGCCAGAAGTATTTTTTAAAGAGTTCCTTGTAATTTGCATTCTTAACCTCAAATGTTCCTCACTGATAAAGAGACTCAACACAGAGACCAAAAACTGAGTGGAGAGAGAGCTAACGCGTCAAGCCGGTGATCATAAGACAGTTTCAGAGCATACAGATGCAAGCAGTCAACAATTTTTTAGAGCATGCTGAAAGATGTAAGGCCCCATAGGAATCAGTGGAGGGAAACTTAATTTGAAAATGACTTTTGTGAATTTGCATATGCAAAGACCAGTCACTTTCTTCAGAGAGCAGTGACTGTCCTAATTCATGGATGCCTTTTTTCTAACTTAAATGAGTTGAAGCAAACAGGAAAGCACACACAGAGGAGGATCAGCAGAACTCACCCACAGTTGACAGGAATCAATTAAAAGTTGTAATTCCAGCCACAAGCACTATTCTGGGGTGAGACTGCTTCTCACCAACCTCCCAGACTCTCTGCATCCCTTGATCGAATGCTCTCCAAGGAAAAAACACAACTCTAGATTGATCCGAGTTCAGGGCATTCTTTGGATTCCAGTGTGGGTCCCTGCCTTCATGACAGGAATTGGGCTCTGTACTTCCTCTTTTCACATCTGGTGCTCAGGTACAAAGGGCACTTTTGGCTTTCTGTCACTTTTTGAAGAGCACAACTAGGGAGGGTCTCCAAATTAACAGGGGAAGACATTCCTGCTAAATCTCTGTTCTCTCTGCAATTTGTAGTAAACCAAGCCAGTCAGGCTCTCCTTATAGGCAGCAATTTGTTAATTTGTTATTATTCTCACAGTCTGCCCCTGGTATTCATAGGCATTCTGGATTTAGACTTGGGGAGGAAGTTGAAAGTGCCACATTAACCTGACCTAAAAATTTTAACACAGATTACTAGGCTAACAAAAGACATTTTTCTCTGTATTAACTCTATTTTCTTAATTTTCTGTATTCGTTTTTCCCCAATCCTATTGAGATATAATTGATATGTAACATTGTGTAAGTTTAAGATGTGCATTGATGATTTGGTATATATATATATTAAAATTATTACCACAATAAAGTTAGTTAACACATCTGTAATCTCACATAATTGCTTGTGTGTGTGTGTGTGTGTGTGTGTGTGTGTGTGTGTGTGTGTGTTAAGGGGACATTTAAGATATACTCTTCTAACAAGTTTCAAGTATGTAATAAATGTTGTCAACTATAGTCACTGTGTTGAATAATAGATCTTTGAACTTAGTTATCTAATAACTGGAAATTCCTACCATTTGGCCATCATCTCCCCATTTCCCCTACCCCTCAGTCCTTAGCCCCTAGTAACCACCATCTACTCTCTGTTTCTATGAGATTTAGATTCCACATATAAAAGATATACAATATTTGTCTTTCTCTATCTGACTTATTACACTTTACACAGTACACTCAAGTTTCATCCATGCTGTTGTAAAGGGCAGGATTTTTTTTTCTTTTTTTTATGGCTGAATAATATTCTGTTATGTCATATATGTATATATCTCACATTTCCTTTATCTAGTCATCTGTCAATGGACACACTTAGGTTGTCATGGCTATTGTGTGGCAGTGGGCCCTAGACAAAGGCTTTCCCAGACCATGTGGTCACTAAGGATTTTGTGCGGGCTTCAGACAAAGACATTCCTGGACTGTATGG
>NW_017732113.1:588518-590466 GCF_001890085.2 Hipposideros armiger | reverse complement strand
GCGGCCAGCAGCCGCAGTGAGCGGCCGTCCAGAGGCCGGCGACTGATCTGCCTCGCCAGAGAAGAGCGCAATGATGGTGCCAATTTGGGCCAGTGAAGCCACGTCCTCCATGACTAGATTGAAGAACAAAACGATAGCAACTTGTCTGTTCCCCTTCCCCCAACTCCCCAGCACTGTTCCCATCCCCCCAATTCCCCAATAAAAAATCTTTAAAAAAAAAAAAAAGATTGCTTTGGCTTTTGGGTTTTATTTGTGTGTGTTTGTGCTTCAATACAAAATTTACAATTTTTGTTTTCTATTTCTGTAAAAAATGCCAAGGGAATTTTGGTAGGGCTTTCAATGATTCTGTCAATGTCTTTAGGTAGAATGTACATTTTAACTATATTAATTTTGATCCGTGAATATTGGACATATTTCTATTTATTTCATCAAAGTTTTGTAGTTTTCATTGTACCAATCAGTAACCTTCTTGGTTTAATTTAATCTTGAGTATTTTATTGTATTTGGTGATACTGTTAATGGAATTATTTTCTTTATTTCTTTTTCAGATATTTCATTGTTAGTGTATAAAAATGCAAATAATTTTTGCGTGTTGATTTTATATCCTGTAATTTTACTGAATTCATTTATTAGTTCTAACAATTTTGGTGGTGTTTTTAAGGTTTTCTATATATCAGGTCATGTTATCTGCAAATAGAGGTAATTTTACTTCTTTTTAAATTTGATTGCCTTTTATTTATTTTTCTTGCCTAATTGTTCTGGTTAGGACTTCTAGGACTATGCTGAATAGTAGTGGTGATAATGACCACTGTTGTTTTATTTTTGATCTTAGAGGAAACACTTTTAGCTTTTCACTGTGGAATATGATATTAGTTGTGGATTTGTCATATATGGCCTAGATTTTATTCATTTATGTTCCTTCTATACACAATTGTTGAGATCTTTTGTCATGTAAGGGTATTAAATTTTGTCAAGTGCTTTTTCTCCATCTATTGAAAGAATCAAATGATTTTTATTTATTCTATTAATGTGATGTGTCACATTTACTGATTTGTGTATGTTGAACCATCCTTGTATTTCAGTGATAAATATCACTTCATTATGGTGTATAATCCTTTTAGTGCTATTGAATTCAGTTTGTTGGATTTTTTTTTGAGAATATTAGCATCTACATTTATCAGGGACATTGGCCTATATTTTTCTTTTCTTGTGGTGTCCTCATCTAGCTTTGGTATTAGGGTAGTTTTAGCCCCATAAATTGAGTTTGGAAGTGTTCTCTCCTCTTCAATATTTTTGGAAGAGTTTGAGAAGGATTTGCATTAATTTTTCTTTAAGTATCTGGTAGAATTTACCAGTGATACCACCTGTTCTTGGGCTTTTCTCTGTTGGGAGATTTTATTTTCTGTACTCTTAATGTTCTGGCACCTCACTGCCCATTCAAGGATTAGGTAAATTCATAGAGATAGCAAACAATTTGCCAAACAGTGCACCTTTCATATGCAAACTAACCAATCCAGAGGCTATACATTTTGCTTCCCACCTTCTTTATTGGGTTCTAGTACTCTGTGTAAATATTTCCCTGCCATAATCATCCCAGGGTCAGGTATCATACCACTAGAGACAGACTCTATGTCCCAGAACATGTTGAAATTACTCAAACTAGTCTGTCCTAGTATGTTTAGCTTGCCTTGCCTTGCTTTTCCAAAGGAAAACACAATAAGACCTGTTGCCCACATTTTCCTCTCACTCCTTGTGACTTCTGACCATCCTCGGTGCTTCCCTGTGTGGCCCTGCATGGTATAGCACACTCCCTCTTCTTGAGAACTGGAAGAACATATCTTTTTTTTTTTAATTGGGGAATTGGGGGGATGAGAACAGTGCTGGGGAATTGGGGGAAGGGGAACAGACAAGTTGCTGTCGTTTTGTTCTTCAGTCTAGTTGTGGAGGA
>NW_017732113.1:584969-588339 GCF_001890085.2 Hipposideros armiger | reverse complement strand
GCCGTCGCCGGCGACTCATGGGCAGCCCAGCTCCAGGTTGAGCTGTTGTTCAGCATCTTAGCTGTGGAGGGCAGTGTCACTGGCCCTCATATGTGGGATCCGAACCGGGGCTCTCTGGCATCCCAAGCCAGTTCTTAACCATTGCACCACTCGGCCGGCCCAAGAACATATCTTTTTAATGGCAATTATCTCCTGATACTTGGAGATTTGGTTTCAGTAAACTTGAGTAATAACAAAACTTACATTTTAAAACATCTTCATGCTTCTTACTGGCAGAGTTCTTACTAGTATAGAGGCTTTTAATGCCATTTATTTTCTTTCTCGGTTCCCTTGCAGTTAATGGTAACCATGAAATCCAATTCTGCTCAATAAGATAAAAAAAGTGTATTTTAAGGCTTCGGGGAATGATATTCCTCTTAAATAAAAATAAAGAGATGCTCGAAGAAAGCTCTTCTCTGCTCTTTCCAGGTTTTAGTCTTTTCGTTGGGCACATTTGTTTCATATGTGATGTTTGGAAGTGTTGTCATCCTGCAAACAAGAAACAGCACATCTCAAAATGAAAACTAACGCATTGAAAATCATGGCAGGGGCAGGAATGAAGCTGCTGAGGTCCCAGAAGATAGTGTTGAGCCTCTACACCTGTGTACCCACTCAAACATAGCCTTGCTCTAGATGGCTCATTATGTAAGACAGTAAAATCTCTACCATTTAAGCCACTTTTAGTAGCATATTCTGTAACTTTTATCCAATAACGTTCAAAATGGTATAGTCTGCTTTTCAGGAAGATTTCAGGGCTCTCTCCAAGATTACTAAAACACTATTTCATTTCTCAATTGACTTCTAATCTTTGTGTGCTTTTCTCCATGTAACAGAACTCTACAACTTCTAGAAGAAAAAGTTGTGAAAAGGATTCTAAACACCTAATATAATATTCCCATTGTCCACAAGAAAACTTCTCATAAATTTTTAATTTAGGAAGAATTAGAAATTTATACAGAATATAAAGAAAAATATTCATGGTTTAATGTAGATGGCTATGAATGAGTTAACTGTATAATATTATATAAAGTCCTGTTTACATCTTATGTTTTCTAAGAATCAACAAATAGTTTTACAAGTTAAAAATGCCTCAAGCCAATGCTAAACTTAGATATATGAATTAGAGAGGTAGTTATTATGTGGTGGTTAAAAACCAAGGTCTCTCTCAAGGGCCGGCTGAGTGGCTCAGTTGGTTAAGAGCTCGCTCAAGAGTTTGAGCTCTGAGCAACAGCGGTTCGAGTCAGCCCGAGCTGAGTAGCCGTNAAGTTTAAGATGTGCATTGATGATTTGGTATATATATATATTAAAATTATTACCACAATAAAGTTAGTTAACACATCTGTAATCTCACATAATTGTGTGTGTGTGTGTGTGTGTGTGTGTGTGTGTGTGTGTGTGTGTGTGTGTTAAGGACATTTAAGATATACTCTTCTAACAAGTTTCAAGTATGTAATAAATGTTGTCAACTATAGTCACTGTGTTGAATAATAGATCTTTGAACTTAGTTATCTAATAACTGGAAATTCCTACCATTTGGCCATCATCTCCCCATTTCCCCTACCCCTCAGTCCTTAGCCCCTAGTAACCACCATCTACTCTCTGTTTCTATGAGATTTAGATTCCACATATAAAAGATATACAATATTTGTCTTTCTCTATCTGACTTATTACACTTTACACAGTACACTCAAGTTTCATCCATGCTGTTGTAAAGGGCAGGATTTTTTTTTCTTTTTTTTATGGCTGAATAATATTCTGTTATGTCATATATGTATATATCTCACATTTCCTTTATCTAGTCATCTGTCAATGGACACACTTAGGTTGTCATGGCTATTGTGTGGCAGTGGGCCCTAGACAAAGGCTTTCCCAGACCATGTGGTCACTAAGGATTTTGTGCGGGCTTCAGACAAAGACATTCCTGGACTGTATGGTCAGCAATACTTCCGCGTTTAACATTTCCGAATTCCTACCTCACCTGGGAGCCAGGCAGGAAATGGCACAAGGCTGCAGGTCCTAATAGGGAACCTTAGCTGCTAACCCAGAAACCTCAGGGTATATAGCCCCGAGTCCCGCCCGGGTCGGGGCTCAGCCTCTGAATGTGAATCCGCTGAGCCAGCGCTTGCATTAGTAAAAGTTGCTTCCCACGCCTTGGTGTCCTGTCTCTTTGTCTGGGTTCCCCACAACAATTGTTGTACTTCAATGAATGTGGGGGTGTAGTTATCTTTTTTAGATGGTCATTTCGTTTCTACCAGATGTATACTCAGAAGTGGGATTGTTAGATCATATGGTAGCTCTATTTTTAATTTTTAGAGGAATCTCCATACTGTTTTCCATAGTGGCTGCACCAATTTGCAGTCCCACCAACAGTGCACAAGAGTTTCTTTTTCTCCACATCCTCACCAACACTTGTTGCCTCTTCACCTTTTAATAAAAGCTAGTCTAACAGGTGTGAGGTGATATGCACTGTGGGTCTGATTTGCAGTTCCCTGCTGATTAGTGAGGTTGAGCAGCTTTACATATACCTGTTAGCCATCTGTATGTTTTATTTGGAGAGCTGTTTATTCACATCCTCTGCCCATTTAAAAATCAGATTATTTGGATTTTTTTTTTACTATTGAATTGTATGAGTTCCTTATATATTTTGTATATTGACTTGTTATCTGATAGATGAGTTGTAAATATTTTCTCCCATTCAGTAGCTCGCCATTTCATTTTGTTGATAGTTGCTTTTGCTGCACAAAAGTTTTTTAGTTTGATATAGTTTGAATTGTTCATTTTTGCTATTGTTGCTTGTGCTTTTGGTGTAATATCTAAAAGATGGTTTCCAAGACCAATGTCAAGGAGCTTTTCCCCTATGTTTACTTTTTTAGGAGTTTTGCACTTTCAGACCTTACATTGAGGTCTTTAATTAATTTTGAATTAATTATTTTGTGAGTGGTGTAAGATAGGGATCCAATTTTATTCTTTTGCATATAAATATCTAGTTTTCCCAATACTTCATTAAAAATAATATATTTTCCCATTGAATATTCTTGATGCCCTTCTCAAATACTAGTTGACTATATATGCATGGTTTTATTTCTGGGCTCTCTATTCTATCCAGCTAGTCTATATGTGTCTGTTTTTATGCCAATACCATGCTATTTTTTAATGCATAGTAGAGTTTGAAATCAGGAAGTGTGATGTCTCTAGCTTTGTTTTGTTTTTTTTTTCCTCAAGATTGCTTTGGCTTGGGCCGGCCGAGTGGCGCGATGGTTAAGAACTCGCTTGGGATGCCAGAGGGCCCCGGTTCGGATCCCACATATGAGGGCCAGTGACACTGCCCTCC
>NW_017732113.1:569119-581424 GCF_001890085.2 Hipposideros armiger | reverse complement strand
AGCCGTGAGCTGCCAACAGGTGGCGGGATGGCTCAGCTAAAAAAAAAAAAAAAAAAAACAACCAAAAAAAAAACAACCCAAGGTCTCTGAAGGCAAATGACCTTAATTTATAATCCTGGTTTAGCTTTTTACTATGTGTATAATAGTGAAAAGTAACAACTCAAGTTGCCTCAGTTTTCTCATTTAAATCTGATGATGACAATAGTATCTAGAGTGTGTGTATGTGTCTATCACAGTGGCCAAAACATAGTATGTGTTAAATGTGTTAGCTGATGTAATTAGCAGCTATAGTTCCACCTGTTATTATTTCATGTGGTTTTTACCAAGATAAGTAAGCACCTTCAAGAAATGTTGGTAAAAATACATATGTCAAAATAGAGTGTTCTCTATTAGTTTAATCCTTTTGATCTTGTCCATGCCAACGTGATCTTTCACCCCACAGCTTAATTTTTTTCAAGCAGGAGTATTCATATCAGCCCCAGAAACTCAATAATTTGAGTAGGTAATGTTTTCTCTTATTGGTTTATTTAAATGTCAAAATAGTCTTTGCACTGAATTCCAGCCCAGAGGGAAATAAAAGCCTAAAACTTGTTAAATTAATACAAATACACCAGAACCAGGCTGCTGGGAATCACTGCTGCACAGTTTCAGCAAATTTCCTTACAATAAAAGCAACATCTAAATTACTATCCTTTTACTTATTGTATCACCTTAGAGAACACATGGCTATGTGGCTATTCCTATTACTATGCCCCCTACTATACATCAAATACTATACAAGGCGTTTGATCTGAATTAGCTGATCCTACCAAAAGCTTATGTGGTATGTGAGGTTCAGAGGAATCTAGCCAGTGGTCCAAGGTCATAGAGCTAATAAGTGGTAGCCAGGATCAGGACAAGAGTCTGTTTCTGTCTTCAATATCCCCCTGCCCCCACCTCATGAAACGCTACTAACTTCCATAGGATGAAATATTCCCAAGATGATTTTTTGTAATTTTTATTTGGTGGTAAAATACACATAACATAAAATTTACCATTAGTGACATTTAGAAAATTTACAATGTAATGCAGCCACCACTACATCTAGTTCAAGAACATTTTCATCACTCCAAAAGGAAATCTGGTACTCATTAAGCAGTCACTCTCCATCCCCCATCTCCCCAGCCACTGATAACTACTTATCTTTCTTCTGTTATTATGAATGTCCCTATTCTGAATGTTTATGGATATTTTATAGAAATGGAATAATACAATTATTTAATGGCCTTTTATATTAGAATTTATTTCACATATAGAAATCATATGACCAAATTATTAAAATATTAGTTTATAACAGAAATTTTTAGATATCTTAATAAAATAATTTTGATGTTGGGACCTTTGCTTAATTTACTTCATAAAAGTTGTTTCCAAAAGAGCATAGGATTTGGAACAAAGAAGCTTGAATCTAGGAACTATGGTAATTATTTGTTGACTTTGTGATTCTGGGGAAATAATTCAAGATGACATTCTGGGTCTCCAGAGCAGTCAGGCTACATCACCTTGAGGTCCATTTAGAATGCTCCTCCCTAATGGGCTATGCTTTTGGAACAAGTTTTAACTCAGGTAGAATTAACTGGGTAGCACTATCTATACTGTCCTGAGGGTCAGAAATAGTTCTATTAATAATATTGAAAGTAAAAACAAAGAGGTGGTTAATTGCATAGTATGATTTGAAGGTTGTTATAAGACCTAGTGCCACCTCAAATGTATTCCCTGTCAGGTGGTCCACTGTATCCAAAAAATCTGACTATTTGAATGTTTGTATCATAGCACCAGGTCTACAATTAAGTTCTGCCTTTCCCAGGAGGAATCAGCGTGAGTCTCCTGCCTGACTGCCAAGTATCTCTGTCTATGTATCAGCTTCCCATCACTCTGATCTCCTCCCTCTGGTTTTCTGTCTTTGTTTATTCTCGCTGGTGCCACAGAGACCACAGCAAAGCCCTAAGTGCCTGGACAGTGCACCTGCACCCGGTTGTAATCTATGGCCCACCACCTACAAGCTAGGTGACTGAGCAAGTCTCCTACCTTACCTCTCTGAACTTCTGCATCCTCACTTGTACAATGAAAAGGAGATTTTGTTGTCACACAGATCTGGAAAGTATAATTCATCTTACAAAGATGTACATCAAAATGGTCAGTGCAATAGGGTTTTTTGTTGTTGTTGATACATTCTCTTTTTTTCTTAGTTTCAGGTATACAAAACAACAGAGTGATTAGAGAGTTATATACCTCATAAAGTGATAACCTTAATAAGTCTTGGTGTTTAAACCTACGTGCAGGCAAGATTGACTGGGTTGGAAAGTAGCTTGTGTATTATATCCTACAAAAAGTGTTGGAGAGTGTGAATAAGGAAAATGAAATGAATAGAATGTAATAAGAGATAACATTCATAACATGTGTAAGAGATAAGAACTACTATCTGCAGTAATAATGAGAAAACCAAAGCATAGGAGAGGCTAATGGGTCTATGGTCAGTCAATGACAGGGCTATGATTTGAACCAAAGCCACTTAGCTCCAAACTCTGTGTTATCAAACACTTGGCTGTATTTTCTGAACAATTCATCTAGAAAAGTATTTAAATATGGTTTATGTTATTGATGGTGGTAAAACTAGGTCCAATGGGGGTCAATAAGAGGGTCAATTTTTGAATGTTCTAACATTGCTAACAATGAAACTATGACACCCCATGAAGAAATAAATTCTGAAGCAATAAAGGTGTTCAAGCAGATTGGAATGTACAATAGCATTTGGGGACTGCAGTAAAAGGGTCCCTGTACTGAATATTACACATAAGGTTTGATGAGCCCAATGTTTCTTCTTAAGGTTCCATAAGTACAGACTTCAATATTCTGGAATAGGTCTGCCATGTTCTGCAGGACGCCAGTGAGTACAACTCTTGCTGGGTCGCTCATGCACGTCAATTCTGATCTTCAACAGAGTCCTGAAAATGGCTGCTGTTATCTCCATCTTACAGAGGGAGACACTGGGCTCAGATACATGTATAGTTAGTAGAGGATGGATATCACCTCAAACTTTCTAATATCAAAGCTGATGTTTTTTAAAAACCATTTTTGAGTAATATTGAATTCCTCAACAACACCCTGAAAATGAATCATCTGTGCAGGAAGACTCGTCTGATTCATTCCTATCTATGTTCCCTTTAATTGTTGTAATATTAATGTAGATGAAAAGGGTGATAGCATTCATGATTATAATTTGAATACCACCTGGATTGGCTTTTGTTGCTGTTTGGAAATGGGTCAGGGTTTTACATGGAATATTTAAATTGAAATGTCATTTCCAATACTTAATAGAATGCAATTAGGATTTTATTGATTAATTAGTGTCTACATGAAGCATTCTATTTTTCTAAAGGCCAGTAATGTGCCTGACTGTTTCTTAAATGTTAACATATTCAGATAATTATAACTGCATCATACTTGCTACTTACACTGCTTGAGTTATTCGCTATTACCAAGGTTGCAGATTCAAGTAAAGCAATCTTTTAAAGTAAAACTGATCTTTAAATAACCTAAAATAATTGTTATAGAAAATATTTCTTAAACCCCCATTAATTTATGCCTACAAACATGTTAGCACCTTCCTACACAGAAGCTCATTTGCAAATGTTTTAAAGGTTATAGAGATGGAATGGATAAAAAGGGAGACCCTACAGCCTATGGAGATCCTTAAAACATTGCAATGTTTCAAGGTCAAATGTATTGTTTAAATAATTTCAAATTTCAGTATAGCAATGACAGTATAACAGCATGAATGAGAAACACAAGTTTAAAATTCAGACCAAGTATATTCAACAAGTGGTGTTGGGTAAAATCCTGCCTCAAATGTCACTTAATAACTGGTCTCACCATCTGTTTCTCTGAAAGAAGAAGACCTTAGACTGGAAGATACTCAGGCACTCAATGCTTGAAGAAAAGTGATCAACTGGAAGAAATTAGGAATAGGCAAAATATGTTGAGCATGTTGTGTTTGTTGGGCCAATGCCTATATACACTGGGCCACTGCTTCCATCTTGAATGGAAAGAGAAGCAAAAAACAGGTATGTCCCATTACGGAGCAAATTAAAACAATGATGTATCTGTGACTCACATAGGTCTCAAATGTACTCTGAAGGGAAGTAAATTACTGATGATTTAGAAATGTTTTTAAATTAAAGTTTGTTGGGGTGACAATTGTTAAGTAAAGTTATACAGGTTTCAGGTGTACAATTCTGTCATACATCATCTATATATCACATTGTGTGTTCACCTCCCAGAGTCAGTTCTCCTTCCATCAAAATATATTTGACCCCCTTTACCTTCATCTACCATCCTCTGCCCCCTTACCCTCTGGTAACCATTAAACTATTGTCTGTGTCTATGAGTTTGTCTTGTTTGTTTGTTGTTTTTCTAGTTGCCTTCAAAATAAATATTAAGCTTTTATTATGAAAAAATATTTGCAGGCCAGCCAGGTGGCTCAGTTGGTTAGAGCATGAGCTCTGAGCAGCAGGGTCACCCGTTTGATTCTCACATGGGCCAGTGAGCTGTGCCCTAGCTGAGCTGCCAATGGGTAGCCAGATGGCTCAGCTGGTGAGAGAGCGTGCTCTTAACAACAAGGTTTCCAGTTTAACTCACGCATGAGATGGTGGGCACAGACCCCTTCACCTCCTCCCACTCCCCGCTCTCCCCACCCCCATAACTAGATTGAAAGTGGCTGCTGGACTTGGAGTTGAGCTGCACCCTCCACAACTAAGATTGAAGGACAACTTGACTTGGAGCTGATGGGTCCTGGAAAAATACAATGTTTCCTTCCCCAATTCCCCAATTCCCCAATAAAATCTTTAAAAAAAATTGCAATTGCACACATGTGTGGAAATTAACATTCTCTGTTGTCTATGTTCTAGACACTGTGCCATTTACTATTCAAAATTTACAATAATCTCATAAGGTAGTATAGTTATACTCATCTTACATACCAAGATGATAAATAACTTTGACAGGGTTACGTAACTTGCCTGAAATTATTCAAATGTGTTTGCACTGCAAAGATTGGCCTTATTAGAACTATCTGATGATGATAATACTAGTAATAACAACAATAAACGTCTTGGGTCATGTATTTCCAGTTGCAACTGAATATTTGAGGGTGGGACCAAAGCATGGACAGTGTATTAGTCAGGGTTCTCCAGAGAAACAAAACCATTCAGATGACTTTGACCCACCCCAAAGACAAAGATTCCTGTTATATAAAAGATTCCTGTATGTATGTTTCCTGTATGTATATGAAATGTTGCTGTATATACATGGTCTAACAATTAAGTTTGCAAACTTTCCACTGTGTAAGTACAGTAATGTAAGATTTCTGTACATATATATGTATATATGTAAGATTCTTTCATATATCTATCCAGTGTATAAATATATGTGTACATACACACACAAAGGGATTTATCAATAATTGGCTCGCACAATTATGAAGGTTGACAAGTCCCAAAATCTGCACTCAGCAATCTGGAGACTCAGAGAGCCACTGATCTAAGTTCCAGTCTGAAAGCTAGCAGGCTGCAGACCCAAGGAGAGCGAAATTTCCATTTGTGTCAGAAGGCAGGAAAAGAGCATGATGTCCCCGCTCAAAGCAGTCAGGGAGGAGGAGTTCCCTTTTACTCCTGGGAGTGTCAGTCAGCCTCTGGGTTCTATTCTGGAACTGAATAGAATAATAAACTGACTGGAGGAGGCCCCCACATTAGGGGGCAATCTGCTTTACTCAGCCTACTAATTCAAATGTTAATCTCCTCCAGAAACACCCTCACAGACCCAGAACACCCAGAACAATGTTTGACCAAGTATCTGGGGACCCTGTGACCCAATCAAGTTGTCACATAAAATTAACGATCACATGCAGTTTTGTTGATTTCCCCAGGTAATTTAGCTGTAAAAAGGCCTAAAAATTCTGGAATATCCCTACCATTGTATTTAGTAATTCTTAAATTTGGTTGTATATTGAAATAATTTAGAGAGCTTCAAAAATTACTAATGCCTGGGTCCACCCCTATAAATTCTGATTTAATTGATCTGATTCAAATGTGCAGTTAGGGGTGAGACTTAGGCTAGAGGCCTTGTTCTGAAATGTGGCCAGTGACTTGTGTTCCCAGACACCCGGCAGTGTGGTCTTTCTGCCTTTCTCAGGTGGTATGGTATTGCTCAACTCACACTGAGAAGTGGCCAGGGATCAAATTACATGCCAAGATTTTAACTTTTAAATGTCTGTATACAAAGAGATTCCTGATTTATCTTGTGGCTGTCTCCATCCAACTGCTGGTGGAAAGAGCTTTTCCTAAGGGGATCAGGCCTGTTTCCCTTTTGCATAGATACAAGGACAATGTTCATCTTTGCCCTTGAAGCCAATACCTTGAGTCATCAGTGACATTGACACACTAGAAAATTGCTGCTCCAGAGAAATTCAGGAACGCAATCATTGTTTCTAAACTGCATTTCATAGGCTTTCCACATCAGCACACTTGCTGAATAGAGAAACTACACAGTGTCCTATGCGTGTACTGTTTGTACATTTTCAGCGACTGTGTTTGTGGCAGAGAGCCCTAGACAAAGGCTTTCCTGGACCACATGGCCACCAAGATTTCAGTGTTTAACATTTCCTAATTCCTACCTCACCCGGGAGCCAGTCAGGAACTAACACAATGCCGCATGTCCTAATAAGGAATCCTAGCTGCTAACCCGGAAACATCAGAGTCTGTAACTCCGAGTCTTGTCCAGATTGGGGCTCAGCCTCTGGATGTAAATCTGCTGAGCCTGTGCCGGCATTAACAAAAGTTGCTTCCTGAGCTTTGGTGTCCTGTCTCTCTGTCTGAGTTTCCCATAACATGTTGAGAGAGGATGTGTGTGGACATTGGGAGGAAAAGTGGATCCCATTTTTTCTCAAGCAATTTCAGCAGGAGAAACCATCAGTGTTTTGTGCATGGTATGTACTCAACAATTGTGCATTAATAGCATCAACTGCTGCTCTGGAGCATCTTCCATGTGACAACCATGGTCCAAGGCTACGAGTAGGAGCTGAGTGTGAGCTGGAGCTCTGCTCTCACAGGAACATAAAATGTTCATGTGTAACATATAGTGCAGCAGAGATCAGCTCCTGTGAAACAAGTAGAGAAAGGACACAGTAGCATATGAGAGCCACAAGGGTGCAGGAAAAAAGACACCAGTGAAAGGTGTTTTGGGGAACGGGCTGGATCTGGTGGTTTTTTTTTAGATTTCTTTTAATTGGGGAATTGGGGGATGGGAACAGCGCTGGGGAATTGGGGGAAGAGGCACAGGCAAGTTGCTGTCCTTTTGTTCTTCAGTCTAGTTGTGGAGGACGTTGCTTCACTGGCCCAAGTTGGCACCGTCATTGCACTCTTTCCTGGTGAAGCAGATCAGTCACCAGCTTCTGGACGGCTGCTCACTGTGGCTGCTGGCCACTCACGCTGGCTGCTGGCTACACATGGTAGCCCATGGCAACCCACTGCAGCAAGAGCTGCAGCCTATGCGGTCGCCAGCAACTCATGGCAGCCCAGCTCCAGGTTGAGCTGTTGTTCAGCATCTTAGCTGTAGAGAGCAGTGTCACTAGTCTTCATATGTGGGATCCGAACCAGGGCCCTCTGGTGTCCCAAGCCAGGTCTTAACCAACATGCCAGTTGGTCGGGCCAGGCTGGAGCTGTTTTAAAAGTAGAAATCAGGATATGCTATTGTTCCTGAATTATAATGTAATTATGTTGCAGTCAGAGCTTATATTATGAAATATTCCCATCGTTTTGTGGCTTGTTGAGATTTATTTTAAAGTCGCAACATGTAATCTACCTTAGTGGAGATTCCAGTGCAACTGAAATAAACTTACATTTGTCAAATGTAATGTTCTATAAAGGCTAATTATACCAACTTGGTAAACAACGTCATTCAAATCTTGTATATCCTTATTGTTTTCCTATTGTTTTTATTGGTTACTGAGATCTGGGCATTAAAAATAACCTAGAGTCCAGTGCCCTACCTTAAACCAATAAATCAGAATCACTAAAAGTGCACTCCTCCAAGTAATTTTAATGTGTCCGCAGGTTTCAGAACTAATGTTCTAGAGAAAAATGAAATCCTTGTTGATAGAAATGACTTGTATAATTAAGTTGGTTGCTTAAATGTGTACAAATAGAAATTTAAACTTTGCTTCTAGCTTACTTATAGTTCTTAGAGGAATATAAAAGCAAAACAAATATAAGAATTACACACGAAACCAATGTTCAAATTAGTAAAATTAATTTAATGTCTAATGGATTATGTTTTGCTAAAACAACATAGCCAGTGTTGGCTTCAACAGTGGAAAGATGTAGCCTCAGGTTCTGTTCCATATTTAATCTGTTTTTATATTTTGACTTCAATAATACTAATGCAGAGATCTCCTTTCCTATAAGTACTTTGTACTAAATTGTATTAATAATAGCATTATTAGCTGGTTAAAAATGATCATTGTTCATTCTTAACCAAAGTTCTGCCAGCAAGCAATTCTTGCATGATAATATTAATGAATGCTGAGTTCAAATCTTAGTTCTTGATCTTCTTTCTAGATAATGACAGATTTATAATTTTCTCTTATTGGTTTGTAGCAAAACAAAAGTGTTCTTAATCAAAACCAAAAACACCACATATGCTGTCTCCACTGGGAGATTCAGCTTGAGGTGGATTCGGCTCCTTGCTCCCCATCTGTCTGTTCTTTGCTGTTAAATGCATGACCAATGTGTTGTCTGCCTAAAACTTCCAGAATACTAAAACTCCAAAATGGAGTTCTGAAGCTGGTGCTCAGAAGTCGTATGACACTCATATCTGTGTTTGTTGACTCCTGCCATTTCAAAAATCTCATTACTTGAGTCAGATTTATAGTTTCTACAGAACTGGAAGTCTGTCACTCAAAATGGTCCCTAATCACACAACCATTGTACAGTCAGGCAAGAGATAATACTTAAAAACAAGGATGGTGACCTTACTGGATGTCAGGCAATGAAGCTGTCCAGGCTCACATGCCAATGGCAAATTCTGTGCCACTGTGCCTGTGTATTCTGTGTATTCTGTGCAAATGTGCCAAGCATTTGAACAGGCTTTCCAGGTAGTACATACATCACTTAATAACTCTGTAAAATTGTCTGGTCTAGTTGAAGATAAGGTCAAGATTATAGTTATTAAAATTTGGCTTAATACAATTATTTATGGAATGAAGAACATAAAATTACTTGTTGCTTAGTTATGACTGTATTTTCTAGTAGTAAACCTTTGCTTCTGAAACTAGTGCTTGAAGTCCTCCTGACAGCTGGCAGAAAGGAAAGATGGATAAAGTGGGGGAGGTCAAGGGTAGGCTACGCCTGCAGCATGGGCTGAAATCCCAAGTATGAACTAGAATCTCCATCAGTTCTTGCCTCTTACCTTGGTGATATGGATGTCCCTCAGAAGCCCAGACCCTTCATCATGGAGCTAAGCTGTAAACATGTAGCCAAGATGTCACCAAGTAAAAGTAGGATCTTAAGAACTGAGCAGGCCTTAGAATCTTGGGTCAGCATTTTGATCATAAAGTGGTCATTAAATGATCCTGAATATTGTAGTATGCTTTTTATATTACTACTAAAACAAAAACAAAGGCATCAGAACTACTGTGTATTTTGAGTTGTCATAGAAATTTCAGATGCTAGTTTGAAAAGCAATTGCTTTACACCATCAATACTACATTAATTCAGACAATAAACCCAATAAGCAACTCCAGGGTTCTGCTGTATGCTGGGTAAACCTGGAACTACAAAATTAAATCCTATGCCATGTTCATAAGGAGCCCCCATCATTTAAGATAAACATTCATGTGTTACCAGAAAATCCTATAGTCAAGCGACATCACAGGATTCAGAGTTTTGGAGAAGCATTGTAATTTCTGATGCATTTTTGAAGAAACAAATGAGCGTGTCCATCTATCTTCCTTTACTCATCTGCCACTACAGTCCAAGAAGAGAGCAACTTGAATTCATTGCCACTCAGTGTTGTTTGCATGATATATATCCACTCTGCAATTCTCCTTATGTTTCATTAACTATTGTCAGGGGCAATTTGTTCATCCTCTTGCTTAAAACTGGAAAATGGGGCCTGGCATTTTAGTAGCTTCTGGTAGATTTGCTAGTGAATAGTTAAATGTAAATAGGCCCTTTATGTTTTGTACATGCATGCTCTCATCTCTGTTTGGCATTGATGACGTCTGACACTTGTACTATTTCTACAAGAGTCACTGAGTTCCTGTAGACTTGCCAAAGTAGGTTTTAATGTGGCAGGCTGCTTTCATCCTCTATTAGAAATCTGCCAGCTGGTCATGCTCATGTGAGAAGGACTGTCCTTTGGTGTCTGAGCAGGGACATGGGGTAAAGGACAGCACAGGACCAAATAGAAAGGCTTCCTTTCTTTCTCCAAAGCACCCTGTGTTGAGATTTCTTATTGTACTCACCACTCTGTAGCATAATTATCTTCAGTACTGAGTGCAGAGCCTAACACAAGGGTAGTGTTAAAACAAAAGCACCAATCCCAGTCAAAGAAACAAAAACAAAGTACAATAAGACTAATGGATTCCTTTTGGTACTGAATACAACAGAAAATGTGTGCCAGAAGGAGGCATACTGGGAGGATGGGGTTCAGGTAGAACAAAGTTCCTATTAGATAGAGAGGTAGTGAACACAGGGCTGATGCTGGGAGTTGAGTCAACATTCCAGGTTGAGCTGCCAGGCCCCAGTGGGGGAGATAATAGCACCAGCTGCCAAGACATCGATGTGACTCTTATGGGCCCTGAAGCCTGCAGAGCACATTGTCTGGTGTTTATTTCTGTGCCACTAAGAGGGCAGGTGTAAGTCTCTACCTTGGGAATGAAGAAACTTAGATCAGCTTGTGTATGACTGATTATATACTGAAATGACTCACCTCAAAAGCCACACACACACTTACTGCTAAGGCTGGAATTCCCATCACCTTGAAACACTGAGACAGAGATGACTGGCAGCCTTGAGTTGGGAACAGAGGGCTGGTAGATGTCATTAGAGACCCACAATTGGGGAAGGCATGATCAGCTGCAAGAAGGTTTAAGTTTAAATGGCCCCTCTGGCTCTTAGATTAAAAACATAACAAATGAAACTCTCATGGGAAAACAAAACAACAACATAACCAAGGCGTGGAAAGAGGAATTTATGAAAGGTGAGGCAAGACACTGGTCATGGTGCCAGCAGGAAGGATGCCTGGTTAAGGTTTCCTGACCCAAGTCCACATCATCTCAGGCAATGAAGTGATCGAGCCCTTGGTCTGCACTGACACAGCCAGCACAAGTCTCTATTAGAAAGCATCAGCTGACAGCAGTGATGTGCAGGTCTGGGGCTGGGGTGGGATAAGGTGAGAGGGCTGGTGAGACGCATGCGACCTGAGTCACGTGAGCCAGGATGCAGCATGGGGCCTCTGCACAGAGTTATATTTCTCCTGCTGTCAGTCCACCAGAGAAGGATCACTGTCCCAGCGCTAAGGTTTGGTGGGGGAGAGTATCAGCTTTGAAAAGCACAATCTGGTGCTAACTGCTCCTCTAAATTGTGCTGACTGCCAAATCAGAAATCAGATGGGTGGGCCTTTTCATGAGCATTTTTCTGCCAGGTTGTCCCGCAGACTCCCACTAGCTTCAATTCCCCAGATATGGTCTGACACACTCCATGAAACCACATTTATTTCTCCCTGGGGCTCTCAAGTATTCTGCGACTTACTACACACCTAGGTGACCTCTAACTTCTGCTTCCAGAGGCAGATTGCATGGGGTAGCATCAGCTGGGCAGGGGAACTTACCAATTCAATTCTCCCCAATGTCTGTTTAGCCAAACAACTTAGTCAAATAAATGTCAGTGTTCCATGAAACAATAGTGTCCCAGAAGCTCAACTGACCCTCTCCACCCTGACCAGGTTCCATGTTTTGAAGTTTTTCCTGAACATGGCTGACTGTCCCTGGAATTGTCAGTAGAAGCCTATCCTCATTTTGGCTCAGGACCATGCTAAGACTGGCATGTGAGCACTTGCTACCCTCAGCCTTCACTCTGCACAAACACCTAGAGGAGGACAATTTGAGAAGGAGGGAACTAGCAGTTACCACGTTCTAACTGCATGCCAGGCTCTGTGTTTAATGCCATCTTCCTTCCTTCCTTCCTTCCTTCCTTCCTTCCTTCCTTCCT
>NW_017732113.1:534101-569087 GCF_001890085.2 Hipposideros armiger | reverse complement strand
TCTTCTTCTTCTTCTTCTTCTTCTTCTTCTTCTTCTTCTTCTTCTTCTTCTTCTTCTTCTTTCTAATTCTTCTTCCTCATCACTACATCATCTATCTACCTACTTACCTATATGTTATCTACCTATCATCTATCTAATTTAAATACCCTTTCATTACTTTGAACTATTTGGACACTGCTTAGGGTGCAAGCAGAAAATAACTACTTTTTCCTCTCTGTCCCATATTTAAAAGTATTAAATGTACTTTCTCATCCTTTGAATTACATTTTTGACAATTCTTATAACTCGGTAAGTTAATCTTATTAAAGGAAGACATTGTGAGATGGTTTCATAGCTAATTAAAATATTCAGTCTAATATAATAATCATCATTCTGAAGTTCATATAAATTTGAACCTTATTCCTTTCTCAGTTCAGGACTTCTGAGAGATTGGACTCTACATTGAAGAAGAGTGTCATTCCTTTTGTTTCTCAGCTCCCTCTTGCAATTTAGATGAAAGGATTTAGGGGTAGGAGGGAGGAGAAAACCAGAGACAGAGGTAAGTTTGGCCACAACTTTCCATTGGTTTTGGTGGATGCTTACAGCTGATTATTTTTGTTGTATGCTGCTTCAGGAGGTCTTCAGATATTTCCCAATTGCTAGTATCTTTTGCGTGTAGATTCCTCAAATCAAGCAATGCCTCCTCCATCTGCCCACCCATCACTTTCTCTCAGCCTTTAGTTCTGGTGGTTCATCCCACTCATGAGGTTATCTCATCTCCATTTGCTAACTTAAGGCCTCATATAAGCCCTTTTCTGCTCGATTTCTCATAACATCCCAGTAAGCATGACACCATTTGAAGTCCCATTTTCTAATTGAGGAAACTAAAGTTGCAGTAGGTCAAGTAGCTTGTCCAAGTTCACACAGATGAATGGCACTGTGACTCCCAAACTCCAGTCTGCATAAGCCTGCGGTTTTCATTCTTAACTATGTGCTTCCTTTCCTTCTATTCATAGCCAGCCTACTGTCCTAAACTCTTGTGTTTAGCAATTATGCAAAAAAACTGAAAGTTGATAAATAGTTGAAAGATCTCAAAGAAGAACGTTCTAATACAGGAACCACAATTCTAGAACAGGTGAAACACACACAAAAAGACAACAGAAATAAAACTGCTGGAAAAAATTAATCATATCATTCCAACCAGCTGGACTTTGAATGATAACATACCCCAACCAAATTTCTAGGCCTTTTTTTTCTCTAGTCTTCAGTATGTTGATAACAAGTGGATGCCAGGCATGCTATAGACCTGTCATTAATATCACAATCACTCATGTGATATACTTTCTCTAAATGTTTGGAAGTTTCTTTTTTCCTTCCTCTTTCCTTCCCTCCCTCCTCCTATCTTTCTTTTACGTTTTAATAAAAGTTTAATTGAGATATAATTCACATACCATACAATTTATCTTTTTAAAGTATACAATTCAGTGGTTTTTAGTATATTCAGAGAGTTATGAAGCCACTACCACAAACAATTTTTGAACATTTTTATGACCTCAAAATGAAACCCAGTAGCTGTTAGCATGTATTTCCCATTGCTCCTTTCTCTTAGCAATTGGCAACAACTAATTAACTTTCTGTTTCTATGAATTTGTCTATTTTGAACATTTCATATAAATGAAATCATACAATATGTGACCTTTTGTGTCGGGCATCTTTCACTAAGCATTATTTCCAGCTTCATCCATGTCATAGCATGCCTAAGTACTTTATTCCTTTTTTTGCCAAGTAATGTTCCATTGAATGGATATAGCACATTTGTTTATTCATTCAGTTGTTGGACATGTAGGTTGTATCCAATTTTTGTCAATTATGAATATTGATGCTATGAACATTTATGTACAGGTTTTTATGAAAGCTCTGGAAATCAGATCCCCCCTCAGCCACCTACCAACCCCACCCCTCCCCACCCCCAATCCCGGGTTGTTGCTGCTGCTGTTTGTTGCTGTTTTTATTGTTCCTGGTTTGTTTAGAGACTTCTCTGAACAAATTCTGTAGACTCTGTGCTATTTGTTGTGTGTGTCCACTGAAGTTTCTGCTCTGTTAGCTTTGTGGTTAGCTAATAATAGTATGGAAATTCTTAAATGCATGGAAACAATAATTTTCCAAGTATTTCCCAAGAAACTCTGTGTGCATATTGAGGCATGGCTTCAACACCCAGCCTGACATTTGAGAACACTTATTTAGCCTTCATGTCATGCTTGCACAGAACCTCAAGGTCAGCTCAAGGTCAGAGTCTAGATCCTTCTAAGTCTTCTTTTCCTAGTATATGCAACACCCTGGGCATACAAATAACCCTACTGGATGGTGATGGTCTAGATGTGTGAGGCATCATGGTGTGATATGATTTGAATATCAAAGCATCGCATTGAGACTGGTTTTAATTTTTACTAGACGTGTCCTCTGAAGTAAGTAAGTTGACTTTTTATTATCAGGGGACTTCTGTATTCCAAGAAATATGTCAGAGGTTTTCAATGCCCCTATGGACGTCACATTCCTCAGATTTTCCTTTTAAGCTCTTTTTGATTAGCCTGTTGTTTGACCTAACTATAACCCACTGCCTTAGCCAAGTGCAGAGTTAAATTTCCTCTGATTGTTTATGACAAATACCTTTGGAAAAGATTTTGCAGCACTGGATGAACTCTGAGTCAGGTCAAATAAAGACAACCTTGAAAGAAGGATCTTCTAGTGACCTACCAGATAGATTAAATGATGACAACTCTCTGGGAATTTGAAGGAGCTTCAACACCATTCTGCCTCCTAGAGGGGTGCCTGCCAAGCTGCTGGTTTTCACTGTGATTTCAGGTGATAGTTTTTCGAGACTACTGTGGAGCTAGAGAGGGATGGATAGAAATAGGACAAGTGAGAACACCACAAAGCTCACTGTGTTGACTGAGATTCAGCTGTTACCTCAAATAAATTGCATTGCCACACCCTTTGGTTAATTTCCAGAGTTGATCCTCACAATTTCTGTTAGTTTTCTTATTGATTTTTTGGAAGAAATAATTTGCAGAGGTCTTTATTTCACAATTTGTGATGATGTCTAAGTTTGCAGTTTGAAAAATAAACTGGGGTCAGGGAGAAACCGTGATTCCAGACTGAGGAGAAAAAAATGGGAGTAGAAAGAAAATCCTTTACAATTCTCATTAAGGAAAACTGTGTTGTCTAAACCTGTGCTGTCCCATAGAGTAGCCACTAGTCAAATGTGTTTATTTAAATTTAAATTAATGAAAATTCAATAAATTTAATATTAAATTTCTCATTCACATTTCCAAAACATCAAGAGTTATAGTCACATAAAGCTCATGGCTACCATTTAGAAAAGTACAGATATACAATATTTCCGTTATCAAAAAAGGTATTTTGCAAAGTGCTGGTCTAGTGTGTATGTGACATATCGTTGTGTGTGTTATGTGATTTGACTATCAAGACATGAGATTGAGATTGTTTTTAATATTTACCAGCTATTTCACATAGAGCAACTGTGTTACTTTCTTAGTACCAATGATTTTTTAAACAGCATGATGTGTAATTATTTAGTCAAGAAAACACATATAGAAGCATCTTGGCTCAGATTCTCATACATGGTAGGCACTCAATAAATGTTGCCTCCATTCTTCTCTATGTACATACACTTATCATGCTTACTTTCTCTTGCAATATTTGCAAAGAAAACTATTTTCTATTCTAGATACTATGGAATATTATTCTCTCCATGCAAGCAGGTGCTGTTAGGTAGCAGAGAGAAAATATGGATGGACAACAACATTTAGAGATAGAGAGTGGATGACTTTTCCTTCGTAGTCCATTTATTTATTTGTAGAGGGTAAAGCTGGACCTCAGTGAGGGTTCCCCCCATTGTTATTTTCAGCCATTATAATTTGAGAAGGAATCATAGAATAGGAAAAGCCAAGTCTTTTGATGACCTAGCTCCACCTTTGGTTAGAAACACTCTCGATTCTGTAGCACTACCCTCTCCTCATAAGTAAACCTCATTACTCCCAACTAGTTTCTGATGACAGTCTGCAAACCTGTTTCCATGTACAAAGACCCTTTCTATAGGTAAATAATGTTTTCTCTTTTATACTCAGGCATGCATCTTTAATTTAAAATTCCAATTTAACAAAATGAAAATCCTGGCTACTAGAACATTTTTTATAACTCTCATTTATTAAGAAAAAAGAGATGCATCTGCCTCATTGCTAAAAAAATATTATTTCATTACAATATTTTTTCTTAAAATATTTACATTAGAAGAAATACAGCCAGACACTAAAAGCCATAGGTTCTTTACTGGTTCACCATAATGGCCATTTCATGTTTGAAGAAAAATGAATATTCATGATGGGTTAATTACCAGGATTTATTACGAAAGAACAAGGCTTCAATAGTGATACAACTTTTCTATTAGGCTAGAATTGCACAGTGGAGGGTGGACCTTGACTTTTCCAGGAACCAAAATCTTGAAGGATGTAGTGATAATGTGGAACTCTCCACCATCTTTAGAAAAAATAAAAGAAGCCATACTTATGGCAGCTTCTTATAAAACCAAAAGCTCTTAATTGAAGTTTCTTTTAAAAAATTTTTGGATACTGCAAAGACTGATAAAAACTGCACATTTTTTCCTAAAGGAAATAATATGTAGAAACTTTTTTACGGAAATAAAATTATTTTTAGAACTCTGGAAACCTGCTACATTGTTGTTTTATTACTTAATAAATGATGACTTAAACAACTGTCCTGACTGATTATGAGATATTTAACATTTCAAAGGACTTTCTTGACCATTATCTTTGTTTTTTCATAACACTTTGAAAGAGGATTAAAATTTCTAATAGTTATCTATTTTTAACAAATATAGAGACTGTCAAGCAATCACCAAGTGCTTGACCTGAGATTAAGAGGCAGTTTTCCTGCCTTATAGTTAAGGAAAGGTGAGTTAGCATTTAATTATGATCTTAATCTTAATTATTGGTCTTAAAAGTAACAGTGATTGCTGTTCATCTAACAGACGTTGTATGATGAATGGGGTGCTGTTTTATGATTTCAAAGCAACCGAAGGGTACAGGGAAAGGCCAAGGGGCAATCAGATAAAAGAGCAAACAAAATAACTCAGGAGAGGTGTGACTGGGTCTGTCACAAGGGAAGCATCATGCTTTGAATCTGTGCTGGTACACATGAAACTCACATCTCCTTGTCTTTATAGAATTCAAAATGAGAAGAAAAACTGATGATAAGAAATAATGGAGGAAAGAAGGACCAGATAGAAATTTTGCTGAGCAAATTTCAGTTAGAATTGGGGTAGTCATTAGGGATTCCCCATTTTATTCATGGGACTTTGTATTCAAAGTTTATTGGTCAACATTTTCCCTTGTGTTCTCTAGAATTAGGCATAAATACAATTCTATATGATTGGACATTTACTTGGTTTTAAAAATAAAAGCCTTTTGATGATAACACTCTTTGTTTTGAAAACTTTGACACCTTTTCAACCATGTAGTTTGCAAAATTTATGGACTTTTGGTGTTACTCTGATTCACTGATGGTGGATTTAGCATGTAATTCAGTGGTAACCCTGGTACAGGATGCAGAACGAAACTTAGACCTAACTTAGAACACATGGTTATGGTAGATGCTATAGCCACATGTTACTGAGAAATCACATGAAACATATATGATGAGACATTTGTGGCTAAACTGGGACAGAAGTCAGACTCCTTTCTTGATGATGCTATTACCAACCCCCACCATGTTTTTAGAAATATATGCTACTATGGAGAGAGAAATAAGACCCATACCAGGAGGGTTATTATGAAAGTTTGTAAAAGAATGCATTTTTGGAACTTCTGAAAGTCTTGATCAAAAATATACCCCTTTAAGTTGAGTTTCTGACATCCAGATTAATTTCTGTGTTTTTTACATCCTTGTTCCTGAGAGTGTTTTTCAGAATCTGCATTATTGCCATAAATCAGGAGGTTGTTAGAAATGCAGAATGTCAGGCCTCCCTCTAGACCTACTATTAATATCTCAGAAAATGTGTCTTGAAATGACCTCCAGGTCCTTTGCAAAGCACATTTTACAAACACTGATCTTTTCCTCAGCACTGCTAGGATCATAGTTACTCAGTAGGGAGTCAGCCCTCATATCCAGGCATGAATAGATTGGAAAAAGTTTTCATTGGCGAAGGAGAAATTATGGTTTCCAGATGACTCTGGAGAGGTTATCTTGTAAGTCTTCATGATAAAATGTATTTTGGAAGTGAATAACAGCCTCAGGGAAGAAGAAAACTTCACATTCCAGTGAAGACACATTTACAGTAGGTCTTAAGTGAGAATTAAATTCATTAACTTTAGTGAAAGTCTAAGAAAGTTGTGGGGTTTCAGGGTTGGTACAGAGAAGTAGAATGCTGTTTAAGATTTTCCACTTGGGCTAGGGAAACATCCCTGGGATAACATCCATTCATGTGCCCAAGAGTTGGCCCAAGAGTTCTTTACATCTATATAGGTACAATGTTTGAAATAAAAACAAAAAACATTTTCCATTTTTCATGTGTTTTATTTCAGATATGATCAAGATATTGAAAAATTATAATAGCAATTTTGTTTGGAGCTGCCAATACAGCCACTGTATTCTTATTTCATCATATTTTGTATGCAACTAATGATTGAATTATGATTGACAAGTCTACCTGCCTGGTTTACTGCAAGTTCCATGAGTTTATGGTCTCTGTTGGTTGTGTTAAGCACTACATTTCCAGGAGAGTTTTGGAACCCGGATGGAATTGGTATTTGTTGATGTACAGGGGATAAGTGATTCTTATGCAGGATGAAGAATAGTACGGTGGAAGCTGAGCAGGGACTTGAGAACATACAGGGAGGACCTAACAATTATCTGAGGAATGAATAAGACAAGTGAGGGAACAAACAGTGCACTTCAAGAAAGGGGTTAAGTGGAGGTGGCTGAAATAGAGAGGAGTGAAGAGACGGTGATGGGAAAGAATCAGTAGGAGACTGGTTTCAGCTTACATGGTGGAGACAGAGAGAAGAGGGAGGTCTCTCTTGCTGGCACTGTTTAAGGGCAAAATAAAATTTTAAATTCTGCAAACCAAGGATAGTGTAAAAAAAAAAGACAGAGGCATGCTCTGCCTATATTACCAGACATACAATATATATAATGTGTTTAATTATTGCACTGACATACACAAAAAGTGATGGCCTATCAATGTACTCACTAAATGTGATTTGCAATAGTTTTGGTTATCATTTAATTACATTTTGCTTAAAATACTATTGAGCAAAGTCAATAACAGAATTGTGAGGGGAAAAAAGCCTTAAACAGGGTGAACAAATCACTTGGAAAGTGAATTAATTAACTGATTTCATGCAAAGAAATGCAGTATTAATTACTCTACATCACTACAGATTGTCTAGCACTGGTTACATTTATTTACCACTATTAACAGTTTTAATTACTAAAACAGAACACAATGAATTCTGAAAATGTTCTGCAGTAGCTACTACCATTTGTCATATCTAAAATTTTTTATCTGTCCATGGTTCTCTTCATTCAATCTGTGATCACATCACCTCGTTTTCAGGGTGGAAACATGAAAGCAAGGAGAGGCATGGAAAGAAGTCCTAGAGGCATCTGCTCAAAAGTAAGGATTTGAACTTCATTTGGATATACATATTTATAAAGAATCTACTATAAGGCAACATCAGAAGTTTGATTTGGTGGAAAGAGTACATGAGTTGGAATTGGGAGTGGGCCTAGATTTTGGGCTTGTTTCTGCCAATAAGAGGCCGTGAAGCCTAGGACCAGTAAATCCCATATGTGGGCATTAGTCTCCCCATTTGTAAAATGTTGTCATTTATTTAACAAGGAAATTTCTCAAATCCCTTCTTGTTCTGAGGTATTATGTTACTAATTATGGAAGATACATAGATTATTAATGCTATTTACATAATCATATAGCACTTTAAATTTATAAATATCTGAAACATTCCCTCACTTAAATTTTATATCAACGTTTTATCTAGAAAATTTCCCTTTCTAGTAAATTTTCCTTTTGGATAAAGGGTGCACACAAACATATAGTATTACTAATTTTTAGAGAACCAGAACACATTTAATGGTCATCATTTTCTGATTATAATTATAATTATAATTATAACTCTATTGACTTGGGCATAAATTGTTAGAGAAATATTTGATTTGAGATTCAAAACCCTTTAAACACCTTGAAACATGGTTGCTAGGAAGAGTTACAAAGATAAAAATATGGTTATAAAATATGTGTCCACTTTTGCAAGTTTTCAACCCTTTAAGGACAATGTTCTGGCTATCATGCTATTCTTTGGAGCAAATGACTTTTTAAAAACATCAGAAAGCATCATTATGATTTTTAAGGTTCTTGTAATCGCCCACCCACTCCTGATACTTCTCATGTTTCTGTATCACATACAAAGCTCAAGTTTCTCCACCACTGTATTTCTGATTACTGTGTACTATAAATTTGTTGTTGCAATTATAAGCTTGATATTGCTATACCTAGCTTAGTATAGGCATTCATAAATGTAAACTTCCATTACCCAAGATTTTGATATGCTCTTATTCCATATAATAGTATATCAATTCATGTTTTAATAATTAGTTTGCATGAAATTAATTAAAATGCAATTACCATTTCAATTAAATGCTTACTTTGTAATTTAAAAGGCAATTTCCTTTTATCTTAATATTCAGAAAAACATATTGATAATTGTAATCATCCAGCATTTACGTGTTATTAGTGTTATTAGTTTCTATACAAATCAGTTTTTGTTATTTTTTAAGATTTTATTAGGGAATTAGAGGAGGGGAACAGCATTGGGGAATCAGGGAAGGGGAACAGACAAATTGCTGTCCTTTTGTTTTCAGTCCAGTTGTGGAGGACGTCGCTTCACTGACCTATGTTGGCATTATCATTGCGTTCTTCCTGGGTGAGGGAGTTGCTCGCTGGCCATTGGGTAGCCACTCACAGCGGCTCATGGCAGCTCACGAAAGTGCACGCCCGCTGCCGGCCAGCTCCACTGCAGCCTATGCCGTCCCTGGCAATTCATAGCAGCCCAGCTCCAGGTCAAGCTGTTGTTCACCATCTTAGCTGTAGAGGGCACAGCGTCATTAGCCCTCATGTGGGATCCGAACTGGGGCCCTTTTGCTCAGAGCTGGTGTTCCAGGCCAACTCCTAACCAACTTGCCACTTGGCCGGCCCAAATCAGTTTTTTTAAAGCATTTTTAGCAAATAAGAAATAATCTGGCACTTAACTAGTAAATATTTTCTTGTGTATGTGAACATTTTTCAAAGAGCATATGACAATGGTAGCTATTAATAATTTAAGAAAAAATATTTTTAGGCTAAAAATTTTGCCTCCAAAAACGTACTCCCTTCTTCTCTTTAAAGTCTTCTTTTATTGTCCCCCATATAAGTGACTTTTTTCTTGCTGTCATGGTTCTATCACTAAATTCTCTCTCTAAATGCTTATGTTCTATCACTCTTCTATTACTAAATGTCATTACTTGACATGTATATCTTTCCTTTTATTGTTATTTTACAGAATTTTTCCCAAATTAACTATAAGCCCCAAAAGGACAGCAACTGAATCTTACATGTAATTTCATTTTTGCCACCAACTCTAAATAAAACGGGCTGTAAGAGCAGGCTATTAATTAACATTTGTTAATCATCAGCTTCATTCCTGCATTTAGGCCTCATTTACTTATGAAATTTGAGACAACACAGTCTTTTAAGGGAGAGACTATAAGATATGGAGCCAGAAAGATATGCTTACTTCTTAACATTTTAATGATGTATAACATACATACAGTAAAATGCACAATTGTAAATGTTCAGCTCAATGCATTCTCACAAAATAAACACACTTGTGTACCCACGTTCTGGGTCAGAAAACAGAGTACCACTAGCCCTCAGAAGTTTGCCTTGGGTCCCCTCCCAGTCACTAACCTTTCCTCCCCGAAGGAAACCATATGATCTCTTCTATCAACTGACTAGTTTTGCTGTGAACTTCATATAGATTGATCATATAGTATAGATGCCTCTACAATGATTTTCTCACTTAATATGATGTTTGTGAGATTTATTCACGTTTTTTTGCATGTTATTGCACGTAGCAAAAGTTCCTTATTTCTTATAAGTAGACCACTATTTGTTTATCCTATCTACAGTTGGTAGAAATGTAGACTGTTTCCATCTTTAACAGTTATAATGAGTGCTGCCAATGAACATTTTAGTATATGTCTTTTGCTGAACATACACCCATTTAGGTTAGATATACAGTTGGGAATACCTTTGCAGGATCATACAGTATGTATACTTTCCAACTATTAAGTTAATAGGCAATGGCAGTTTTTCAAAGTGGTTGTAATAATTTACACTCCACCAGCAATGCATGGTAGATCCCACATACTTATCAACTTTTAACCTTAACAGATATTTTTATTTTAGGTATATTGGTGGGGTGTAGTGGCAGTATCTCTCATTTTAATTTACATTTCCCTAATGGCTGATGAAAATGAACAATTTTTCATGTTTACAAGATATTTGGATATCCTAGTTTGTGCAGTATTTTACCCACTTTCTTGGATTATCTATATGCCACAGATTTGTATTAGTTCTTTACATATTTTAAATACAAAACCTTCATATGCTATGTATTTTGAAAATATATCCTCCAACTCACTTATTTATAAGAGCATTGTTTAATTTCCAAACAGGTGGAAATTTTCTCATAATCAATTTTGGATATTTATTTTTAATTTCATTCCACTTTTAATAGAAAATATGCTCTTTATGGGTTCAGTCTTTTGCAATTTGTTGGGAATTACTTTATAGCTCAAGAGATAATCAATTTTGGTGAATATTCTAAGGGCAGATATGAACTCTGAAGCTTTTGTGTACACTGTATTATATCAATTTTTAATCATATATAATAATAATACCTATAGTAATATGTATATTAATGTACTAATCTTTTATACACATATTATATTTATATATAAACAAAGGGTGCCAAAAATGTATGCACATTTAAAGAAAGGAAAAAACTGTATTAAAGTTGTAATAATCAATATATACTGATAACAAAAGATGAATAAAATCATGTGTATACATTTTTGTGGCACTTCCGGTATATGCACACACACTCACTTTTGCTGTTTTTGTTTTTATATTTGCAATTCGTTTCCGTTAGAATTTTGACAAACTTATTCCATTGTTCTAGCTTCCATCATTTATGTTGGGAATTCTTATTTTAGTTTTATTGCTGCTTCTTTGAATGTAATATGTTGTTTTCCTGTGGCTTTTTTAAAGACTTTTTTTGGTCATTGCTGCTCTGATGTACCTACATTTTCTTTTCTTTTGATTCATCTTACTTAGAGTTTGTAGCATTTTTAAATGTATGTCTTGAATGATTTTTTTTCTCAATTTTAGAGAATTCTTAACCATTATCCCCTTTAAACTCAATTTTATTCTTCCTACTCGTCTGGAACTCCAAGTAAATATAAATAATTATTCATATTGTCAAAACTTTTCACCATATATCATAGTATTCTTACTTTCTTTAAAAAAATTTTACCCATTTAATTGCTCATGATTTATTTTCTTCTGACATATTTTAAATAACATTGTCTTCCTCTGTGTCTGAGGTTAAATCTATCTATTGTTTTTAATTTCATAATCTCCCTTCTAAAATTTATCTTTAAAGCTCTATTGAGGAATAATTGACATACAATAATTTGCACTTATTTAAAGTATATGATTTGATAAGTTTTCCTGAACATGTACACCCATAACATTGCCAAAATCAAGAAAATGAAAGGGCCAGTTGAGTGGCTCAGTTGGTTGAGTTTGCTTAAGAGCACGAGTTCTGAGCAACAGGGTCCCTGGTTCGATTTCCACAAGGGCAGTGAGCTTTGCCCATGCTGCGCCAGAGCTGAGCTGCTGCTGAGCTGCCAACAGGTGGCAGGATGGCTCAGCTGATGAGAGCACATGCTCCTAATGACAAGATTGCCTGTTCAATGGTGGGCTATCCCCACCCGCAGCTGGGACTGAACTCGGACCTTGAGCTGAGCTACCACCCAGATGGCTCAGTGGATAGAGCGTGCGCTCTTAACAGCAAGATTATTAAGTTCTTGTAACTCCCACATGAAAAAGAAAAAAAGAAAAGAAAATTAATACATTCTTCTCCCTTAAGCTCCTTATGCATCTTTATACTCACACTCTTGTGTTCCTGTTCCCTCCATCATCAAGCAACCACAGATCGGCTTTATGTCACAATAGATCTGTTCTCAATTTCTAGATTTTGGGGGGGGTAAATTTAGCCCTACAATATGTACACTCTTTTTCTTTTTTTTTTTATTGTGGAAAATTAAGTATAACGTAAGACTTACCATTTTAACCATCTTTTTTTTAAAGATTTTTATTGGGGGAATGGGGGAAGGGGAACAGACAAGTTGCTGTCCTTTTGTTCTTCAGTCTAGTTGTGGAGGACGTTGCTTCACTGGCCCAAGTTGCCACCATCATTGCGCTCTTCCCGGGTGAGGCAGATCAGTCGCCGGCTTCTGGACGGCCGTTCACGGCGGCTGCTGGCCGCTCACGCTGGCTGCTGGCTACACACGGTAGCCCACGGCAACCCACTGCAGCAGGGGCTACAGCCTACGCCATTGCAGGTGACTCACGGCAACCCCTCTCCAGGTTGAGCTGTTGTTCAGCATCTTAGCTGTGGAGGGCAGTGTCACTGGCCCTCATATGTGGGATCCGAACCGGGGCCCTCTGGCGTCCCAAGCCAGTTCTTAACCATTGCGCCACTCGGCCGGCCCCATTTTAACCATCTTTAAGTGAATAGTCCTCTTGCATCAAGCATATTTACATTGTCATACAACCATCACCACCATCCATCTCCCGAGTTTTTTCATCATCCTAAATTAAAAACTCTGTACCCGTTGAAAGTAACTCCCCATTCCTTCCCTCCTCCCAATCTCTGGCAACCAGTATCCTACTCTCTGCTCCTATGAATTTGACTATTCTACGTAATTCATAAAAGATACTTCCTATATTTGTCCTTTTGTGTTTGGCCTATTTTACTTAGTAAAATGTCTTCAAGGTTAATCTATGCTTAAACACCAATCAGAATGCATTACTTTTTAAGGCTGAATAATATTCCATTCTATATAGATACCACATTTAGTTTACCCATTTATCCACCAATTGTCACTTGGGTTGTTTCCCTTTTGGCTATTGTAAATAATGCTTCCATGAACACTAGTGTCCAAATGTATGTTTTAGTCCCTCCTTTCAACTTTTAGGCATGTACCAAAAAGTGGATTTCCCAGATCATATGGTAATTCTATTTTTTAAATTTGTTGAGGACACGTTGTACTGTTCTCCAGAGTGGCTGCATCATTTTACATTTCCAGCAATGCCCAAAGGCTCCAATTTCTTCATATCTTGGCCAACACCTGTATTCTATTGTTTTGATAATAGTAATCCTAATGGGTTTAAAGTGATATGCATATTTTTTATTTTATTTTCCTAATGATTAATGATGTTGAACATCTTTTCATGTGTTCATTTGCTACTTGTACATCTACTTTGGAGAAATGTCATTTCAAGTCTTATGCCCATCTTTCAATTGTTTTTTATTTTTAGTTTGTTGTTGATATGTACTCTTTTTGACTAGCTTTTATCACTTAGTATAATTACTTATTGCATGACCAGTAGTTTATTGCTTTTTAATGTTAAGCAGTACTCATTGTATGAATGTACCACAGTTTATCTATTCATGTCTTAATAAACACATGAGTTGTTTCCAGTTTTTAGTTTAGAGAGCAAACATATAAAGTTACTATGAACATTTGCATACAAATCTTTGTATGTACATATTTTCATTTCTAGTGGGTAAAAATACAGGCTGAATTATATTGTAGGTATATGTTTAACTTTAAAATAAACCTGCTCATTATGAATAGCACTGAAGTAAACATAGGGATGCATATATCTTTTTGAATTAGTGTTTTGGATTTCTTTGGATAAATACCCAGGAGTGGAATTGCTGGGTCACAAAATAGTTCTATTTTTAATTTTTTTTGAGGAACAGCCATACTGTTTTCCATAGTGGCTGCACCAATTTGCAGCCCCACGAACAGTGCACAGGGTTCCCTTTTCTCCACATCCTCTCAACACTTGTTTGTTGATTTATTATGATTGCCATCCTGACAAGTGTGAGGTGATATCTCATTGTGGTTTTAATTTGCATTTCTCTGGTGATTAGTGACATCAAGCATCTTTTCATATGTCTATTGTCTATTTTATGTCCTCTTTGGAGAAATATGTATTCAGGTCCTCTGCCCATTTTTAATTTGGGGTTTTTTTTCGGGGGGGTGTTGTGTTGTATGAGTTCCTTATAAATTTTGGATATTAAACCCTTATCAGATGTATCATTGGCAAATATCTTCCCCACTCAGCAGGATGTCTTTTTGTGTGTTGATGGTTTCCTTTGCTGTGCAAAACTTTTCACAATAGCAAAGAAATGGAAACAACCAAAATGCTCATCAATATACCATTGGGTAAAGAAATTGTGGTACATATATGCAATGGAGTATTACTCTGCCATAAAAAATGAAATCTTGCCAATTGTAACAACATGGATGGACCTAGAGGTTATTATGCTAAATTAAATAAGTCAGACTGAGAAAAACAAACACCATATGATCTCACTTGTATGTGTAATCTGAAGAACAGAATAAATGAACAAACAAAACAGAAATAGGCTCATAGACACAGGGAACAAACTGATGGTTGCTAGAAGAGGGTTGGTGAGAAAGAGGAAGAGTTTAGGAAGTACAAATTGGTAGTTACAAAATAGTCATGAGGATGTGAAATACAGTATGGGGAATATAGTCAATAATATTGTAAAAATGATGTATAGTGTCAGATGGATATTTAACCCCCAGACTTATTGGGGGGATCACTTCTTAAAGTATATAAATGCCTAACCACTATGCTGTACACCTGAAATTAATATAAAATAATATTGAATGTCAACTATAATTAAAAATATATACACATATACAGTAACAGGATGTAAAGTACAGCATAGGGAATATATTGAATGGTATTGTAATAGCTATGTATGGTGTCAGATGGGTAGTAAACTTGTTGAGGTTATCACTTTGTGAGGGGTGTAAATGTCTCATCAATATGTTGTTTTGTACACCTGAAACTAATAATACAAAATGCTTTTATTTATTAAAAAATGCCAATTTCTGATTGTGACTTGTGTATAAATACAATTGATTTTTTTCTGTACTGATTTTGTATCAAGGAAACTTGCCAAACTCACTTTTTAGTTCTTGTATCCATTTCATAAATTCCATTGGATTTTCTACATAGATGATGATGCCATTTGTGAATAAAGACAAATATACTTCTTCCTTTCCTGTCTGGCTTTAATTTCTTCTTTTTGCCTCATGTCACTTCTAGAACATCCAGTGTAGTATTGAATAGAAGTAAAAAGAGCAGACATCTTTGCTTCATCCTGATGTTAGCAAGAATGCACTTAATCTTTCACTGGTAAGTAAGATGTTGAGTGTAGGGTTTTTTGGTGGTGGTGTTGTTTTGTGGTTGCTATTTATCAGGTTGAGGCTATTGTTTTTGATTCCTATATTGTTGACTGTCTTGATAAGAAATATATGTTGTATTTCTTCAAGTGATTTTTTTGTCTATTGAGGTGACCATTTTTATTTTCTGTTTGTTCATATAGTGAATTATATTAATTTATTTTTAAATGATAAACCAATTTTCTATTCCTGGAATAAACCCAACTTGGTCATGATATATTATACTTATTATATATTAAAGAATTCCACTTGCTATCATTTTGTTAAGAATTTTTACACCTACATCTATGAAGGAAATTTGTTTGTGATTTCATTTTCATATAATATCTTTGTATACTTCTGTTATTAGAGCAATGCTTATCTCATAGATGAGTTGGGAAGTATTCCATTGTCCTCAGGTTTTTGGAGGAGTCTGTGTAGAATTGGATATTTCTTTAAATGTTTGGTAGACTCTAGCTGTGAAATTCTCTGTGTATTCTGCTGTTATTAGGTATATATTTTCTCCTAATTTCAGTTCTATCAAGTTCAAGTCTTTTATCTTTACTGATTTTGTCTATTTTTGCTAACGTCTTCAGTTATAACTGATTTGTCTATTTCAAATTTCAGTTCTACCATTTTGTACCATATGTATTTTGAAGCTCTGTTGTTAGAACCATTTAGAATTGTTATGTCTTTTTAAAAATTGTTTTTAAAAAGATTTTATTGGGGAATTGGGGAAGGGGAACAATGTTGGGAAATTGAGGAAGGGCAACAGCCAAGTCATTGTCCTTCAGTCTTAGTTGTGGAAGGCGCAGCTAGCTCAGCTCCCAAGTACAGTCGCCATCCGGCCGCCTGTCGGCAGCTTGTGGCCACTCAGCTCAAGGTGCCATGTCCAATCTTAGTTGTGGGTGGGCATAGCCACCATCCCATGTGGGAGTCCAACCAGAAGCCTTGTTGTTAGGAGCACGTGCTCTCACCAGCTGAGCCATGTTGTCACCTGCTGGCAGCTCAGCGGCAGCTCTGCTCAGGTGCAGCTCACTGGCCCATGTAGGAATCAAACCTGTGACCCTGTTGCTCAGAGCTCGCACTCTTAACCATCTGAGCCACTCGGCCGGGCCCAGGAATTGATTTCTTTATCATTATAAAATAAGCTTTTTGTTTATCCCTGGTAATATTTTTGCAAGGAAATCTACTTCTTTTGATATTAATAAAGGCATTCTATAATAACTTTATTTGAATTAGTATTAAAATAGTATTTCTTCTTTTTTATTCTTTTACTTTTAAACCATCAGTTTCTTTATATTTACAGTGGATTTGCTGCAGGCATTATATAATTGAATGGTTGTTTGTTTGTTTTTATCAAATCTGACAATCTCTGTTATTTGCGGCATTGAGACAATGTGAAAATTGATATAGTTAGTTTTAAATTAACCATTTCAATATGTGCTGTATTATTGCTCTATTAGTTCTTTATATACTTTTAATCATTTTTTCTGCCATATTTGGAATTAACTGTTTTTTATGATTCTGACTTATTTCCTGTACTAATTTTTAGATATAACTCTTTGTTTCTTTATTTTAGTGATTGCTTTGGGATTTATAGTGGGTTTCTTCCACCTTCAAGTGATGTTATAGTACTTTACATACTATGTAAGAATTTTACAATTCTATACTCCCATTTCTTTGATTTTAACCTTTGCTGTTATAGCTGTTAAAAATTTTGCTTTTGAATATGTTGTAAATGCTGCATTACATTGGTATTATTTTTGTCTAAACAGTAAAATATCTTTTTAATATACTTAAATAATGTGAAAGTCACTATATATGTGGATATATATACATATATATGTGTATATATATACACATATATATGTATATATATATGGATATATATATATATCCATATATATATATATATATATATATCCACATGTGCCCATATATTTACCCACATACCCATATATTTACCTATTGTGATGTTTTTCATTCCATTTACTATAGTCACGTTTTCATCTGGTATCATTTTTTTTCCTGTCTGAAGGGTTTTCAAAAAATGATTTTGTAGTGCATGTCTGCTGTTGATGAATTCTTTCCCCTTTGTATTCCTGAAAAAGTCTATTTTGTTTCACTTTTGGGGTGTTTTTAAGATTCACAGATTTTGAGCAATTTTATTATAATGTGTTGGTGTAGTTTTCTTGTTTATTGTGATTGGGTGTGTTGAAATTCTTAGATCTGTATTTACAATTTTAATTAAATTTAGAAAAAAAGTTGGCCATTACTTCTTCAAATATTTTTCCTTTCTCTTTTCCAGATGCTTCACATTACACATAATTTAGGCTAACTGAAGTTGTATTCCTGACTACTGATACTGACGGTATTTTCATTTAGTTTTTTGTTTTTTTTTTGGTTTTGTCCTGAATCTTTTACTCTGCATTTCATTTGGGAAATATCTATTGCTATGTTCTCAAACCATTAATCATTTCTTCTTCAATATCTAAGCTGTCTAACCTGTCACTAATCCCATCCAGTGTGCTATATTTTATCTCAGGCATTTTATTTTAAATTTCTACATGTACAATTTGGGTTTTATTGTCTTTCTTTTTTTTTTTTCTATTTAACATGCTCAATTTGACTTCCAGCCATTTAAACGTATAGAACACAGTTGTAATTATTTGGGAATTTTTTTTTTTTTGCTAATTCAAACATCCGTGTGAATTCTGTATAAGTTTGGATTGACTAATTTTTTCCTCATTTTAGATAATAATTTCCTGCTTCTTTACATGCTAGAAGTTTCTAGTTGGATGCCATGCATTGTAAGTTTTATCTTGTTGGGGTGCTGGATGTTTTTGTGTCCCTAAAAATATTCTTGATCTTTTTCTGGGATACAGTTACAATATTTGAAAATAGTTTAATTCTTTTCATATTTCTCTCAATATTTGTTAAGTGGGGTTAGAGCAGCCATTATTCTAGGATAAATTACTCCCTACTACTTTGATAAGACACTTCTGAATACTCTGCCCAATGCCCCATCACTCGTTAGATTTTCCAATCAGTTGGGGGGGAATAAGCAGTATTCCCAGTTCTGTGTGAACTGCAAGTACTATTGTCTGTGTTTGTGTTTTATTTTATTTTATTATACTTTATTTTTGAAGGTAGTGTTTGGTTCACAGAAGTTACTGAGATTTCTTGTATTTTCCTGTCCCCATACATGCATAACTTCCAATTATCAATATCCCCTACTAGAGCAGCACGTTTGCTGTGATTGATGAACATATACTGACACATCATTATTACCCAGAATCTATTGTTTACCTTAGGGTTCACTGTTGGTGGTGTACATTGTATGGCTTTGGGCAAATGTATAATGACATGTATTCACCATTGCAATATCATAATTTTATACTGTAAACATCCTCTGTGATTTGCAAACTATTTGTCCCTTCCTCCCCACCTAACTCTTAGAAACCATTATTTTTTTACTGTGTCCATAGTTTTGCCTTTTCCAGGATGTCATATAGTAGGAATTTTGCAGTATGTATCCTTTTCAGATTCTTCTTAAACTTAGTAACATTTATTGAGAGTTCCTCCATGTCTTTTCATGGTTTGGTAGCTCATTTCTTTTTAGTACTGAATAATATTGCATTGGCTGATTGTACCACAGTTTATTTATCTGCTCACCTACTGAAAGATCTGTTTATTTTTAAGTTTGGGTAATTATAAATAAAATTGTTATAAACATCTATGTGTAGGATTTTGTGTGGACATAGTTTTCAACTACTTTGGGAAAATATCCAGAAGTACAATTACTAAATCATATGGTGATAGTTTGTTTAGTTTTTTAAGAAAATGCAAAACTGTTTTCTAAAATGGCTGTACCATTTTGCATTCTTATGAGAATATAATAGCATTTTCTTATAAGAATAAGAATTTTTATTGCTTCATATGTTCACCAGCATTTTGTGTTGCCAATGTTCAAGATTTTGGTCACTCTAATAGGTATATAGTGGCATCCCATTGCTGTTTTCATTTGCATTTTTATGCTGTGAAGCATATTTGATATGCTTACTTGCCTTCTGTATAACACTTTTGCTAAGGTGTCTGTTCAGGTCTTTGGCCCGTTTTTAATTGAGGGGTTTGTTTTCTTAATGTTGAATTTTAAGAATTCTTTGTACACTTTGGATAAGATTTTTACCAGATATGTGTTTTCCAAATCTGTGTTTTCTGCTTAAATTTTAAAATTTCATTTCACTTCCAATTTCATTTTTATTCAAGACAGTGTCTTTCCCAAAGAAGAAAAATTTAATTTTAATGAAATCCAGGTTATCAATTCTTTTCATAAACTGTGACTTTCATGTTATATCTTAAAAACCTTCACCAAACACAAGGTCATCTAGATTTTCTCCACTATTATCTTCTAACAGTTTTATAAAGTTTTTTGTTTTACATTTAGATCTATGATCTATTTTGAGTTAATTTTTGTGTAGGTGTAAGGTCTCTGTTAGGACTTATTATTTTTTTACATGTCAATGTCCAATTGTTCAAGCTCCATTTGTTGAAAGTCTCTTTTCTCCATTGTATTGCCTTTGCCCCTGTGTTAAAGATCATTTGACTCTTTAGATGCGTCCATTTATGGACTCTTTATTCTGTTGCATTGATCTATTTTTCTATTTTTTCTTCAATACCACATTGTTTTGATTATTGTAGCTTTATAGTAAGTCTTGCAATTGAATAACATCAGTTCTCCAATTTTGCTTTTCATCTTCAACAATGTTGTTTTTGTTATTCTGGGTCTGTTGTCTCTCAGAAAATTTTATAATCAATTTGTCAATATTCACACAATAACCTGCTGGGATTTTGATTGGGATTGCACTGGATTTCTATTATAGATCAAGTAGAAAGAGCTGACATCTTGACAATATGAGTCTTCTTATCCATGTACATGGATTATTTCTCCATTTATTTATTTCTTCTTTGGTATCTTCCACCAGAGTTTTTTCTCATATGGATATTGCACATATGTTGTGAGATTTATATATAAGTATTTCATTTTTGGGGTGCTATTGTAAATGGTATTGTGCTTTTAATTTCAAATTTCACTTGTTCATTGCTGCTATATAGGAAAGCAGTTAACTTTTGTATATTAGTCTTGCATCTTGCAACCTTGTTATAATCACTTATTAGTTCCAGGAGTTTTTTGTTTACTTTTTCAGATTTTTTACACAGACAGTCATTTCGTTGGTGAAAAAAGACAGTTTTATTTCTTCCTTCCTGATCTGTATAACATTTCTCTTCATTTCTTGTCTTATTGCAAAAGATAGGACTCCTGGTGTGATGGTAAAAATCAGTGTGACAGGTAACATCCTTGCCTTGTTCCAAATGTTAGTACAAAAACTTTGCATTTCTCATCATTAATTAGGATATTAGCTGTGGATTTCTGGTAGAATAGCCTTTATCAAGTTGAGAAATTTCCCTTATATTCCTATCTTACTAAGAATTTTTTTCATGAATGGGTGTTAGATTTTGTCAGATGCTTTTTTCTGCATCTGTTGATATGATCATGTGATTTTTCTTCTTAACTTATTGATGTGATGGATTACATTAGTTGATTTTGAATGTTGCACCAGCCTTGCCTACCTGGGATAAATCCCACTTTGTTTTGATGTATGATTATTTTATACATTGTTAGATTTCATTTGCTGGTATTTCGTTGAGGATTTTTACATCTACGTTCATGAAAAATATTGGTCTGTAGTTTTCTCTTCTTCTAATGTCTTTGTTTGGTGTTAGTATTAGGGTAACACCCTTCTCATAGAATGAGTTAGGAGATATTCCCTCTGCTCCTATCCTCTGAAAGACATAGAAAATTGATACAGATTTTTCCTTAAATGTTTGATAGAATTCACCAGCGAACGCATTTGGGTCTGATGCTTTCTGGTTTAGAAGATTTTTGTTTATTGATTAAATTTATTTAATAGATGTGTCTATTTAGATTGTCTATTTTTTTCTTGTGTGAGTTTTGGCAGATTGTGTCCTTCAAGGAATTGGTCCATTTCATCTAAGTTATCTAATTTGAGGGTCTAGAGTTGTTCATAGTATGTTTTTTATTATCCTTTTAGTGCCCATGGAATCTGGAGTGACATCCTCTCTTTCACTTTTAATAGTACACTAGTCCCCCATTTTCTCTGGGGAATATGTTCCAAGACCCTCAGTAAATGCCTAAAACTGCAGATAGTACCAAATCATATCATATATATCCTGTGTTTTCCTATACTGAGGGTGCCAAAAAAATGTACACACATTTTAAGAAAGAAAAAAGCTATTAAAATTGTAATACTCAATGTATACCAATAACAAAGGGTGAATACAAGTCATGTGTATAAATTTTTTTGGCACCCCCAGTATATACATATACTTTATGGCTTCTCTGTGTCATATCCAAATTGCCAGCATTATTACTCCTGTGCTATAGGGCTGTCATTAAGTAGAATAAGTGTTACTTGAACACAAGCATTTCAATACCATGACAGTCGATTGGATAACTCAGACAGCTACTAAGTGACTAATGGGTAGGTACTATATACAGTGTGGATTTGGTAGGCAAAGGGATAATTCACATGTCAGGTGGGAAAAAGCAGGATGGCACAAGATTTGATTACATTACTCAGAATGGCATGCAATTTAAAACTTACGAATTATTTATTTCTGGAACTCTCCATTTAATATTTTCAGACCATAGATGACTGTAGGTAATTGAAACCATGGTAAGTCAAACCACAGATAAGGGGATAGTACTGTATTAATTTTTGTCCTCTCTTTTTCTTAGCCTGGCCAGAGGCTAATCAAATTTATTGTTCTTTTCAATGGATTTATTTTGGGTTTAATTGATTTTTCTCTATTGATTTCCTGTTTTCAATATTATTGACTTCTGCCTTAACTCTTATTCTTTTTTTTTCTTCTTATTTTGGCTTTAATATTTTTAGTTTAATTCTATTTTTGGCAGACATTGTATGATTTATATTCTTTTAAATTTGTTAAGGTGTATTTATGGCCCAAAATGTGTGTATCTTGGTGAATGCTCCATATAAGATTGAGAAGAATGTGATTTTTTGTTGTTGTTGAATGAGGTAGTCTATAGATGTCCATTATATCCAGTTGATTGATGGTGTTGTTGAATTCAATTATGTCCTTACTGATTTTCTGTCTGCTGAATCTGTACATTTCTGATAGAGGGGTGTTGAAGTCACCAAGTACAATAATGGATTCATCTATTTGTCCTTGCAGTTCTATCAGTTTTTCCCTCCTGTATTTTTTATAGTCTCTTGTTAGGCACATAGACATTAAGGATTGTTATGTCTTCTTGGAGAATTGACTCCTTTATCATTATGTAATGCCCCTGTTTATTCCTGATAACTTCCTTGGCTTTGAAATCTACTCCATCTGAAATTAATATAGTTTTCCTGGTTTCTTTTGATTAGTGTTAGAATTGTATATTTTATACATCCATTTACTATTAATTAATATAATGCCTATACATTTAAAGTGGATTTATTGTAGACAGCATATAGTTGGGTCTTGTTTCTGTTCTACTATGACAATCTTTGTCTTTTAATTGGTGCATTTAGACCACTGACATTCAATGTAATTATTGATATAGTTTGATAAATACATATCTTGTTTGTTTTTGTTTTTTACTTGCTGCCCTTGTTCTTTGTTTCTATTTTTGTCTTCCATTCTTTTCTCTCTCTTTTGTGGTTTTGAGAACAGAAAATACATATTGATCTCTGCCCCCAGTTCCTGGCACAGAGCTCCTAAATCCCTTGTAAATTCCCAAGTGATAAGAACACTAGGAACTTCTTTTGTTCTGTTCAGGTGATTCTGAGTGGGCTCTAGGATGACTCCTGGATGGGGGCTGGTCACCAGAAAGACCAAGCCATGATTAAAAGCTTGGAATTTTCAATTCCAAACCCCATCCTCCAGAAAGGGGAGAGGGATTGGAAACTGGGTTAATAAATTTTTATGCCTAATGAGGAAACCTCCATAAAATCCCAATAGTAGGGGCTTAGGAGAGTTTTTGTGCTGGCAAACACATCTAAACCACGAGGGTGATGTACCACAAATCCTTGGGGATAGAAGCTCCTGCACTCAGCACCCTCCCTCTCAGACCTCGCCCTGTGTATCACTTTATCTGGCTGTTCATTTGTATCCCCTATCATACCCTTCAATGAACTGGTAAATGTGTTTCCCTGACTTCTGTGAGCCGCTCTAGCAAAATAATGAAACCTGAGAAGGGGTTGTGGGAACCCCTGATTTTTAGCTAAGTCAGACAGCATTCATCGGTAACCTGGAGACTTACCACTTGTTATTGGCCTCTGAAGAAGGGTGGGAGCAATCTTGGGGACTGAGCCCTTAATCTGTGAGATCTGACAACACCTCTGTGTAGATAGTGTCAGAATTGAGTTTAACTGTAGGACACTCAGCTGGCATCACGGAGAATTCCTTGGTCTATGGTAAACTATCACACATTTTGTGACCAGAAGTGTCAGAAGTGAAGTGTTTTGTATGAGTAGTAAAAGAGAATCAAAGGAAAGAAATAGGAGTACATAATAGGGGAGAACTGGGATTTTTTTCTACAATGGGAGGAAAAGACTATTTTTCATTACAGGTTTTAAATGAGAATTTTATATGATTCCATTTTTTTCTTCTTTTATTAGCATATGTTATACCTTTTTTTAGCGGTTGTTTTAGAGTTTGCAATATACATTTACAACTAATTCAAGTCCACTTTCGAATAACACTATAGTACTTCACAGGCAGTGTATTTTATAAAACAAACTAATCCTAAATCTTCCCTCTTATCCTAGTATCACTGCTGTCGTTCATTTTGTTTATACATAAGCATATACAGAAGGTGCCAAAAATGTATACACATTTTAAGATACCATCTCATAAAATGTGTATACATTTTTTTGGCATCCCCGGTATATGTATTAAATACATACATATATAATTAAATACATTATTGTTATTGTTTATTATTTTGAACACTGTTTCATGTTAGATCAATTAATAGGAAAAAATTATTTTATCTTCACTATTCTATCTAATTTCTTTTTTCTTTCTTTTCTTTTAGATCCAAATTTCTTACCTATATATTTTTCCTACTCTGAAAACCTTTTTTTTTTAATGTTCCCTTTTTAACTTTATTTCTTTAGAGCAGTTTAAGGTACATGAAAGGGGAAGGGACGAGACAATACAAATTGGTAACTACAATATGGCCTCAGGGATAGAAAAGACAGTCTGGGGAATATAATCAATAATGTTGTAAATATATTTTAGGGGGCCAGACGGACTCATATCTTGTTAGGGAGACCGTTTCATGTGAAAAACTTCTTTTAAAACTTCCTGCAAGACAGTTCTCCTAGCAACAAATACTGTCAATTTTTGTTTGTCTGAGAAAAACATATTTTTTCCCCTTTTGAAAGATAATTTTGCAAGGTACAGAATTCAAGGTTGGTTTTTTTTTCTTCCGCTCAATACTGTATTTCACTTCACTCCTCTGTTTTCTTGATTGTGTAGTTTCTCAGGAGAAATTGAATGGAATTCTTATCTGTGCTGCTTTATAGGTAGGCATTATTTTTCCATAGCTCCTTTCAGAACTTTTTCTTTATCTTTGATATGTTGTAGGTTGAAAATTATATGACCAGGTGTCATGTATTTGATACGTACCCTACTTGGTATTCTCTGAGCTTCCTTGAGCTGTGGTTTGGTATTTGACGTTAATTTGGGGAAATTCTCAGTTATTATTGTTATAAATATTGCTTCTGATCCTTTTTATTTTTCTTATCCTTGTGGCATTCCTATTAAGTATATTTTTATTATTTTACAGTTTTTCCATAGTTCTTGGGTATTCTGTGGGTTTGCTTTTTGTTTTGTTTTGTTTTTTTGCTTTTTCTTTGCTTTCAGTTTTGGAAGTTTCTGTTAAGATATCCTCAAGCTCAGAGATTCTTTCCTCAGCCATGTCCAGGATATTAAGCTCTTCCAAGGCATTCTTCATTTTTGTTATAGTGATCTTGACATTTATCATTTCTTTTGGTTCTTCCTTAGGATTTCCATCTCTCCACTTACATTGCCCACCTGTTCTTGCATGTTGTCTACTTTAGCCATTAGAGTCCTTACCTTAATCATAGTTGTTTTAAATCTCTGGTCTGATAATTACAACATCCTTGCCATATCCGAGTCTGGTTCTCAAGCTTACTCCATTCCTTCAAACCATATTTGTTTTTTTGTTTTTTTCTTTTTAGTATGACTTGCATTTTTTCTTGAGAGTTAAACATGATGTACTGTGTAAATGAGACTGTTATAAATAGTCTTTTAGTAATTTGGTAGTGAGTTGTGGTGGGAAGGGAAGAATTCTGTAGTCCTATGATCAGGTCTCAGACCTTTACAGAGCATTTGCTTCTGGAGTGTGAGTTTCACACGTGTTTCTTAGTGCTCCCCTCCACCCCACTAGATGGAACAGGATAACTAAATAAGGCTGGAGTTCGGTATTTCCTTTCCTCAACATGGAAGGCTAGAACTGAATATTTCCACTCTCCCAGGTTAGAGAGGCTCTGATTAACTCTATCAGTTTATGCTCTGGTTTAATAGTTTCTTCTGAAGACAGGCCTTGGTAAGAAGTACACAGTGCTCTAGGGTATAAAATGTTTTTCTTTCTTCTCCCCCATCAGAAGAATGAGTGCAGTTGTTTTTTCTGATATTTATTCTTAGTTCCTAGTAGAGTGTCAGAAGATAAAATAATCACATGTGTTGGGGTCTGTAATAACTGAGTATCCTGGAGTTTTTATCTTTCTGACTTGTCCACTCTAAGCCTTTAGAAATTTGTCAGTGGCAGTTCAGGTTTTCCTACCCTGACACTGGTTTTCACAGAAGCTTCTGCTCACCAGTGCATTATGAGTCTCTGTTTTAAGTCTTTCCAGTTAGGGGGTAGGGGGCAGTTTGCTCTATACCCTCATTTCTTTTATGGTTCTAAGAAGGGTTTTTTTCAGTTTTCTCAGTTTTTTACTTGTAAGGATGATGTAACTTCTAAGCTCCTTACATGCAGAATTAGAAACCAGAAACCCCAAGTACTCTTCTCTCTAAACCTTTTGGTTTATTTCTTTCCAGACTTTGGGCAGCTTTCTTGCAAGCATGTGTTGATCAGTATCCTGTTAAAAACCCAAGGTGGGGGGCACCTGCAGACATCTAGAGTTCCATGTATAATCCTGTGTGTAGTTTTTAATTTTTCTGGTTCCCTGCCCTGAAAACTCTAGTTTCCTTGGCCTCTCCTGATTCTCAGCCCTGTCTTTTCAACTCAGGGTGTCTCCCAGATTCCTCTTTCTTGAGCTGCAGTCTAGAATCTCTCTTATAAAAACAAAACTGGCAATTATATGGCTTCCTTTGTTTTATTTTTGACTCTTAGAAATTATTCTCCTTCATTTATTCATATCCAAACTCTTGAAAACCATCTTTTCTCTTGTATTTAATTCTTTATAAAATTGGTTTCTGATGGGAGGTCATATCTGATTCAGTTTACTCAATTTTGGTTTGAAGTAGAAGTGATGAGTTCTATAATTGCTATTTACTTATTTTTTATTGATTTATTTTTTTCTGGTAAATTTTTACACGTTCTCATCTATTTCTTAAACAAATCATAGCAATTTTTGAGTCAATTTCTGGTAACTTAAATATCTGGATCACCTATGAGTTTATATCTTTTTTTTTCTTCCTTTCCTTTTTATCTCTCTTAGCACTATTTCAGTGTTGGAATAATAACTTATCATTTACATAATTGAATAACTATTATTTCATAGATTTATTTATTAAATAGATGATTTAATTTAACATTTTCTAAGCAGTTAGAGAAAGGGCAGATTACAAACTTCTGTTGAGGATCCAGTTGTCAAGAGATTGGATTTCTATGTTTTAATAAAGGTCTGTTTCTGATGTATTCCTACTCTCGGTGTGAAGTCCTTCAAAGTCTTAATTGTGAGCCTGGTGTTTATACAAGGTCTCTACTTCTTGTTTGATGTATATTTATTTGTGTACATAGTTGTATAAGACTCTTAAAAATCTCTGTTTAGCTTTTCAGCTTCTTAGAAGCTACTTTATTCGACATATTTACTCTCTCATGATGCTATGTTTAAAAATTTGTGGCAAAGGCCATCAGGGGAAACATGGGGTAGCATATTGAGCTCACTTCTGTGTTATTACTTGATGTTATGAAATAGTTGTATGTATATGTGTGTGTGTGTTTATGTGTGTTACACAGTTGTCTTATTTGGTTTTGGTAGGAAAATAGGTTTGATAAAAAGTGTTGAATCATAGCTACAAGTGGTGGCCATGATACTGTTTTGAATTTCATCTTTATTACCCACTAACCCTACAGTCTTTTAGAAGTCACTTAATGTGAAGACTTTTTAAAAATCTTTAGAATAGAGATAGCTTACTTTATTCCTCTGGTATTAAAATAATGTAACATGATTTTCTTGAAAGCACCAAGTAAGCCAAAATATTTCATAAAACTGATCATAAGTTATGTACAATTTTATTTCTTTATAATATTATTTATAATAATAAACTAATATTAAAAATTACAACAGCCTGTTGCATATAAACTAAACTACATGTCAAATACTAATTTTCTATTTACATTATTTATGAAAATCCTCACAAAAAATATATAATACATTTACCTATATTTTCATTGGAAGATACCATTGAATGTCATTTTTTTATTTTAAATTTGTTTTGATTGAGATTTTTTTTCAAAACTCAAAGTTCATTATTGTAAAAATAAAACTGAGTAGAGAAAATACAGACATTTCCACTTAGTGCTTTTTTGAATTTTTATTATGATTTTGAATTCTTAAGAGATGTGGCCTTGTTTTAGCATTTTTATCTTCTCTGAGCCTAACTGATGTCACCTGAAGAGTACAAGTGACACTGCTCTCCTTATGAGATTCTTTAGTAGCATAATACATGTGAAGCTCCGACCATCATGCCTGAGGCACAGAAATCATTCAAAATTGCTTTCAACACCTAGCAATTGATTGTATACAGACATTTCCATAAACATTTGAATTCACGTAGAACAGCAGGTATTTTTTTTCTAGAACTCGGTGCAATTGTTGATGTAAGTTAATATGAATAATGACCTAATGCTTTGTTTTTAATTTGCATGACATGACTTTTGAACATAAATTGGTTCTATTTTCATTATCTCAATAAAACATGGTATTTTATCTTCTGAATTTGTTCCCTCTGCCTCAAATATCTCATCCCATTGGTCTTTTTGAATAATTCCTGTAATTCCTTTTGGATAAATTTAACTGTAACTTGCTCAAGAGAGCTCTCTTGAAGCCAACAGTATTAGTTAGAACTTACCATTAGGGAGTTTTAATTCATTACACAAACCTATATCAAGTATTGAAGTTGAATTTTTCTCTTAAATGTCTCTATCCTGGATTTTGGGACCATTGTGCCCCTGGTGTGGAGCTTGCACATGAGTAGTGTACAGAAGGCGCCATGTTTTCAGGGCTGGGTGCTCCCACAGAGGTCAGGTCCAGGACCGCATTGGCCTTGGATCCTCACCCTCCACACTGCTTGTGCTGCGTAGCCAGGGAAATGTCTGGCAGGCATGCTCTGGTTCCAACAGGCTGCTCATTGAAGCGAAGGAGTGTGCAGGCTGCTTTTGGTCCCTGCTCTCTGCACTGCACATGCAGAGCTGCCAGGCTGGCGATTGGCTCTTGGGCTGCTTACCCTGATCTGCGAGCAGCTGACTGGGACAGGCTGAGACTGGGAGTTTTTCTGGGAGTACTGGGTCATGAACTGTGCACCTGCGTGATCCGGCCAAGGCATTCCTGGTGTGTTTGTGTGGGCTGGTTGCCGGTGCATGAATGCATGCTGCTCTGACTTGGTGGGGGCCACTGACCACACCCCGTGGTGCCTTGAGGGCCTGCCCCGCCCACCCAGAGCTGTGTTTCTGGGGGCACCCTGAGCCCCTGGTGCCTGGCCCCCACCTCCGCAGGCCACAGAGGGTTTTTTGCAGCAGCAGACAGCCCGCAGGAACCTGTGAGGATTCTTGGCAGTGAGTACGGTTCCAGAGCACACAGCAGGTAATTGAGGGAAGTTCACTGCAAGCCTGAGAGGGAGGCCGGAGCATGATGCATTGAGCCCTTCCCCCCAACATAGCTGGTGATGAGTTGCCCACAGACTCTCTATTGCTGAGTAAGTGGTTTGCAGATTAAGCAGGTGGAGAGTGTTTTTTTTTAAATGTTTTTCCTTTTTCCCCCTTCTTTTTGTTTCCCCCTTTCTGCTTTCATATTTTTTTTCTTTTCTTTCTCTTTCATCTTTTTTCTTCCTTTTCTTTCTTTTCTTTCATCTGTCTTGTTTTTGTCGTCATTTCTCAGACTTGTTTATCTGGATATTGCTTGGTCACTGTTTTTCTGTATTGTTCTCCTGTTTTTGTGTTTGTGTCTCTTTTATATACTGTTGTTTCTCCTATGTGATCATTGCTTATCGAGTTTCTGTGGGAGAATATTTGTTTTTTGATGTTTTTGGGTTGCCTAGCCTTATTTTTGTTTTATGAAGTGGACGTGGACTTAGCACTAGTACAGGAGCTGAGGCTACATTGAATTTGTAGAAACTACTGACCACAGCCTTTATGCACCTGTAACACCACCTCACCCACCTACAGCTGCATTGCCAGGGGCAATTGGAGTGCTGGGGTGACTGGCCCCAACCCCACAAACTGTGGAAAAGGTTTTTTACAACAGGTGGTGGTCTGCAGAGCCCTGGGGTCATCTTCGTGATGTTCAGTGACCACAAACCTGCACCACAGCCATTTGGGAGCAGCTTTCATAAATCTGTGAGCATGAGGTGGAGGCTGGCTGTAGTGCCCTTGGGACGCTATACAAGGGGGTCATAGGCCAGGTATTGGTGTAAGACCTGAACTGCATTAACGTCTTAAAAACTACCAATCACATCACATAACTCACTTGAACTCCATCTTGCCAAGCTAGTGCCACATCGCAGAGGTACCCTCAACACTGGGTCAAATAGCCAGACACACACACTTAAAGAGCATCTTTCAATAGGTGGGCCTTACCGGCACCTGACAGGTGACAACAGGCCTAGGGGTCCCTGGGCCATTTCCTAAACTGCCTCAGGATCAATATAGGAGGCAGCCAGCTTCAGTTCACACAGAGACCATCCCCAAATGCCCCAGGTTCAACACGGGAAGCAGCCAAATGTGTACAGCATTGAGGCACCTACCAGGTATGTATGGGCCAGTAACACTCAGGTCTGAAACAGCTCTGAGTGGGAGCCCTGCCCAAGAGACACCAGAATCAATACACCCAGAGGCCAGTGTTAGACGAAACCAGAGCACTACCTGGTAGAACCTACAAGTGGCAATCAAAGGACATTTTTCCATAGGCACAAGAACCCACAGTGCCAAGCCTCCTCTGAGGGGACTCAACCTCCACACAGCATCTTATACACTGTGAGTAGAGCTAATTCTCCCAGCTAATCAGTCTGAGGGTCAATCCCACCCTCTGACAAGCCAAAAGCAACTAAAGAGCAACTTCAACAGCAACACCTCTGGAACACACGGGACAGGAGAATACAGAGACTGTGCAATCCGAATATAAAGAACACATACTACAAGAGTACCCAGCAATGACTGAAAGGCATAGGTGATCCATCTAATACATCAAAGCAATTATAGAGTGACAGCCAGAATGAAGAAACAAAGAAACATGTCCCAAGTAAAAGATCAGAAGAAACCTCAAGAAATGGAACTAAATGAAACAGAAGTATCCAACTATTCAGAGACAGAGTTTAGAATACTGATGATAAGAATGTTTAAGGAACTTAGTGAAGATATAAAGAAGAATAGAAAAATCATAAAAAACAACCAGTTAGAACTAAAGAATACAATAATTGAAATGAAGTACACACTTGAAGGAATCACCAGTAGATTAGAGGAAGCAGAAGATCGAGTCAGCAATTTAGAAAACAAAATATCAGAAATCACCCAGTAGGAACAACAAAATGAAAATAGAATAAAAAACAATGAAAATAGTTTAAGAGATCTGTGGGACAACATCAAACGCAACAATATTCGCATCCTAGGAACACCAGAAGAAGAAGAGAAGAAGCAAGGCATCGAGAATGTATTTGAAGAAACAATGACTGAAACCTTCCGTACCCTGGTGAAGGAAATCAACATACAAGCCCAGGAAGTGCAGAGAGTTCCAAACAAGCTGAACCCAAACAGGTCCACAGCAAGACACATCATAGTAAAAATGGCAAAGGTTAAAGACAAAGACACAATCCTAAAAGCAGCAAGAGAAAGACAGTAGGTTCCATACAAAGGAACTCCTATAAGACTAACAGCTGACTTTTCTACACAAACTCTGCAGGCCAGAAGGGAGTGGCAGGAAATATTTAAAGTGACTCAAAATAGAGGCTTACAACCAAGGTTCTCTACCCAGCACGGCAATCACTTAAAACTGAAGGAGAGATGAAGAGCTTCTCAGAAAAGAATAAGCTTAGGGAATTCATTACCACCAAGCCAGCATTGCAGGAAATATAAAAAGGGCTTTTATAAACAGAAGAAAGGGGAAAACAAGCTAACCAATGAAGACCAGAAATACAAATAATAAAATGGCAATAAATATCACCTATTAATAATCACTTTAAATATGAATGCGCTAAATGCACCAATCAAAAGACATAGAGTGGCTGAGTGGAGAAGAAAACAGGACCCATGCATATGCTGTTTACAAGGTACTCATCTCAGATCAAAAGGCACTCACAGGCTGAAAGTAAAGGGATGGAATAAGATATTTCATGCAAATTGAAATGAGAAAAAAGCTGGAATAACAATACTTATTTTGGAAAAAATGGAGTTTCAAATGAAGACTAAAATAAAAGACAAAGAAGGGAACTACGTAATAATAAAGAGATTGACTCAACAAGAGGACATAACCCTAGTAAACATCTATGCATGCAACATACGAGCTCCTAAATATATAATACAGATTTTGACAGACATAAAGACGGAGATCAACAGTAACACTATTGTAGTAGGGGATTTCAACACCCCGTTGTCACCAATGGACAGATCCTCCAGACAGAAAATTAACATGGAAACAGTGGCCTTAAATGACACTTTAGACCAGCTGGATTTAATTGATATTTTTAGAGCATTTCACCCTAGAGCAACAGAATATACATTCTTCTCAAGTCCACATGGCACATTTTTCAAGATAGACCACATGTTAGGCCACAAAACAAGATAGGGTAGAGACTTGATCACTGCACTGTACACCTGAAGCTGATGTTGTATAATATTGTATGTCAACTATAAGTGAATATAAACATATATATATATATATATGGGACATGGAGTCTAGTGTGGGAATGGAGCCAAGGGAATTGTAATAGATATGTATGATATTGGGGGGGGAAGTGGGGTGGTGGATTGGGGGAGGGGGTTGTCACTTTGAGGGGTAAAAAGTATAACTGTTGCACTGTGTTGTACAGCTGAAACTAATTCTAAAAATTGTGTATTTCACAATAAAAATAATTTAAAAATAAAAGAAAAAATAAAAGAAACAAAAACAAGTCTCAATAAATTTAAGAAGATGAAATCATATCAAGCGTCTTCTCTGACCACAATGTTATGAAAATAGAAATCAATTATAAGAATAAATCCAGAAAGCACACAAATACATGGAGGCTGAATAACATGCTACTAAACAGCGAGTGGGTCAAAAATGAGATCAAGAAGAAATCAAAAGCTATCTTGAGAGAAATGAAAATGAAAACACAACAACCCAAATTCTATGGGATGCAGCAAAAGCAGTCCTAAGAGGGAAATTCATAGCAATGCAGGCCTATCTAAAAAATCAAGAACAATCTCAAATCAACAGACTATCTTTACACCTAAGGGATCTGGAGAAAGAACAGCAAAACAAGCCCAAATGGAGTACAATGAAGGAAATAATAAAGAGCAGAGCAGAAATTAATGAAACAGAGACCAAAAAAATAAATACAAAAGATCAATGAAACCAAGAGCTGATTTTTTTTAAAAGATAAACAAAATCAACAAACCCTTAGCCAGACTCACCAAGAGAAAGAGAGGACCCAAATTAATAAAATCAGAAATGAAAGAGCAGAAGTGACAACAGGTATTATAGAGATATACAACATTTTAAGAAAATACTATGTGCAACTATATGCCAACAAATTTAACAATCTGAAAGAAATGGATAAATTTTTAGAAGCATACAATCTACCAAGTTTGAACCATGAAGAAACAGAAACTCTGAACAGACTGATTAGTACCAAAGAAATTGAGGCAGTAATCAACAAGCTTCCAACAAACAGTGTCCTGGACCAGATGGCTTCACAGGTGAATTTTACAAAACATTCAAAAAAGAATTAATACCTATTGTCCTCAAACTATTCCAAAAAATACAGAAGGAGAGAAGGCTCCCAAGCAAATTTTATGGGGCCACTATTACTCTGATCCCAAAGTCAGACAAAGATATTACAAAAAAAAAAAGACAACTACAGGCTGATATTCCTAATGAACATAGGTGCAAAAATCTTCGACAAAATACTAGCAAACCAAATTCAGCATCACATTAAAAAGATCATACACCACGATCAAGTGGGATTCATTCCTGGTATGCAACGTTGGTTCAATATCCACAAATCAATTAACATAATACATCACATTAACAAAATGAAAAATAAAAATCATATGATCATATCAATAGATGCAGAAAAAGCATTTGACAAAATCTAGCAGCCATTTATGAGAAAAACTTTAACAAAGTGGGAATAGTGGGATCATAACTCAACATAATAAAGGACATATATGATAAGCCCACAGCAAACATCGTACTCAATGGGGAAAGGCTAAAAGCTTTCCCCTTAAAATCATGAAGAAGACAAGGCTGCCCACTTTCACCACTTCTAGTCAACGTAGTTCTGGAAGTTCTGGCCACAGCAATCAGACAAGAAAATGAAATAAAAGGCATCCAAATTGGAAAGGAGGAAGTAAAATAGTCATTATATGCAGATGACATGATACTATATATATAGAATCCTAAAGATTCCACCAAAAAACTGTTAGAAGTGATAAATGAATTTAGTAGGGAGCAGGATACAAAATTAACATTCAGAAATCAGTTGCATTTGTATACACCAATAATAAACTATCAGAAGAAGAAATCAGGAAAT